>NC_091981.1:156468631-156815172 GCF_044704955.1 Pristiophorus japonicus | reverse complement strand
GTCCCACCCCAGAAAGGAAGTGGAACATGCGACAGTAACCTCAATTTCGCTGCCGGGGTGGAAATTCCGTGGCTGCAGCAGGATGTCCCACCTCACCTTGGTTACCGCCTCCAAACGGGGCAGTACCGAATTCCGGCCCCTAGGTTTCTCGATGTTTAATTGATTGTAGCACTGTCAAAAGGATATCCCAACGTGATGCAGCCGTGACATCATCAATCTGTTGAAGCAGCCAATCACACTGAAGAATTCTCATAGACAGCAAAACAAGAACTAATAAGCATTGATTGATTTTATTTATTAAAAAAATCATAGAGAGTGAAATAAAGAGTGAAACATACACATGGGGTTAAGATAGAAGCTGAAATATCATAAACACATTTTTTAATGATTTTTGTTATTTTAAATTATTATTTAAAAAAATTAGTAATCCTTCTTGACTTGTCTGCAGCCTTTGACATAGTTGACCACTCCATCCTCATCCAATGCCTCTCCACTGTTGTCCAGCTGGGTAGGACTGCATTTGCCTGGTTCCATTCTTATCTGTATAATTATAGCCAGTGAATCACTTGCAATGGCTTCTCATTCCGCTCCTGCATCGTTACATTTGGCGTCTTCCAAGGATCTATCCTTGGTCCCCTCTGAGGTCTCATCTATATGCTGCCCCCTTGATGAAGTCATTCGAAATCACAGCATCAGTTTCTACATGTGCGCTGACAACACCCAGCTCTACCTCATCATCACTTTTCTCGATCCATCCATAATGAAACAAATTGTCAGACTGCTTGTCTAACAACTAGTACTGGATGAGCAGGAGTTTTCTCCACTTAAATATTGGGAAGATCGAAGTCATGTTTTTCGGTACCTCTCACAAACTCCACTCCCTAGCCACTGACTCCATCCCTCTCCCGAACATCTGCCTGAGGCTAAACCACACTGTTCACAATCTTGGTGTCATATTTGACTCTGAAATGAGCTTTTGACCACATATCCACAGAATTACGAATACCGCTTATTTCCACCTCCATAACATCGCCTTTCGCCGCCCTTGCCTCAGCTCGTCCACTGCTGAATCCCTCATGAGGTTGCCTCTAGACTTGACTATTCATAGAAACATAGAAACATAGGAAATTGATGCAGGAGTAGGCCATTCGGCCCTTTGAGCCTGCACCATCATTCAATAAGATCATGGCTGATCATTCCCTCAGTACCCCTTTCCTGCTTTCTCTCCATACCCCTTGAGCCGTAAGGGCCATATCTAACTCCCTCTTGAATATATCCAATGAACTGGCATCAAAACCTCTCTGCGGTAGGGAACTCCACAGGTTAACAACTCTCTGAGTGAAGAAGTTTCTCTTCATCTCAGTCCTAAATGGCCTACCCCTAATCTAAGACTGTGCCCCTGGTTCTGGACTTCCCCATCAATAGAAACATTCTTCCCGCATCTAACCTGTCCAGTCCCGTCAGAATCTTGTAAGTTTCTATGAGATCCCCTCTCATCCTTCTAAACTCCAGTGTATAAAGGCCCAGTTGATCCAATCGCTCCTCATATGTCAGTCCCGCCATCCCGGGAATCTGACTGGTGAACATTCGCTGCACTCCCTCAATAGCAAGAACGTCCTTCCTCAGATTAGGAGACCAAAACTGAACACAATATTCCAGGTGAGACCTCACCAAGGGCCTGTACAACTGCAGTAAGACCTCCCTGCTCCTATACTCAAATCCCCTAGCTATGAAGGCCAACATACCATTTGCCTTCTTTACCACATTTCCCCAAATTCAGGACACTAGTCTCTGACTTAACTGTGTCACTCTCCATCTTAATAAAGAATTTTACCATATTATGGTCACTCTTCCCCAAGGGGCCTCGCACAACAAGATTGTTAATTAGTCTTTTCTCATTACACATCACCCAGTCTAGGATGGTCAGCCCTCGAGTTGGTTTCTCGACATATTGGTCGAGAAACCATCCCTTATACACTCCAGGAAATCCTCCGCCACCGTATTGCTACCAGTTTGGTTAGCCCAGTCAATATGTAGATTAAAGTCGCCCATGATAGCTGCTGTACCTTTATTGCACGCATCTCTAATTTCTTGTTTGATACTGTCCCCATCCTCATTACTACTGTTTGATGGTCTGTACACAACTCCCACTAGCGTTTTCTGCCCTTTGGTATTCCGTAGCTCCACCCATACAGATTCCACATCATCCAAGCTAATGTCCTTCCTTACTATTGCATTAATTTCCTCTTTAACCAGCAACGCCACCCCACCTCCTTTTCCTTTCTGCTTATCCTTCCTAAATGTTGAATACCCCAGGATGTTGAGTTCCCAGCCTTGGTCACCCTGGAGCTATGTCTCTATGATGCCAATTACATCATATCTGTTAACTGCTATCTGCGCAGTTAATTCGTCCACCTTATTCCGAATACTCCTCGCATTGAGGCACGGAGCCTTCAGGCTTGTCTTTTTAACACCCTTTGCCCCTTTAGGATTTTGCTGTAATGTAGCCCTTTTTGATTTTTGCCTTCTCTGTCCTCCACTTTTCCTTTCTTTCCTTCTATCTTTTGCTTATGCCCCCATTCTACTTCCCTCTGTCTCGCTGCATAGGTTCCCATCCCCCTGCCATATTAGTTTACAGCACTAGCAAACATTCCCCCTAGGACATTGATTCCGGTCCTGCCCAGGTGCAGACCGTCCAGTTTGTACTGGTCCCACCTCCCCCAGAACCAGTTCCAATGTCCCAGGAATTTGAATCCCTCCCTTCTGCACCACTCCTCAAGCCACATATTCATCTGAGCTATCCTGCAATTCCTACTCTGACTAATATGTGGCACTTGTAGCAATCCTGAGATTACTATTTTTGAGGTCCTACTTTTTAATTTAGCTCCGAGCTCCCTAAATTCGCCTTGTAGGACCTCATCCCATTTTTTTACCTATATCGTTGGTACCTATATGCACCACGACAACTGGCTGTTTTCCCTCCCCCTTCAAAATGTCCTGCACCCTCTCGGAGACATCCTTAACCCTTGCACCAAGGAGGCAACATACCATCCTGAAGTCTCGGTTGTGGCCGCAGAAACGTCTATCTATTCCCCTTACAATAGAATCCCCTGTCACTGTAGCTCTCCCACTCTTTTTCCTGCCCTCTTGTGCAGCAGTGCCACCCACAGTGCCATGGACTTGGCTGCTGCTGCCCTCCCCTGATGAGTCATCCCCCTCAACAGTACCCAAAGCGGTGTATCTGTTTTGTAGGGGGATGACCGCAGGGGACCCCTGCATTACCTTCCTTTCACTGCTCTTCCTGTTGGTCACCCATCTGTCTGTGTAACCTTTACCTACGGTAAGACCAACTCACTAAACGTGCTATTCACATCATTCTCAGCATCGTGGATGTTCCAGAGTAAATCCACTCGCAGCTCCAGTGCCACAATGCGGTCTGTCAGGAGCTGCAGCCAGATACACTTCACGCATATGTAGTCGTCAGGGACACTGTAAGCGTCCCTGACTTCCCACATAGTACAGGAGTAGCATAACACATGTCCGAGCTCTCCTGCCATGACTTAACCCCTAGATTAACTTAGTTTGACAACAATAATGCTAAAGGTTACTTACTGATAAAGAAAAGGAAAAGAAAAATCCACTCACCAATCACTTACCCCCTTGGCTGTGACATCACCTTTCGATTTCTTTCTACTTCTTTTTTGCCTTCTCTCCCTGCTGCAGCTGCACCAGCTGGCCTTTATAGGCTGCTCCGATGTCCCCGAACTCCCGCATCTCCGACTGCCGCCGCCTCTCGATTACCGCTGGGCCTTTATAGGCTGCTCCGACGTCCCCGAACCTCTTGCTGTGACGTCACACTTCGTTTTCTTTTCCTCCCAGGTCGGGGAGTCAGCAGTGGTGGGGAAAACAAGACAGAGCAACACCTCCCGCTCCCGCTTGCCCGAACTCTCTCACTTACCAAACTCTTACCTTTGCACTCTGAGCTGTTGCTGCACTCCGAGCTGTGCACTCCTGACTGGCCTCCCATGTTCTACCCTACATAAACTTGAGATCATCCAAAAAGTGGCTGCCCATGTCCTAACTCACACCAAGTCCCACTCACCCATCACCCCCATGCTCGTTGACCTACATTGGCTCCTGGTTAAGCACGCCTTGTTTTCAAAATTCTCATCCTTATTTTCAAATCCCTTCATGGCCTTACCCTTCCCTATCTCTGTAATCTTCTCTAGCCTGACAAACTGCATATCTGCACTCCTCTAATTCTGCCGTCTTGAGCATCCCTGAGTATAATTGCTTAATCATTGGCGGCCTTGCGTTCTGTTGCATAGGCCCTAAACTCTGGAATTCCCTGCCTAAACCTTTCTGTCTATCTACCTCTCTTTCCTCCTTTAAGGACACTCCTTAAAACCTTTTTAACCAAGTTTTTGGTCATCTGCCCTAATTTCTTCTTATGTGTTGGGTGTCAAATGTTTGACTTATAATACTCCTATGTAGCGCTTTGGGACATTTTACTAAGTTAAAGGCGCTATATAAATTCAAGTTGTTTCTGATGTTGAAATTTTCTATCGTAATGAAAAATTTGACATTGCACAAATATAAAATGAGTTGTTCAGGGCCAGAACGGTTGTTCAGCAGTCAATATTCCATTAAAACCTCAGTTACACCTATTCCTACAAGACTTAACTTTTAGGGCTAAATTTTCCCCAATGCCGTTTTTTGGCATATTGCAAGAGTTACGTACATTTTATTTGGCCCTAACTACTCAAAAAAAAAATCTTGCAAGTTTCCCTGTTCTATTTTTTGAAATTGGCGCCACGCAGCCAGTCCTTTAGCTTTGTGGGGTGGAGCCTAATGTCTGCACTGAAAAAATGATGCCACCCCCTCTGCGCATGCGTGAAAAAAATAAATGACATTTTTACATGACTGCTGTGCATGCCCAGTACAGCCCCCGGTCTGCATTCAGACATTTTTAAAGAGCCAGTTATGGGTGAGAACTTTAATTCTCAGTGGAAAAATTGGATCTGCAACACAATGTGCAACAGCTCAAGGACCAAGAATTTCTCACAGGATGAAGTGGGGGCACTGGTTACTGTAATTGTTGTGTATGCATGCCTGTTTACTGTGTGATGTCTGTAACAATGTTATGCAACACTGAATGTACCCTTACACTGTACACACCTGCCTGTAAACCAGAGGGTGCTGCTGCTGGAGACCTAAGGGTTACCTGCACACTGCAGGTAACCCAGTATAAAAAGGAACACATAACTTGTTGTCCTCACTCAGGAACTGCAAATAAAGGACTACAGGTCTACACAGTTTAAGTATCATACACTGCCTCGTGGAGTCATTACTAAAGGTGCCTACATACGCTACAGTAATTGAGGCCAGATGGCATGAGATGGACACGAGCAGAGGTCACATAAAAGTTTCACCAAAAGAAAAGAAGAAACGCTGGAAGCAACTTGCAGAAGATTTCTGTGCAATGGTGACCACCCCGAGGTCTGGAGGCCAGTGTAAAAATAAATGGCAGGACCTTGGTCAAGTAGTTAGTGTAAGTAATATTTTCATTTATTCAATGGAAATGCAATTGTAAATGTGACCATCTGTATATATCCCACCCAGCAGAAAGACATCCTCTCTAAAAAGTTATATTTCATCTTTGCAAAGGAAGGTGGCACACAACAAAAAGGAAAGAACTCAAACAGGAGGAGGCCCGGCAAATGTGCACCCACTGACACCCTTGGAAGAAAGGGTCGCTGCTTTGATGGATCTTGCCTGGAGAAAAACAACTGCACAAGCTGGGCCCACACTCGAGGGAGAGGGTAAGTCCTGCAAATTCTACAGTCTGGCCTTGCTAACTGTTAAGTACTGCATGGGCTTCTGTGCATGGGTATGTCTCCGTCAACTACGCTTCGGTTGATGCAATGTGCTATCATTCATCGTGGTCCTTCAAATGAGCCTGCTGCCTGTACTGTGTGAGCCTACTCATGCCACCCTGCCCACTCCCCTGCTGCTAACCATTTGTCTGTGTTCTGTTATACTTTGCAGAACTTGAGGCCAAACCTGACGAGGCTGAAGCCGATGCAGAAGAAGATTCAGACACGGACGAGTCTGAAGAGGAGACCATCTTCTAATCACACCTTCCAGACCAAGAGCATGGGGGTGAGGGGGAGGGGCAGGGGAGGGGATGGATGAAACCCCCATTCTTGTACTCACTCTGGAGGAGGTGCAGGTGCTGCCCATTGAGGTGCCAGGCCCTTTCCTGAATGGCACGAGTGTTGGGACATTCCATGGTTTCTCACAGTCCAAGGCTGGGGATTCCAATAGGGTGCAGCGGGGCACACCCAAGGCCCCACGTCCTGGGCTGCGGGTCCCAGTGGGGTGCAGCGAGGCACACCCAGGGCCCCACATCTGAGGCTGCGGGTCCCAATGGGGTGCAGCGAGGCACACCCAGTGCCTCACCATCCGAGACTGCGGATCATAGTGTGATGTAGCGAGGCACACCCAGGGCCCCACAGTTCGAGGCTGCTGGTCCCAGTGTAATGCAGCGAGCCACACCCAGGGAGAGGAGGGGAAGGTGAGCTCGGCAGTGCTCTCCTGAGGTGCAGGATCTAACAGATGTGGTTCAGATGATGGCAATGAGTACGCAGAGCATTGACCTTACGTGATCACTCCTGGACACCATCGGTGGGGTGGGTGATGAGGCATCGGCACACTTGGGAGAAGTAACAACACTCTCATGAGAAATTGGAACACTGTCCGGGCACATGAGGGAGGGAATGTCGCAAGCAGCTGATACAATGTCTGTGCACATAAGGGAGGGAATGCTGCAGGTAGCTGATACACTGTCTGCGAACATGAGGGAGGGAATGTTGGAGGTAGTTGAGACACTGTCAGGGCACGAGGGAGGGAATGTTGGGGTTAGCTGCTGCAATAAGGGAACACACTCAGACCCCGTGGCCATTGATAGAATAAACTGCCACTCCCACTCCAATCCCCAGACCAACCTCTGAAGAGGCCCAAGCCAAGCCTTCCATATTACCGCCTGCCCACGGCCCTCATCAAGAAGTGCGAATTACCCAAGATGCTCGAAAGAATAAGCTTGGTACCAACCCGAGAAATGTTGCGCCACTGTCTGTGGGCAGGGGCGGAGTCAACAAGACCAAGCACAGCGGATGGTCTTAGAATAAGGGGAGGAGAGATGGGTTTGCCTTTCTTTGCTGTTGTTGTTGTTGTTGTTGTTGTAACTGTTCTCAAATTAAAAGTTTTTTGTAAGCTATGTAAATTTACAAGTTTAAAAGTTTGTAAGTGCTCTTAAAGTTTGTAAGTGATCTTAACTGAAAACTTTAAAGTTTGATACAAGAATATTTTTATTAAAGTTAAGTTAAGTACAAACAAGTGTTAAACTTTTGGATAAAATATAGTTTAAATTATAACTGAATCATTTCCATTATTTGTTCCATTATTAACACAACTTTTTGAAGTAAAGAAGAATCACTTCCATTATTTGTTCCATTAACACAACACAACATTACAGAACAGGTCCAAGCATTAAACATGTTCCATTTGTAATAGTTGCTGCTGAGCCTTCAGGCAGCAAAGCGTTCACGGATGAGCTGCTGGCACAAGGCTCGAGCAATCGTTAAGGGGGCACGACGGCCTGCCCTCCTCCGCCGTCGTCCTCCGGGTTCAGGTAGTTGCATGGCTTCCTCGTCCTCCTCCTCCTCGTCATATGCATCTTCCTCCTCATCATCAGCCACGCTCACCTCAGGTGGGTCTTCTACTACCAGCTGGGGCTGCCTCATGATGACTAAGTTATGCAGCATGCAGCACACAACAGGGAACTGACCAACAATCTTCGGGGAGTATTGCAAGTAGTCTCCGGAATGGTCCAGGCATCGGAAACGCTGTTTCAAGATGTCAATGGCCCTCTCTATTATGCTGTGCGTTATAATGTACGACATGTTGTATTCCCACTCAGCTTCTGTCCGGGTCACGTGTAGGGGCATCATGAGCCAAGTGGCGAGGCCGTACCCTTTATCTACCAGTAGCCAGCTCTGCCCTTCTGGCTACTGCTGAAACATGGCACATATAGCGCTCTTGCGTAGGATGAATGCATCATGGGTGCTCCCAGGGTATCTCACATCAACTAACATGATGTGTTGCATGTCGTCACACACCAGTTGTACATTCATGGAGTAGAGGCCTTTTCTGTTCCTGTACATCTCGGAATCCCCTCCAAAGATGCTCACAAGGCAACGTGGGTATAATCAATGCAGCCCTGTACCTTTGGGAAGCCAGCAATCCTAGAAAAGCCCACAGCCCTGTCATGCGTTGCCTGAGCGGTCATGGGGAACTTTATGAAGTCATTCCTCTGGGCATATAGTGCAGCAGTCACCTGCCGAATGCAGATATGTGTTGCATGTTGAGAAATGGCACACAGATCCCCAGTTGTGGCCTGGAATGCTCCAGATGCATAAAATGAAAGTGCAGCTGTAACCTTCACTTCAACTGACAAAGCAGTCCTCCTGATGCTTCTCGGTTGCAGGTCTGCTTTGACCAACTCACAGATCTCGGTTACAACTTCTTTGCGGAAATGCAGCCTTCTCACACAGTCTGCATCAGGTGCAGGAATGAACGCCTGTCTCGATATACCCGATGTGAGTATGGCCTCCTACCCATCATCTTACATGCTCTGAGGTTCCTCATGCGATGACGTCGAATCAATCGTCTCCTCCGCAGCACCTTCATGCAGAAGGCTTGCATGAGGTATGGCATTGTCAATATTGCTCTCATAATTAAATTGTAGTTTTGCAAGAAGCTCAAAACAACAGGACAAGGAGTTAAAGCTTCTCTCCTCTCTCACCCCCAAAGTCGACGCCCTAGTATGGACCACACCTTGGTCTGCACATGCGCAATAGGCTTGCTTAGAACGGGAAGCTAAGCATTCAATGAAGACATTTGGGGGAACGAAGTCTAATGCAATTCTTTAATTTTAGATTTTTGTCAAAGAACCACCCCACCACCAACCGAACTTTTCCTCACTGGGCTCGAGGGTTAGTCGGCAGAATTGCTCCCTCGCCTGGACACAGGGACTCGGAAAACACCACACACCCCCACCCCCCCGCCGCCCCCCCCACCCCCCGAGCTTCTTTTGAAGCTGCTGCATAGTGTAAGGCTTCTCATCCCTTCAGTTTGGTTTCTCCCCCACTAGGCTTCTTTTGAAGCCGAGCCCCGAGCCTCTGTGTCCAGACGAGGGACCAATTCTGCCGGGCGACGCTCCGACCCTCGAGCCCGGTGAGGAGACTTTCGGTGGTGGCGTGGCACTTTGAAAAAAATCTAAAATGAAAGAATTGCATTAGACATTCATTTCCTCCTTTTTGAGTTTGAAAAAAATTAAGCTTCATGATGCATATTCTTTGTCTTCTTGACTCCGTCCAAAACTTCGCTGAAAAACAATGGCGTCTTTCTGCGCCGATTTTTTAATGTGCACTGGTTTTCCTTAAGTGCCCAGAAAGTTTTTTGGGAGTGGTCACATACGCCATCCTAAGAAAAATGTAAGTTGGCCAAACTTGCTTAAATGTAAAAAACTTGCACTGACGCCAGGTTACGCAAAAAAACTTAACCTAAAACAATCGTAACTAACTGAGTTACGATGTCGCAGAAACTTTGGGGAAACTTGGATATTTTAATTTATGCCCAAAAAAGCGGCGCAGATAATTGGGAAAAATGGAGCCTTTAATGAGGTGCTTAACAGTGTAATTAGATTCTAAAAATTCAAGTTTTTGTAGGTTCAACTGATTCTACTGATTGCCGGCTACCGGGACTGGGGGACGGCGGGGGAGGGGGTGAAGGGAGGGGTTCCCCAGCACAGCCAGTGTCAGAGCAGTGAATGACTGACCACAACATCAGGATTTCTGCGTTTATCTGCGAATGTGCTAAATGGTGAAGTTATGGTCAGTTTCAGAGGAATAATGACGGCGAATGCTGTCATTACCACCACAGAATCCAGAACAACAAATCGTGTTCAGAATATTCAGAAGGCATGCTGAATATTGCTCAGTGATTGCATCATCACAGAATGGGAAGCAAACATTGAAGGTGGTTATTCTGTTATTCAAATTTGTGGATGGATAATGGACAATAAAATGGTACGATTAGGATAAATACTGTGGAAAGAAATCCATTTCAGCTTGGTGTTTTAGAAGCAGATGTCAAGGATGATGGAGGATTGTGACATGAACAGTGAGACCTAAATTCCTTAGCACCCCAAACTAAGTGAGATTCCAGCAGCACACAGCGATAGCTTGTCAGAATGGAGCGGCCCGAGGTCCAAACTAGACTCGTCCTTGGGACTCAGCAGAATAAATCCGATGAGCTACGGCTGCTATTTTGGTGTCCTGATGCAGCTTATCTGTTGAGGCTTTATTAATTCTGCGGCTCACCAAGGTCGCTACATCCAGGATGGTGCAAGGTGATCAGGAGAGGAGCGGGCACAGGCCGACAGCTGCTTGCAACTCTTTTGTGGAGCCAGGAGGAGCACTGCTGTACCTTCTGACTCCACAAAATACAAAAATGTTCAAACATTTGGGGCTTTTTTGAGCAGGCTCTAGTGGTCCCTCTATCAACTTGAAGAGCTTCATTGGAAAGTCAATGGTCTGCTCCACATCTCTCCTTATGGCACAGTGTGCCTCATTACATCGTACCTCTTTGTGGGTTCTGGGGTTCTACATTTGAGTCATGAACCAGCCAGTCCCTGAGCAGCCAACCAAACTCCTGGCTTGGATTGGTGAAGGGTACTGGGATTCTTGACTGTTTTAAGATGAAGGAATCGTGGCAGCTCACAGAGTTGCAGACTTTGACATGTATGACGATATGCTTGACATTGCATATGATCGGCATTTTAAGGAAGCAAAACCATTTCCTGCTCACTTAGTGCACAGGACTCTGCAATGGTACATGAATGGCAATAGCCCCATGGTAATACAATTAGTCTGTAAAATTATATTGGCCTTTCCTGCTGATGGGCCATGACCATTGGAACGAGATAAACTGGGCAGCTTGGCGACACAGGTCATTTGTTATTTGCTTTATGCAGCAGAGAGCTGCTGATTAACCAAGGTGACCTATATCCTCCGATGTTGAGTGAATGGTCCAGCCGAGTAGAAGCTGAGTGCCACTGGGATTTTCATTGCCACTTTTTCCAGTGTCATGAGTTGTATTGATGCAGGCTCCAAGAGAAACATATGGCAGAACTCTGTTCTTCCCACTGTGTCCCGTGGGAAGTATGGCTTTCTGATGCATTGGCATTTTGACTAGGTCATATAGGTAAGTGCCAATTTGCCTCTATGAACCTCACCAGTCTAGCATCCCTCATCCTGACCATCCTCACCATCCCTCTCCTCAAACAGAGGTAAACAGGAATGCCTAAGGAAAAGGGTATCTCTGCATTTGGGGCAATGGCTGCCAGGTTCTATAACTATCAAAATCACAGTTTTAACCAAGTCAACTAGTTAAGAGTAGATGAGCCAAGCAACAGTCTGACATAGTCATACTCACAGAATCATACCTTTCAGCCAATGTCCCAGACTCCTCCATCACCATCCCTGGGTATGTCTTTGTCCACCGGCAGGACAGACGCACCAGAGGAGGTGGCACTGTGGTATACAGTTGGGAGAGAGTGGCCCTGGGAGTCCTCAACATTGACTCTGGAGCCCATGAAGTCTCATGGCTTCAGGTCAAGCATGGGCAAGGAAACCTCCTGCTGATTACCACCTGCCGCCCTCCCTCAGCTGATGAATCAGTATTCCTCCATGTCGAACACCACTTGGAAGAAGCACAGAGGGTAGCACGGATACAGAATGTACTCTGGGTGGGGGACTTCAATGTCCATCACCAAGAGCGACTCGGTAGCACAACTACTGACCGAACTGGTCGAGTCCTGAAGGACATAGTGGCCAGACTGGGCCTACGACAGGTGGTGAGAGTACCAACACGAGGGAAAAACCTACTTCAACTCATCCTCAGCAATCTACATATCACAGAAGCATCTGTCTAGGACAGCATTTGTAGCAGTGGCCACCGCATAGTCCTTGTGGTATCAGAGTTCCATCTTCACACTGGGGACAAATTCCATCATGTGGTGTGGCACTAACACCATGCTAAATGAAATAGATTCAGAACAGATCTAGCAGCTCAAAACTGAGCATCCATGAGGTCCTGTGGGCCATCAGCAACAGCAGAATTGTATTCCACCACAATCTGTAACCTCATGGCCCGGCATATCCCTCACTCCACCATTACCATCAAACCAGGGGACCAACCCTGCTTCAAGGAGGAGTGTAGAAGAGCATGCAAGGAGAAGCACCAGGTGCACCTAAAAATGAGGTGCGAACCTGAGGAAGCTGCAACACAGAATTACATGCATGCTAAATAGCAAAGCAGCATGCCATATGTTATGTATTGATGTGTGTATCGTCCTGGAACCTTAAATGTAATATAAGCACAATGGCACACCACAGAGGGCGCTGTGCTGGGAAACCTGGAAGTACCTGCAACAGGCAATACAAAAGGCTGACCACCACACCTGAGAGGCACTCTGGAGTTGAACAATAAAGGACGAAGGTCACAGCAGTTAGATTTACACCAGACCGTGTGGAGTCAGTGATTTGTGTGCTACATACACCACATTGGCGACAAGGAAGCGGACGAACTCCACGCAACCATGGCTGCTCTGAGCTCGCTAATTGATTTTACCGTGGGCAATGATTGGGAGGCCTTTACGGAAAGGCTCGAGTACTACTTCACAGCAAACGGCCTGACGGAGGACACGGACGCAATGAGAGATAAGCGGAAGGCGATATTGCTCTCCAGTTGTGGAGATGAGGTTTACTGTCTCGTCAGGGATTTATTAGCCGGGAAATTGTGTTGGGGAAATTGATGGGATTGAAGGCCGATAAATCCCCAGGGCCTGATGGACTGCATCCCAGAGTACTTAAGGAGGTGGCCTTGGAAATAGTGGATGCGTTGACAGTCATTTTCCAACATTCCATTGACTCTGGATCAGTTCCTATGGAGTGGAGGGTAGCCAATGTAACCCCACTTTTTAAAAAAGGAGGGAGAGAGAAAACAGGGAATTATAGACCAGTCAGCCTGACATCGGTAGTGGGTAAAATGATGGAATCAATTATTAAGGATGTCATAGCAGTGCATTTGGAAAGAGGTGACATGATAGGTCCAAGTCAGCATGGATTTGTGAAAGGGAAATCATGCTTGACAAATCTTCTGGAATTTTTTGAGGATGTTTCCAGTAGAGTGGATAAGGGAGAACCAGTTGATGTGGTATATTTGGACTTTCAGAAGGCGTTCGACAAGGTCCCACACAAGAGATTGATGTGCAAAGTTAGAGCACATGGGATTGGGGGTAGTGTACTGACATGGATTGAGAATTGGTTGTCAGACAGGAAGCAAAGAGTAGGAGTAAATGGGTACTTTTCAGAATGGCAGGCAGTGACTAGTGGGGTACTGCAAGGTTCTGTGCTGGGGCCCCAGCTGTTTACACTGTACATTAATGATTTAGATGAGGGGATTAAATGTAGTATCTCCAAATTTGCGGATGACACTAAGTTGGGTGGCAGTGTGAGCTGCGAGGAGGATGCTGTGAGGCTGCAGAGCGACTTGGATAGGTTAGGTGAGTGGGCAAATGCATGGCAGATGAAGTATAATGTGGATAAATGTGAGGTTATCCACTTTGGTGGTAAAAACAGAGAGACAGACTATTATTTGAATGGTGACAGGTTAGGAAAAGGGGAGGTGCAAAGAGACCTGGGTGTCATGGTACATCAGTCATTGAAGGTTGGCATGCAGGTGCAGCAGGCGGTTAAGAAAGCAAATGGCATGTTGGCCTTCATAGCGAGGGGATTTGAGTACAGGGGCAGGGAGGTGTTGCTACAGTTGTACAGGGCATTGGTGAGGCCACACCTGGAGTATTGTGTACAGTTTTGGTCTCCTAACCTGAGGAAGGACATTCTTGCTATTGAGGGAGTGCAGCGAAGGTTCACCAGACTGATTCCCGGGATGGCGGGACTGACCTATCAAGAAAGACTGGATCAACTGGGCTTGTATTCACTGGAGTTCAGAAGAATGAGAGGGGACCTCATAGAAACATATAAAATTCTGACGGGGTTAGACAGGTTAGATGCAGGAAGAATGTTCCCAATGTTGGGGAAGTCCAGAACCAGAGGTCACAGTCTAAGGATAAGGGGTAAGCCATTTAGGACCGAGATGCGGAGGAACTTCTTCACCCAGAGAGTGGTGAACCTGTGGAATTCTCTACCACAGAAAGTTGTTGAGGCCAATTCACTAAATATATTCAAAAAGGAGTTAGATGAGGTCTTTACTACTAGGGGGATCAAGGGGTATGGCGAGAAAGCAGGAATGGGGTACTGAAGTTGAATGTTCAGCCATGAACTCATTGAATGGCGGTGCAGGCTAGAAGGGCCGAATGGCCTACTCCTGCACCTATTTTCTATGTTTCTATGTTTCTATGCATCCGCTGGTGGCGGTAGAATGCTGGCTGCAAGGTGTTGCATACATAACTCCCCCGCAAAGTCAATAGTACACTTATTTACACGGTGAGACGATCTGGGACTTTCCGCTCCCTCGTCGTTCGTCTTGATACAAACACAGGTGCAGGTGAGTTGGTTGGGCCTTCGCTGGGCTGATGCACAGCTGGCCTTGCTGGGCTGCTGGGGATGATGACTTCAGCTTCATGGTCAACGGTGATGTCGGTTGCAACTTGTGTGTGTGTCGGAGGGTCGAAGTTGGTGGTGTCCTCTTCAGGTTGCTAGTGGCTCTCTGTGAATCGCACTTTGGTTTGGTCCAAATGCTTTCTGCAAATTAGTCCATTTGCAAGTTTGACCTCAAACACCCTACTCCCTTCTTTGGCTACGACAGTGCCAGCAAGCCATTTGGGACCATGTCCATAGTTGAGTACAAATACAGGGTCATTGACTTCAATATCGTGTGACAAATTTGTGCGATCATGGTACATGCTTTGTTGATGCCGCCTGCCAGCGACATGATCATGGAGATCAGGGTGGACTAGAGAGAACTTGTTTTCAGTACCCTTTTCATGAGCAGTTCGGCAGGGGGTATCCCGGTGAGCAAGTGTGGTCTTATGCGGTAGCTGAGCAGGACTCAGGACAGGCGGGACTGCAGGGAGCCTTCCAACTTGCATTTCAAGCTTTGCTTGATGGTTTGGACTGCCCATTCTGCCTGGCCGTTAGATGCGGGCTTGAACGGGGCAGATGTGCTTGATCCCATTGCGGGTCATGAATTCTTTGAATTCAGCGCTGGTGAAGCACGGCCCATTGCCGCTGACAGGGACATCAGGCAGGCCGTTCGTGGCAAATATGGCTCGTAGGCTTTCGATGGTGGCAGTGGATGTGCTTATAGACATTATTACACTCTCAATCCATTTTGAATAAGCATCCACAACAACCAAAAACATTTTGCCTAGAAACGGGCCAGCGAAGTCAACGTGGATCCTATACCACGGTTTGGAGGGTCATGACCACAAACTTAGTGGTGCCTCTCTGGGTGCATTGCTCAGTTGAGAGCAAGTGTTGCATTGGCGCACGCAAGACTCCAAATCTGAGTCGATGCCGGGCCACCACACATGGGGGATCTGGCTATAACTTTCATCATTACTATGCCTGGGTGGGTACTGTGTAGGTCACGTATGAACGTTTCCCTGCCTTTCTTAGGCAAAACCACGCGATTACCCCAGAAAAGACAGTCCGCCTGTATGGACATTTCATCTTTGCGCCGCTGGAACGGCTTGATCTCTTCATGCATCTCCGCTGGGACACTGGACCAGCTCCCATGAAGGACACAGTTTTTTACAAGGGACAGCAAAGGATCCTGGCTGGTCCAGCTCCTGATCTGGTGGGCCGTAACTGGTGACTTTTTGTTTTCAAATGCATCCATCACCAAGAGCAAGTCTGAAGGCTGTGCCATTTCCACCCCGGTGGTGGGCAATGGTAGCCAACTGAGAGCATCAGCGCAGTTCTCTGTGCTTTACCTGTGGCGAATTACATACTTATATGCAGACAGCATGAGCGCCCATCTTTGGATGCGAGCAGAGGCATTGGTATTAATACTTTTGCTCTCTGAGAATAGTGATATGAGCGACTTACGGTCAGTTTCTAACTCGAACTTAAGCCCAAACAGATACTGGTGCATTTTTTTCACCTCATAAACACACGCCAGAGCTTCTTTTTCAATCATGCTGTAGGCCCTTTCGGTCTTGGACAAGCTCCTGAATGCATAGGCGACCAGTTGCAATGTTCCCAATTCGTTTGCTTTTTGTAACACACACCCAACCCCGTATGAAGACGCATCACAAGCTAGCACTAAACATTTACATGGGTCATACAGAACAAGCTGTTTGTTGGAACAATTCAGATTTCTGGCTTTCTCAAAACCAGTCTCTTGTGATTTCCCCCATACCCAGTCATCTCCCTTACATATGTAGAGGTTCTAGCAAGGTGCTTAACCCTGGTAGGAAATTACCAAAATAATTGAGGAGTCCCAGGAATGACCGCAGTTCCGTCACGTTCTGTGGTCTCGGCGCATTCTTGATGGCCTCCGTCTTGGCGTCAGTGGGTCTGATGCTGTTTGCTGCAATTCTTCTCCCTAAGAACTCGACCTCTGGCGCCAGGAAAACAGACTTCGAGTGTTTTAACCTGAGTCCCACACGATCTAGCCAACTTAGAACCTCTTCCAGATTCTGCAAGTGTTCGATGGTGTCCCTACCTGTGATCAATATGTCATCCTGGAAAACCATGGTACGTGGAACCGACTTCAGCAGACTCTCCATGTTCCTTTGAAAAATAGCCGCGGCCGATCGAAATCAAATGGGCATCTATTGTAGATGAACAGACCTTTGTGCGTGTTGAGGCAGGTGAGGCCTTTCTAAGATTCCGCCAGCTCCAGTGTCATGTAGGCCGAGGTCAGGTCCAACTTGGTGAACATCTTCCCTCCTGCCAGCGTTGCAAATAGGTCGTCTGCCTTGTAAGAGGATACTGGTCCTGCAGCGAAAAATGGTTAATCATTACTTTGTAGTCCCCACAAATTCTGACCATGCCGTCGCCCTTGAGAACCGGAACAATTGGACTGGCCCACTCGTTGAACTCAACCGACGCGATGATGCCTCTCATTGCAGCCTGTACAGCTTGATCTCCACTTTCTCTCGCATCATGTATGGCACCGCATGTGCCTTGTGATGGATCGGTCGTGTACCGGGAACCAAGTTCATCGGCACCCTCACCCCAGAGAAATTTCCGATGCCTGGCTCAAACAATTACAGGAACTTGCTCAAAACCCGGGCACATGAGGTGTCGTTGACAGACGAAAGCACTCGGATGTCATCCCAGTTCCAGTGGATTTTTCCCAGCCAGCTTCTGCCGAACAGTGTGGGACCATCTCCTGGTAAAATCCATACTGGTAGTTCGTGCACCGCTCCATCATAGGAGACTTTTACTGCTGCACTGCCAATTACAGGGATCATCTCTTTAGTGTAAGTCCTCAGCTTGGTATGAATAGGGCTCAGCTTGGGCCTGTGTGTCTTGTTGCACCACAGCCACTTGAAGACCTTTTGCTCATGATAGACTGACTTGCACCCATGTCCAATTCCATGGATATTGGAATTCCATTCAGTTCAACTTTTAACATGATCGGTGGACATTTCGTGGTAAAGGTGTGTACCCCATACACTTCTGCCTCCTCGGTTCGAGTCTCTAGTTCAGTTTGATCCACCATATATTGGTTTGCAGGGTTTGCAGCTCATCTGCTTATTTGCTGGAAGTGTCCCATCGTTCCACAGCCTTTGCACGCATCGTGTTTGAAGCGGCATTGATGGGCTCGATGATCACCTCCGCAACGCCAACAAGGTGTTAATTGCCTCGCATTCACACTTGATGGCGGCCTCTGATTCATCTGAGGTTCAGTGCTCAAGTTCAGTGTTTCAACAGCCAATAGTTTGCGGAGGATAACCTCATGGCCAGTGCCAAACACAAAAAAGTCTCTTAGCATTTGCTCTAGGAATCCACCGAATTCGCAATGTCCTGAAAGGCGCTTCAGTTCGGCGATGTAGCTTGCCACTTCCTGGCCTTCATAACGTTGACATGAATAAAATCGATACCTTGCCATCAGAATGCTCCCCTTCAGATTTAGGTGCTCCCGGAGCAGCGTACACAGTTCTTCATACGATTTGGTTGTTAGTTTCACCGGAGCAAGAATATTCATCATGAGGCTATAGGTTGTTGCCCCGCAGACAGTGAGGAGGATGGCCCTTTGTTTGGCAGTGTTCTCATTCCCTTCCAGCTCATTGGCCACGAAGTATTGGTCGAGTCGCTCCAAGAAGGCTTCCCAATCATCACCTCTGAAAATTTCTCCAGGATACCAACAGTTCTCTGCATTTTTGCATGATGGTTCGTCATCTATTACTCGTCGCCAGTTGTCATGTCTCAAATAAAGCAATGTGAGTGAGTACAGTAGACTTGCGTAAGCGTGACCTTAGTTTATTTTTTCTGACTCCAGAGTGCTGGCACAGCATGGGAGACCTGCTTATATGCAGTGTCCCCAAGGGATGCTGGGATCCCTTGGGACTCCAACAGATGCGCCCTCTGATGGCGGTAGAATGCTGGTTACAAGGTGTTGCATACACAACACTAACTATCTCCCCTTGACATTCAATAACCTTACCATTGTCAAATCCCCCACCATTTCATCATCAGCATAGGCAGTCCCTCGAAATCAAGGAAGTCTTGCATCCACTCTAAAAGTGAGTTCTCAGGTGACTGTACTGCCAAATATGGGAATTACAGTCCCTGTCACGGGTGAGACAGACACTCTTTGAAGGAAAGGGTGGGTGGAGAGTCTGGTTTGCCGCACGCTTCTCCCGCTGCCTGTGCTTGTTTTCTGCATGCGCTAGGTGACGAGACTTGAGGTGCTCAGCACCCTCCTGGATGCTCTTCCTCCACTAAGGGTGGTCTTTGGCCAGGCCTTCACCATTTACCAGAAATTTAACTGGACCAGCCTCTACCTCGTAACTCCCCAAAGCCTTTCCACCATCTACAAGGCACAAGTCAGGAGTGTGATGGAATACTCTCCACTTGCCTGGATGAGTGCAGCTCCAACAACACTCAAGAAGCTCAGCACCATCCAGGACAAAGCAGCCCACTTCATTGGCACCCCATCCATCACCTTAAACATTCACTCCCTCCACCACCGGTGCACCATGGCTGCAGTGTGTACCATCTATAAGATGCACTGCAACAACTCACCAAGGCTTTTTCAGCAGCACCTTTCAACCCGCAAACTTTACCACCTAGAAGGACAAGGATAGCAGGGACTTGAGAACACCATTAACTGCATGTTCCCCTCCAAGTTACACACTATCCCGCCTTGGAAATGTATCGCCGTTCCTTCATTGTCGCTGGATCAAAGTCCTGGAACTCCCTCCCTAACAGCACTGAGTGGAGTACCTTCACCACACGGACTGCAGCGTTTCAAGAAGGTGGCTCACTATCACCTTCTCAAGGGCAATTATGGATGGGCAATAAATTCTGGCCTTGCTAGCAACTCCCACATCCCAGGAAGGAAATTTATAAAACTCTTCAATAAATCTTCCTTAAGTTTCGGTCCACAGTGTTATGTATGTAATAACTCGATAGACTGAATACTGTCAACTCACTCAGGTGCAAACCTGGCTCAACTTTATTCTGGTCCAATGTGCCCATAATACATGATGGCTTGCTTTATATACCTGGCTCGCACACACGTGCGTACAGCTCAATGACCTCTGACAGTGGCACCCTCTGGTGGCTAGTAACCCCAAGCATACATACATGACAACATCCCCCTTCAAGATCTTAGTATCAGTCTTTTTACAAGTTAAGACGGTCCGGAGCTTTCCGCTCATGAATTGATCGTCTCAGTTCAACTCCAGTTCTGGGCGAGCGTTCTGAGTCAATTATGATTGGAGGCTGGGTAGTAGATCTGATGGGAGTGGCAATGACCATGTCAGAGATTGAAAGTCCAGATTCATTGATGACGGCGGAGTCCTCTGATGAATGAATGTAGGTTGATCGGTCACTGATCGTATCTTCTTCAACTTGTTCCAGTTCATCCGTGTGCCACAGCTTTATCTGATCAACATGTTTCCTGCATGTTTGCCCATTCTTGAGCATGACAATAAACACTCTGTTACCCTCCTTGGCCGTAACAGTACCGATGACTCACTTGGGACCTTGCCCATAATTTAGCACATACACAGGATCGTTTACAGAGATATCGCGTGACACAGCAGCACGATCATGATGTCACTGCTGATTTTGACATCTGTTTTTAACACGATCGTTCAAGTCAGGATGGACGAGAGAGAGCTTGGTCTTGAGACCTCTCGTCATTAATAGTTCAGCAGGGGAGACCCCGCTAAGCATGTGGGGTCTTGTCCTGTAACTAAGCAATATGCATGACAAGCGAGTAAGCGAGTCTGCAGTGAACCCCGAGTTACACGTTTCATATTCTGCTTTATTGTTTGGACAGCACGCTCTGCTTGACCATTAGAAGCAGGTTTGAATGGTGCTGACCTCACATGTTTAATACCATTGAGTGTTATGAACTCTTTAAACTCCAGACTTGTGAAGCAAGATCTGTTGTCGCTCACAACGATGTCAGGCAGACCATGAGTAGCAAACATGACACGAATGGCTGTGGATGTACTGGATGACATGATGATACACTCTAACCACTTGGAATATGCATTCACCACAACAAAAAACATCTTACCCAGGAAAGGACCTGCAAAGTCGATGTGGATCCTGGACCATGGTTTAGATGCCCATGACCCAACAAACTCAGCGGAGATTCCGCTGGTACTTTGCTTAGCTGCATGCAAGTGTTGCACTGATGCACACATGATTCCAGATTCAGAGTCAATTCCAGGCCATCATACGTGAGACCTGGCGATGACTTTCATCATGACCATACCGGGATGAATGCTGTGCAGATCACGTACAAATTTCTCTCTGCCTTTCTTAAGCATAACAACACAATTACCCAGTAAACAATCTAACTGAATGGATAGTTCGTCTTTGCGACGGTTGTAAAGTTTGGTCTCATCACACATTTCCATAGATATAGCAGACCAATCACCATTACATAGAAACATAGAAACATAGAAAATAGGTGCAGGAGTAGGCCATCCGACCCTTCGAACCTGCACCACCATTCAATAAGATCATGGCTGATCATTCCTTCCTTACCCCTTCCTGATTTCTCTCCATACCCCTTGATCCCTTTAGCCGCAAGGGCAATATCTAACTCCCTCTTGAATATATCTAATGAACTGGCATCAACAACTCTCTGCGGTAGAGAATTCCATAGATTAACAACTCTCTGAGTGAAGAAGTTCCTCCTCATCTCAGTCCTAAATGGCTTACCCTGATCCTACGACAATGTCCCCTGGTTCTGGACTGTCCCAACATCGGGAACATTCTTCCTGCATCTAACCTGTCCAATCCCGTTAGAATTTTAGATGTTTCTATGAGATCCTCTCTCATCCTTCTAAACTCCAGTGAATAAAGGCCCAGTCGATCCAGTCTCTCCTCATATGTCAGTCCTGCCATCCCAGGAATCAGTCTGGTGAACCTTCACTGCACTCCCTCAATAGCAAGAACGTCCTTCCTCAGATTAGGGGACCAAAACTGAACACAATATTCCAGGTGGGGCCTCACCAAGGCCCTGTACAACTGCAGTAAGACACAACATTTTACAACTGATAAAATTAGGTCCTTTCTGGTCCAGGTCCTAACTTGTTGAGCAGTGACAGGGGTTCCTTCACTCGCAAAAGCATCCATGACTAACAGTAGATCTGCAGTTGTGGTGTCTCCACCTCCGATGTGGGCAAAGGCAGACGGCTCAATGCACCAGCACAATTCTCGGTGCCAGGTCTATGGCGAATGATATAATCATAGGCAGATAATGTCAGCGCCCACCTCTGGATGCAGGATGATGCATTGGTATTGATACCTTTGTTTTCCGAAAACAATGAAATGAGTGGCTTGTGATCCGTTTCGAGTTGAAAACGAAGACCAAACAGGTACTGATGCATCTTTTTAACCCCATACATGCAGGTTAAAGCTTCTTTTTCTACCATGCTGTAGGCTCTTTCCGCCTTTGACTAATTTTTCGCAGCATACGCAACAGGTTGTAGTTTACCCGACTCATTAGCCTGTTGGAGCATGCAGCCAATCCCATATGATGAAGCATCACAGGCCAATACTAGACGCTTACACGGATCATAATGTACCAGCAACTTGTTAGAGCAAAGCAGATTTGTAGCTTTCTCGAAAGCTCTATCTTGAGACAACATCCCAAACCCAGTTGTCGCCTTTTTGAGCAGCATGTGCAGTGGCTCTAATAAAGTGCTCAATCTAGGTAAGAAATTACTTAAGTAGTTGAGTAGACCAAGGAACAAATGTAGCTCCGTCACATTCTGAGGCCTGGGTGCATTTTTGATGGCCTTGGTTTTCGAGTCTGTAGGCCTGATGCCATCAGCAGCAATCTTCCTCCCCAGAAATTCGACCTCCGATGCCATGAAGACTCACTTCGAACGTTTCAGTCTGAGTCCCACTTTGTCCAGACGATGTAGAACCTCTTCAAGGTTGTTCAGGTGTTCGGCAGTGTCACGACTTGTGACCAGAATGTCATCCTGAAACACGACGGTTTTAGACTCTCCATGTTCCTCTGAAATATGGCTGCAGCCGAGCAAATTCTAAAAGGACACCTGTTGTAGATAAACAGTTTTTTAAGAGTGTTGATGCACATAAATTTCTTCGACGTGTGAATGAGTTCCTCTGTCATATAGGCTGATGTCAGATCCAGTTTAGTGAATAACTTCCCACTGGCCAGCGTGGCAAACAGGTCATCAGCTTTCGGTAACGGATACTGATCTTGTTTCGAAAATCGGCTGATCGTAACCTTGTAGTCTCCACAAATCCTGACAGTGCCATCACTCTACATCACAGGAACAATGGGACATGTACGGAACAGCCCGAGCTTTGTGATGGACAGGTCTTGCACCCAAGTCCAGGTGAATCTGCACTTTTGCACCTGTGAAATTGCTAATGAAACAGTGAGGGAAACTTGCTCAGCACTTGAGCACATGAAGTGTCATCCACCGATGACAATGCTTTGATATCATTCCAATTCCATTTGATCTTTTCGAGCCAATTCCTGCCGAACAGCTTTGGACCATTTCCTGGAATGATCCATAATGGTAGATCCTGAACCATGCCATCATACGACACCTTGACTACTGCACTGCCAATCACCGGTATGAGTTCTTTGGTTTAAGTACGCAACTTGGTATTGACTGGACTCAGCTTAGGCTTCACAGCCTTAGTGTCCCATAGCTTGTCGAATGTCCATTGGCTCATCATCGACTGACTCGCACCCATGTCCAATTCTGATACGTCCTTACTATACAGTATAAATGCACATCAGGCCCATACTTGAGAGAAGGTCACTCTGTGACCAGTCACCTTTATTGCCAAGACCTCAAGAGGGCGAAGTTGGGTGGAGCTTTCCCTTTTATATTGGAAAGTCCAGGTTAGGAGTGTCTCCAACAAGTTCGCCCCCTGTGGTCAATGTTCTCAAGGTGTACAACTTAGGTCAGCTTATACATGGGTTACAATGATAGTTGAATACATGACAAATTCCATCGATACCGGCATGCCAGTTAGTTTCACATTAACCATTATCAAGTGGCTCTTTGTCAGGAACGAATACAGCATCTCCGCAGCCAACTTCTGAAGGATCACCTCGTGGTTGATTCCTATTATGAAGAAATCTCGTAGCATATCTCCCAACACGTCTTCGAACTTACATGGCCCAGCAAGACGTCTTAGGTCAGCGACGAATTCCGGCCCTCAGAATGAACATGCGTGTAGAATCGATGGCATGAGATGATGATGCCTTCTTTTGGTTTGAGATGGTCACGTACCAGAGCACACAATTCCTCATAGTCCTTGTCTGTTGGATGTGCAGGTGAGAGGAGATTCTTTATGAGGCCATAGAGTTTCGGACCGCAAACAGTGAGGAAAACCGCCCTGCGCCTAACTGCCAGTAGCTTCCTCCATTTTGTTGGACACGAAGTACCGGTCCAGGCGATTGATAAAATCCGACCAGTCCTCTCCCTCCACGAACCTCTCCAGAATTCCAATGGTGCTCATTTTGCATTCGAAGGTTCTTGAGTTACCTTGTCGCCAAATGTTATGTATGTAATAACTCGATAGACTGAATACTGTAAACTCACTCAGGTGCAAACCTGGCTCAACTTTATTTTGGCCCAAAGTGCTTATATTACATGGTGGCTTGCTTTATATACCTGGCCTGCACACACGTGCATACAGCCCAATGACGTCCGACAGTGGCGCTCCCTGGTGGCTAGTAATGCCAAGCATACATACATGACACACAGGTCAACAGATCTTCAGAGTAAATGTTTGAAACAAGGCAAAAACTGTTCAAGTTGGCTACCATACAGGACTTCCTGTTTGCAAGCGCCTCTGTCCACTTGCAAAGGCACATTCACAGTGCTGTTATTTTTTGGAAGCAATAAACTGTCATTCAGAAGTGATATTGGGTGTTGCCTGTTGCCATAATGTTAATCAAAGTGACTATTTGTACTGTGGAGGATCTGTGCAATCCCTGCCCACACCGCAAGTGTCATTCCGACCATTGCTCGCTGAGCCCCGACCTGAGACCACTGTGAAATGTCAAATCCTGTTATGTTTCATCATTTTTTACAGATACAATGACCAAATCAAATCAAAGGATTGCAACCCATCTGATTGTCAAGTGATGCTTCAGGTAGTAGCCTAAGAATACATTAAGCAGAGACATTAATCTGTCTCTACAGTCGCTCACCAGTAGCAGCGGCTAAACCTGCCCCCAGCGCCGAGCAGCCCCGAGCCAGCGGATGGCCGAGAGGGAGAGGGTGAGAGAGAGAAGAGGGAGAGTCTGTGGGGGGGGGCGGAGAGGGAGAGTCTGGTGGGGGGAGAGGGAGAGTCTGTGGGGGCAGGGGGAGATGGAGGGAGAGTCTGTGGGGGGGTGGGGGGGAGAGGGAGAGTCTGTGGGGGGGGAGAGTCTATGGGGGTGGGAGGAGGGAGGGAGAGTCTGTGTGGGGGCGGGGAGAGGGAGAGTCTGGGGAGGGGGGGGAGAGAGAGGGAGAGTCTGGGGGGTATTGTGTTCCTAACACAGATGAGACTGCACACAGGGAGGTTAAAGTAACAGTGACCTCAGTCTTTATTAAGACACTCCAGAGTGAGGAACAGGCCTTAGGGGCCGGCTAATATACAGTGCTCCGAAGGGATAATGGGATCCCTTGGGACTTCAGGGGATGCGCTCAACGGTGGCGGAACATGGGAGTGCATGCTTTACAGATACACAACATCATTCCCCACCCGCAAAGTCAAAGTGAAAACTATTTACAAGGTGAGGCGGTCAGGAGCCTTTCTTTCCCTGGTGGACCGCCTCGGTACAAATGTCTGTTCTGGTGTGTTGGCTGTGCCCTCGCTGGGCTGGCATGTTGTTGGCCATGCAGGGCTGCTGGATGAGCCTGGCCTTGCAGAGCTGTTGGTCGTGATGGGTTCGATTTCCTGGTCCGGCGTGGTGTCGTTGATCCTTTGTGTGTGTGTTGTGGCTCGAAAAAGGTGGTGTCTGCTGTGGGTTGTTCAGGGCAGTCTGTGAACTGCAGCCTCGTTTGGTCCAGGTGCTTTCTGCAAATTTGTCCATTTTCTCGTTTGACTACAAACACCCTATTCCCTTCTTTAGCTATCACTGTGCCCGCGATCCACTTGGGACCATGTCCATAGTTTAGCACATACACAAGGTCATTCAGATCAATTTCCCGTGACACAGTGGCACGACCATTGTTTATATTTTGTTGCTGCCGCCTGCTCTCGACCTGATTATGAGAGTCTGGTTTTAAGTGTCCTTTTCATTAGTAGCTCAGCCGGGGGCACCCCTGTGAGCGAGTGGGGTCTCGTGCGGTAGCTGAGCAGTACTCGGGACACGCGGGTTTAGAGTGAGCCTTCTGTGACTCGTTTAAGTCTCTGTTTGATGGTTTGTACTGCCCGCTCTGCCTGCCCATTGGAGGCTGGTTGAAACGGGGCCGAGGTGACATGTTTGATCCCATTGCGTGTCATGAATTCTTTAAATTCGGCACTGGTGAAACATGGCTCGCTGTCACTGACCAGTATGTCAGGCAGGCCGTGGGTGGCAAACATGGCCCTCAGGCTTTCAATGGTGGCAGTGGCGGTGCTTCCCAAAATTATTTCACATTCAATTCATTTTGAAAAAGTATCCACCACCACCAGAAACATTTTACCGAGAAACGGGCCCGCATAGTCGACATGGATCCTCGAAAATGGTCTGGAGGGCCAGGACCAGAAACTTACTGGTGCCTCTCTGGGCACGTTGCTCAACTGAGCACACACGCTGCATTGCCGTACACAGGACTCAAAGTCAGAGTCGATACCGGGCCACCACACGTGCGATCTGGCTATCTCTTTCATCATTACTATACCCGGGTGTATGCTGTGGAGATCCGAGATGAACGTCTCCCTGCCCTTTTTGGGTAGCACTATGCGGTTACCCCACAACAGGCAGCCTGCCTGAATGGACAGCTTGTCTTTTCGCCGCTGAAACGGTTTGATTAGCTCTTGCATTTCAACAGAGATGCTGGCCCAGCTCCCATGCAGTACACAGTTTTTTACTAGGGATAGCAGAGGATCTTGGCTGGTCCAAGTCCTAATTTGGCAGGCCGTGACAGATGATTTATCATTTTCAAACGCTTCCATGACCATCAACAAGTCTGCGGGCTGAGCCACCATCAACAAGTTTGCAGGCTGCGCCATTTCCACCCCCGTGGTGGGCAATGGTAGCCAACTGAGAGCATCCGCACAGTTTTCGGTACCTGGCCTGTGGCGGATGGTATAGTTATACACTGATAGCGCGAGTGCCCACCTTTGTATGCGGGCTGAGGCATTAGTATTCATCCCCTTGTTTTCAGCGAACAGGGTTATGAGAGACTTGTGATTGGTTTCCAGCTCAAATTTGAGGCCAAACAGGTACTGATGCATCCTCTTTACCCCGAACACACATGCTAATGTCTCTTTCTCAATCATGCTGTAGGCCCTCTTGGCCTTAGACAAGCTCCGGGAAGCATAGACGACAGGTTGAAACTTCCCCGCAGCATTAGCTTGTTGTAATACACACCCGATTCCGGACGACGACGCGTCACATGCTAGCACATGTCCTTTACACGGGTTATACAATACAAGCAGCTTGTTGGAGCATAAAATGTTTCTGGCTTTCTCAAAAGCAATTATTTGTTTTTTTTCCCCATACCCAGTTCTCACCTTTACGCAATAACACATGTAGGGGCTCTAAAAGGGTGCTTAACCCCGGTAGGAAGTTACTAAAATAGTTGAGGAGTCCCAGGAACAACCGCAGCTCTGTGACGTTCTCTGGCCTGGGCGCGTTCCTGATAGCCTCGGTCTTGGCGTCTGTGGGCCGAATGCCATCTGCCGCGATCTTTCTCCCCAAAAACTTCACTTCTGTTGCCATGAAGACGCATTTCGACCTCTTCAGTTGCAGCCCTACGCAATCCAGTCGCTGGAAAACCTCCTCCAGATTTGTAGGTTCTGGACGGTGTCCCGACCCATGACCAATATGTCGTCCTGGAAGATCACCGTGTGTGGTACCGACTTGGGTAGGCTCTCCATATTACTCTGGAAGATCGCTGCAGCCGACCGAATTCCAAACGGGCATCTGTTGTAGATGAACAGTCCCTTGTGCGTGTTGATGCAGGTGAGGCCCTTCGAAGACTCCTCTAGCTCCTGCTTCATGTAGACCGAAGTCAGGTCGAGCTTGGTGAATGTCTTGCCTCTTGCCAGCGTCACAAATAGGTCGTCTGCCTTAGGTAGCGGGTATTGGTCCTGTAGCGAGAAACGATTAATATTTACATTATAATCACCGCAAATCCTGACCGTGCCTTCACTTTTGAGTACTGGAACAACCGGGCTGGCCCACCTGCTGAATTCCACTGGGGAGATGATACCCTCGCGTTGCAGCCTGTCCAGCTCAATTTTCACTCTCTCCCTCATCATGTGAGGTACTGCTCGCACCTTGTGGTGAATGGGTCATGCCTCTGGGACCAAGTGGATCTGCACCTTTGCCCCGGAAAAGTTTCCAATGCCTGGCTGAAAAATGGAAGGAAATTTGTTAAGAACCTGGGTACATGAGGCCTCATCAACATGTGATAGTGCTCGGATGTCATCCCAATTCTAGCGGATTTTGCTCAGCCAGCTCCTTCCAAGCAGTGTGGGGCCATCGCCCATGACAATCCAGAATGGCAGTTCATGCACCGTGCCCTCATAGGTCACCTTGACCATGGCGCTGCCCAGGACAGCGATAAGCTCTTTGGTGTACGTTCTCAGTTTCGTGTGGATGGGGCTCAGGGCTGATGTGAATGCCTTGTTGCACCACAGTCTCTCAAACACCTTTTTACTCATGATGGATTGGCTAGCATCAGTGTCCAGTTCCATGGTTACGGGTAAGCCATTCAATTTTACGTTTAGCATTATAGGTGGACATTTCATCGAAAATGTGTGCACTCTGTGTACTTCAGCATCTGCCTCCTCTCTCTGAGGCTCGAAGTTGCTTTGGTCCTCCATGGACCGATCTTCCTCTGCCACGTGGTGGTTAGCAGGTTTTGCAGAGCTTGCAGCTCGTCTCCAAGCTCGTTGGAGGTGCCGCATTGTTCCACAGCTCTTGCAAACATACCCTTTGAAGCGGCATGAATAGACTGAATGGAAGCCTCCACAAGGCGAACAATGTGTGAATTGCCTTGCATTCATCCTTTGTTGGTGACTCTGAGTCATCTGGGTCACCTGAGGCCTGCTGGCAGTTGTAGACTCGTGGGTTCTGCCCTGTACATTTCTGCTCGCAAACACAGTTCCAGTTAATTTATGACCATTGCTAGCACTTGTGTGCTGAGAGATTTGTTTGGTGCTATCACTAGTGGACATCAACGCCTGTGCTATCGCAATGGCCTTACTGAGGGTCGGTGTCTCTACAGTCAAAAGTTTTTATGGGATGTTCTCGTGGCCAATGCCCAGTACAAAAAAGTCTCTGAGCATTTGCTCCAGGTAGCCATCAAACTCACATTGTCCTGCAAGTCACCTTAGCTCGGCGACGTAGCTCGCCACTTCCTGACCTTCACATCGCTGGCTCATGTAGAACCGATACCTCGCCATCAGCATGCTTTTCCTCGGGTTAAGATGTTCCCGAACCAGTGTACACAGCTCCTCATATGACTTATCTGTGGGTTTCACCGGAGCCAGAAGATTCTTCATGAGGCTGCAGGTTGGTGCCCCGCAGACTGTGAGGAGGACCCTCTCCCTTTTGCAGCACTTCCTTCTCCATCCAGCTCGTTTGCTACAAAGTACTGGTCTAGCCCTTCAACATTGGCTTCCCAGTCCTCACCCTCCGAGAACTTCTCCAGGATGCCCACAGTTTGCGGCATCTTTGCGTAGGATTCGTATTCTCGTCGCCAGTTATTGTGTTCCTAACACAGATGAGGCTGCACACAGGAAGGTTAAAGTAACAGCGACCTCAGTCTTTAATAAGACACTCCAGAGTGAGGAACAGGCCTTCCGGGCTGGCTTATATACAGTGCTCGCAAGGGATGCTGGGATCCCTTGGGACTCAGGGGATGAGCTCCCTGGTGGCGGAACATGGGAGTGCATGCTTTACAGATACACAGGGGGGAAGAGAGAGAGTTGGGGAGGGAAGAGAGTCTGGGTGGGGGGAGTGGGAGGGAGTCTGTGGTGGGGGGGGAGAGAGAGAGAGTCTGGGAGGGGAGGGAAAGAGTCTGGAGGGGGGAGAGAGAGAGAGTCTGGGAGGGGAGGGAGATCAAGAGTCTGGAGGGGGGAGAAAGATTCTGCAATTCTGCGGGGAGTGGGTGAGAGCATGGTGGGGGGGTGGTGAGAGAATGGTTTTGAAGTGGGGGGAAGAGAGCCTGGGGTGGGAGGGAGGGAAAGAGTGTCTGGGAGGATGAGAGAGCGCCTGAGAGGGAGAAAAGATAGACCCTGGGGGATAGAGGGAGGGAGAGACGACCTTGGGGGAGAGGGAGAGAGAGCGAGTCTGGGGGGAGAGGGGAGAGTCTCGGGGGGAAGAGAGAGAGTCTGGGAGTGGCAGAGAGTCCGGGGGGGAGTGCGGTGAGGGTCTGGGGGTGAAGGAGGGAGAGTCTGGGAGGGAGTGGGGGGAGAGAGAGGGAGAGTTTGTGGGGAGGGGAAAGAGGGAGAGTCTCGGGGGGAAGAGAGTCTGGGTGGGGGGAGTGGGAGGGCATCTGGGGAAGAGGAGGGAGAGTCTGTGAGGTGGAGAGTCTGTGGGGGGGGAAGAGAAAGAGTCTGGGGGGGCAGTGGGAGGGAGTCAGTGGGGGAGTGGGGAGAATCTGTGGGAGAGGAGAGAAAGTCTGTGGGGAGGAGGAAGGGAGAGAGCCTGCGGGGGAAGGGAGGGAGAGTCTGGGAGGGGGTGGGGGTAGAGGGAGGGAGAGGCTCGGGGCAGGGGGAGAGGGAGAGTCTGAGGGGGGGAAGAGAGAGAGTATGGGGGGGAGGGGGAGAGTCTGGGGGGGATAGAGAGAGAGTTTGGGAGTGGCAGAGAGTCCTGGGGGGAGGGGTGAGAGAGTCTTGGGTGGGGGAGGGAGGGAGAGAGGGCCTGGGGGGGAGGGGGGAGAGTCTGGGGGGGGAAGAGAGAGAATCTAGGGGTGGCAGAGAGTCCGGGGGGGAGGGGTGAGAGAGTCTGCCGGGGGGGGAGGGAGGGAGAGAGTCTGGGGAGGAGGGATGAGAGAGTCTGGGGGCGGGGAGGGAGAGAGCCTGGGAGGGTGTGGGGGGAGAGGGAGGGAGAGTTTGTGGGAGGGAAAAGAGGGAAAGTCTGTGGCGGGGGGAAGAGAGAGAGTTTGCGTGGGGAAGTGAGAGAGTCTGAGTGGCGGCAAGGGAGTCTGGGGCGGGGGGAAGAGAGTTTCTGGGGGAAGAGAGAGAATTTGGTGGGGGGAAGAGAGAGAGTCTGCGGGGGGAAGAGAGAGAGTCTGGGGGTAGAGGGAGGGAGAGTCGATGGGGGCAAGAGAGAGAGTCTGTGGAGGGGAAGAGGGAAAGTCTGCGGGGGGGAAGAGAGAGAGACAAGGAGGGTGTGGGTGGAGAGGGAGGGAGAGTCGAGTGGGGGAAGAGAGAGAGTGTCTGGGGGAGGAAGAGGGAGAGTCTGGGGGGGGAAGAGCGAGAGTCTGGGGTGGTGAAGAGAGAGAGTCTGGGGTGGTGAAGAGAGAGAGTCTGGGGGGGAAGAGAGAGAGAGAGTTTGCGGGGGGAAGAGAGAGAGTCTGGGAGGGTGTGGGGGGAGAGGGAGGGAAGAGAGAGAGTCTGGGGGGAAGAAAGATTCTGCAATTCTGCGGGGGGTGGGTGGAGAGCGGCGGGGGGGGGAAGGGAGCCTGGGGTGGGAGTGAGGGAAAGAGTGTCTGGGGGGGGAATGAGAGAGAGTCTGGGAGGGAGAATAGATAGAGCCTGGGGGGGTAGAGGGAGGGAGAGAGCGCATGGGGGGAGAGGGAGGGAGAGTCTTGGGGGGGCGGGGGGAGAGAGAGAGAGAGCATGGGGGGTGGGGAAAGAGAGCCAGGGATGAGAGGGAGGGAGGGAGAGAGAGTCTGGGGTGGCCGGAGGGCGGGGTCGGATGGGGGTCAGAGAGAGACATGGGCATGAGGTGAGGAGACGAGAAAGGGAAATCAGGGAAGACAGATCACATTCTTACAATCCCCGACACGGGACATCGTTGGGGTGGATGAAATCCAGAAGTCACGACACTGTCACTATTCACTTCGTATCCAATAAATCTGCTAACAATACGTACACAATGCCCCATCTATGGTGGGGGGAGTGGGGTAAGGTCATGCACGTGTGCTTGTGTAAGGAGGGACTTCAGCTGGGTGGGGGCAGTAATTGCGCTGGGGAGCAAGGGACTTTGGCTGTGGGAGGGACGCACTTGCGTTGGGGTAAGGGACTTCGGCTGACACTTGGTGGCTTCTGGGGAGATCTATCCTCTGTGGCTTCTGGAAGTCAAAGTGGATCGAGTTACAATTTGCAAAGTCAGTCAGAACTTGGGCTGGTCGGTTCCAGTTACACATTCCAGAGAAACTTCAGGATGTGGCTTCTCTATGGTGACCAATCAGAGACAAGGAGTGGCCATTTTTACAGTACAAATAAACGCGTCCAATGTTTATGTTGGGAGTGGGTTTGCTGTGGGTGCTGTGGGGGACTAAGAGCAGAGGTGTCGAGGCAAATTCTGAGACCTTTCAGGACCTATGAAAATTTAGCATTAAGCTTCTTTCCTGCATTTTCCTATTTAAAAAGGATACTAAAACTGATAGTAATATAGTTCCAGATGTCCGACATTTGATTACTGGTCGAGGTTGAGAGACTCAAGCATGAGTTGTAAAACTGGATTCAACAAAGAAAGGTGGTACACATACACAACTACACAAAAGCAAAATACTGCAGATGCTGGAATCTGAAATAAAAACAGAAAATGCTGGAAATCTCAGCAGGTCAGGCAGCATCTGTGGAGAGAAACAGTTAACGTTTCAGGTCGATGACCCTTTGTCAGAACTGGCAAAAGATCAAAATGTAACAGATTCTTAAGGAAGTGCAGGGGCACTGAAAGGGGGAGAGGAGGAAAGCACAAAAGGGAAGATCTGTGATAGGGTGGAAATCGGGAGAGATCTGAGAGACAAAAGGGAAGATGGGCCAAATTGAGATTGTAATGGCACAAGATAGGAAACAAAGACTGAGTCTATATTGGGTGTGAATGATGGAATAATTACTAGCTGCCATGGGAAACAGAGAGAAAAATAAATAAAATAACAATAAAAAGGGTGCGGGGAGAGGTTTGTAAAAAAAAAACAGGAAAGGGAACAAAATATGGGCAGAGGTTATCGTCGGAAATCGTTGAACTTGATGTTGAGTCCAGAAGGCTGTAAAGTGCCTAAACGAAAGGTGAGGTACTGTTCCTCGAGCTTGCGTGAGCTTCATTGGAACAGTGTCAGAGGCCGAGGATGGAGAGGTTGGAGTGGGATTGGAGCAGAGAATTAAAGTGACAGGCGACTGGAAGCTCGAGGTTATGTTTATGGACTGACCGGAGGTGTTCAGCAAAGTGGTCACCCAATCTGCGTTTGGTCTCCCCAATGTAGAGGAGACCACATCGTGAGCAGCGAATACAGTATATAAAATTTAAAGAAGTACAAGTAAATCGCTGCTTTGCCTGGAAGGAGTATTTGGGGCCCTGGACAGTGGGAAAGGAGGAGATAAAAGGGCAGGTGTTGCATCTCCTGCGCTTGCATGGGAAGGTGTTGTGGGAAGGGGAGGGGTTGCTGGGGGTGACTGTGGAATGGACCAGGGTGTCGCAGAGGGAGCAGCAGAAGTTGGGGCCACAAGGTAGCGAGGGGGAATCTCAGTCAGTGTTCCTATTCTTGATTTTTACTACGTAACATCTCATGAAAAACATTCCTGTGTAGCCATGTGGGTCAGTTTATAAATGTGCATTCCAGCAGGGAGCATCGCCTGCTGGAATCCCCTTTTGAGAAATTGCGGACATTAAAAAGAATGGATGAAATATCATAGGGAATGCACCCGTGATTGTTTGGCCGGATTTGTCTGGATCTGTGCAGGGGTGATTGGAGCGGGTCGGGAACCTGTCCCCACGCTCCTTTCCCTCAGGCATATTTGCCAGTGCGGCAGTGACCTGAACGGCAGTGGAGGCCAAGGTAACTTCGATCATTATGAGGTTCTTGTCACCTTTTTCTAACCCTACCTTTCAAATTTCCTTGGATGAGCGTGGGAATCACACAGCTCGGGAAACACATCTGTGAACCTGAGGCATGAGTTGAGTGGCCATTGATCCAGCTCATTAGTGCACAGCATGAAAAGTACAATGAAAACTCCCATTTGACAGCTGGTCATTTTCCAAAAGCAGATGCTGTTGCTGACTGTATTGTCAGCACAGACTTAGCTTTCTAGAGGTTGCAAGTCTTTTCAGAAAAGTCAGGATCCATTGTCACCTCATTGGTAGAACCTCTCTCACCATTGACAGATATCTTCTGTCATCTCTATTTGATCTGACATCTATTACATCCGCATGGGTGCCATTTATACTGTCTCACCTTGGTCCTCAATATCGGACCTCGATAAGCCCCAACACCAGCAGTACCAGACACACCAGCAGCAGCAACCACAACATGACTAACATTCTCCTCCACCACCTGATGCTGCACAGGACAAAGGGCACCAGCGCAGGGCTGCACTGCGCCAGAGGTGATATCCCCAACACAGGGTATAGAGGCAGAGGATGAGCTTCCTCAACATGACTGAGCAGCAGTGCCAAAGGGGGCTTAGCCTATCACGCCAGGTCATTGCAGACATTTTCAGATTGTTGGAACAAGACCTGCAGACCAGAGGAGCAGGTGGGCACACCTTAACAATGGCGGTCAAAGTCACCGCCCTCAACTTCTTCGCCTCAGGCTCCTTCCAGGGATGTGCAGCGGACATTTGCGGCATCTTGCATTTGGCCACCCACAGATGCATCGCACAGGTCACCGATGCCCTCTTTGACAAGTCAGACAATTATATCAACTTTGCCACAGTGTTGCTGAGCGGGCGCTTGTCTTTGTCGCTCTGGTTGGCTTCCCACGGGTGCAGGGCATTATCAACTACACCCATGAGGCTATTAGTGTACCCTATCATAATGCAGGAATCTTTGTCAATCGCAAGGGCTTCCATTCCTTCAATGTCTGCAACCATAGGAAAATCATCATGCATGTGTGCGCCAAATTCCCTGGCAGCTGCTGTCCTGGGCCAGTCCACCCTCCCTCAGCTCTTCGCTCCTCCAAACAGACTTTCTGCTGGCTGCTTGGAGACAAAGGCTATCCACTGAAGATGTGGCTCATGACAAACTTGAGGAGGCCAAGTACTGAGGCCCAGAAGAGGTCTAATGAAAGCCACATTTTCACTAGATGTGTCGTGGAGCAGACAATAGGTATGCTCAAAATGCGCTTCAGATGTCTTGACGGATCAGGAGGAGCCTTTCAGTATGCACCAGCCAGGGTTTCCTGAACCCTGCATAAAATAGCGCCGCAGCAAGAATTAGTGCTGCATGAGCAACAAAGCTCTGAGAGCACATCCTCTTCAGAGGAGGAGAAGCACGAGGAGGAGGAGGAGCATTAACTAGAAGGCAAGGAGGAGGAGGAGCTGGAGGAACCTGCAGCCCAGATCCCACCAGCACCTGAGGAAATTGCTTCCCGGGAGGCCAGGGATGGCCTCATCATGGCCAGATTCACACTGGAGCATGCACGATGCTGAGAATGACGTGAATAGCATGTTTAGTGAGTTGGTCTTAGCGCAGATAAAGGGTACACAGCCAGATAGGGGATGGGTGACCAACAGGAAGAGCAGTGCAAGGAAGGTAGTGCAGGGGTCCCGTGACGTTATTCCCCTGCAAAACAGATACACTGCTTTGGGTACTGTTGGGGGGATGACTCACCAGGGGAGGGCAGCAGCAGCCAAGTTCATGGCACCGTGGGTGGCTCTGCTGCACAGGAGGGCAGGAAAAAGAGTGGGAGAGATATAGTGATAGGCGATTCAATTGTAAGGGGAATAGATAGACATTTCTGCGGCTGCAACCGAGACTCCAGGGTGGTATGTTGCCTCCCTGGTGCAAGGGTCAAGGATGTCTCGGAGCGGGTGCAGGGCATTCTGAAAAGGGAGGGTGCACAGCCAGTTGTCATGGTGCATATAGGTACCAAAGATATCGGTAAAAAATGGGATGAGGTCCAACAAGATGAATTTAGGGAGCTCGGAGCGAAATTAAAAAGTAGGACCTCAAAATTAGTAATCTCAGGATTGCTACCAGTGCCACATGCTAGTCACAGTAGGAATCGCAGGATAGCTCAGATGAATATATGGCTTGAGGAGTGGTGCAGAAGGGAGGGATTCAAATTCCTGGGACATTGGAACCAGTTCTGGGGGAGGTGGGACAAGTACAAACCGGACAGTCTGCATTTGAGCAGGACCGGAACCAATGTCCTAGGGGGAGTGTTTGCTAGTGCTGTTGGGGAGGAATTAAACAAATATGGCAGGGGTTGGGAACCTATGCAGGGAGACAGAGGGAAGTAGAATGGGGACAGAAGCAAAAGATAGAAAGAAGAAAAGTAAAAGTGAAGGGCAGAGAAACCCAATGCAAAAAACAAAAAGGGCCAAATTACAGCAAAATTCTAATGGGGCAAAGTGTGTTAAAAAGGCAAGCCTGAGCGCTCTGTGCCTCAATGCGAGGAGTATTCAGAATAAGGTGGACGAATTAACTGCGCAGATAGCAGTTAGCGGATATGATGTAATTGGCATCACGGAGACATGGCTCCAGGGTGACCAAGGCTGGGAACTCAACATCCAGGGGTATTCAACATTTAGGAAGGATAGACAAAAAGGAAAAGGAGGCGGGGTGACATTGCTGGTTAAAGAGGAAATTAATGCAATAGTAAGAAAGGACATTAGCTTGGATGATGTGGAATCGGTATGGATGGAGCTGCGGAACACCAAAGGGCAGAAAACACTAGTGGGAGTTGTGTACAGACCACCAAACAGTAGTAGTAAAGTTGGGGACAGCATCAAACAAGAAATTAGGGATGCATGCAATAAAGGTACAGCAGTTATCATGGGTGACTTTAATCTATATATTGATTGGGTAAGCAAACTACTAGCAATGCGGTGGAGGAGGATTTCCTGGAGTGTATTAGGGATGGTTTTCTCGACCAATACGTCGAGGAACCAACCAGGGAGCTGGCCATCCTAGACTGGGTGATGTGTAATGAGAAAGGACTAATTAGCAATATTGTGCGAGACCCCTTGTGGAAGAGTGACCGTAATATGGTAGAATTCTTTATTTGGATGGAGAGTGACACAGTTAATTCAGAAACCAGGGTCCTGAACTTAAGGAAGGTAACTTCGATGGTTTGATGCGTGAATTGGCTAGAATAAGCTGGCAAATGATACTGAAAGGGTTGACGGTGGATAGGCAATGGCAAACATTTAAAGATCACATGGATGAACTTCAGCATGAACTGGAATAAAAATAAAACGGGGAAGGTGGCTCAACCATGGCTAACAAGGGAAATTAAGGATAGTGTTAAATCTAAGGAAGAGGCATATAGATTGGCCAGAAAAAGCAGCAAACCTGAGGACTGGGAGAAATTTAGAATTAAGCAGAGGAGGACAAAGGGTTTAATTAAGAGGGGGAAAATAGAGTACGAGAAGAAGTTTGCCGGGAACATAAGAACTGACTGCAAAAGTTCTGTAGATATGTAAAGAGAAAAAGATTAGTGAAGACAAACGTAGGTCCGTTGCAGTCGGATTCAGGTGAATTTATAATGGGGAACAAAGAAATGGCAGACCAGTTGAACAAATACTTTTGGTTCTGACTTCACAAAGGAAGACACAAATAACCTTCCGGAAGTACAAGGGGACCGAGGGTCCAGTGAGAAGGAGGAACTGAAGGATATCCTTATTAGGTGGGAAATTGTGTTAGGGAAATTGATGGGATTGAAGGCCGATAAATCCCCAGGGTCCGATAGTCTGCATCCCAGAGTACTGAAGGAAGTGGCCCTAGAAATAGTGGATGCAATGGTGATCATTTTCCAACAGTCTATCGACTCTGGATCAGTTCCTATGGACTGGAGGGTAGCTAATATAACACCACTTTTTAAAAAGGGAGGGAGAGAGAAAGCAGGTAATTATAGACCGGTTAGCCTGATATCAGTGGTGGGGAAAATGTTGGAATCAATTATTGAAGATGAAATAGCAGCGTTTTTGGAAAGCAGTGACAGGATCAGTCCAAGTCAGCATGGATTTATGAAAGGGAAATCATGTTTGACAAATCTTCTGGAATTATTTGAGGATGTAACTAGTAGAGTGGACAAGGGAGAACCAGTGGATGTGGTGTATTTGGACTTTCAAAAGGCTTTTGACAAGGTCCCACGAAGAGATCGGTGTGCTAAATCAAAGCACATGGAATATACTGACGTGGATAGAGAAGGAAAAGGGAAGGTGCAACGAGACCTGGGTGTCATGGTACATCAGTCATTGAAGGTTGGCATGCAGGTACAGCAGGCGGTTAAGAAAGCAAATGGCATGTTGGCCTTCATAGCAAGGGGATTTGAGTACAGGGGCAGGGAGGTGTTGCTACAGTTGTACAGGGCCTTGGTGAGGCCACACCTGGAGTATTGTGTACAGTTTTGGTCTCCTAACCTGAGGAAGGACATTCTTGCTATTGAGGGAGTGCAGCGAAGGTTCAGCAGACTGATTCCCGGGATGGGTGGACTGACATATGAGGAGAGACTGGATCAACTGGGTCTTTATACATTGGAGTTTAGAAGGATGAGAGGGGATCTCATAAAGACATATAAGATTCTGACTGGACGGGACAGGTTAGATGCAGGTAGATTGTTCCCGATGTTGGGGAAGTCCAGAACCAGGGGACATAGTCTTAGGATAAGGGGTAGCTGATTTAGGACTGAGATGAGGAGAAGCTTCTTCACTCAGAGAGTTGTTAACCTGTGGAATTCCTTGCCGCAGAGAATTGTTGATGCCAGTTCATTGGATATATTCAAGAGGGAGTTAGATATGGCCCTTACAGCTAAGGGGATCAAGGGGTATGGCGAGAAAGCAGGAAAGGGGTACTGAGGTTGAATGGTCAGCCATGATCTTATTGAATGGTGGTGCAGGCTCGAAGGGCCGAATGGCCTACTCCTGCACCTAGTTTCTATGTTTCTATGTTTCTATGTTTCTAACTTCACGCATTACACCCCACGTGGCTGCCACAGGCTGCGCCAGGATCGCACCACAACACAGCAACACATAAAGCTTCCCTACAATTACCACGCCATTCCTTTCATACTGACCACCATTGCTGGACGTAATGTTATGTCTCTCCATTCACTCCACCAACTTACTAAGCCACTTCCAAAGTTACACACATATTTGTCCATAACCAGAAAGTGGTGAAAATAAATAGTTTTATCTGTGACATCTGTAACAGAAACTTTACAGAAACATTTATTAAAACACCCAAGTGGCTACCCATCCAACTACTTGTGTTTCAACTTTCTCTTAAGCATGCTTCTACAAGGTGCTTGCTACCACTGTGTCTTCAGCAGAGGTAGGGACAACCTGCTCACTCCCTGCTGTGACTGCATCGAGACGTTTGGTGGATGCCCTTTGGATTTGGAGATCGGAAGCACCGGGGACGGGGGGTGGGGGGCGGTGGGGGGTGTCCCATCGTGGGATCTGACGAGGCAGGAATGCTGGATCCAGCAGGTAATTGGAAAGGCACTTACCTCCTGGATCCAGCAGTCCTCGCCTCCCTTTAGCTGGCAGGTTCCTCGAGGCCCAGGAAACCCGTCCAGTCAGAGTTACATTTAAATGGTGGTTCACCATGAGACACACCAGCCTCATTATAACATTTAAATTAGTGACCCACCTCCTGAGAGCAGGTTGACTGCCTGCCCCTGTCCCGCCTCCGTAACACCGGAAGTACACAGGTTGGAATGTGGATTGGGGTTGGGATTCAGTTTTTAAAAACTCTTTAACCTCCCACCCATCCCCAATCCACACGTTTTTTGGGGGTTAAAATTCCTCCCAATTTGCTACAATTATAGAAAGAAAACGAAAAAGGAGAAAATAAAGAGAAATGTGGTCCAGAAAAGTGGCTTAAAGTGTTAGTAAATAACACAACAAAGCCTCAAGGTCTAAGTTTACATCCGTAAAATATATATATATATCTGTCAATGGAGGGTGGGTGGGTTGATCTGAAAGTCTTGCTTTGTTTCGTCTTGTGGTGTTGTGTTCCTAACACAGATGAGACTGCACACAGGGAGGTTAAAGTAACAGTGACCTCAGTCTTTATTAAGACACTCCAGAGTGAGGAACAGGCCTTAGGGGTCGGCTTATATACAGTGCTCCCAAGGGATGCTGGGATCCCTTGGCACTTCAGGGGATGCACTCCCTGGTGGCGGAATATGGGAGTGCATGCTTTACAGATACACAACATCACTCCCCCACCAAAGCCAAGGTGAAAACTGTTTACAAGGTGAGGCGGTCGGGAGCCCTTCTTTCCCTGGTGGACCGCCTCGGTACAAATGTCTGTTCTGGTATGTTGGCTGTGTCCTTGCTGGGCTGGCGTGTTGTTGGCCCTGCTGGGCTGCTGGGTGAGCCTGGCCTTGCTGGGCTGTTGGGCGTGATGGGTTCGATTTCCTGGTCCGGCGTGGTGTCGTTGATCCTTTGGGTGTGTGTTATGGGCTCGATAAAAGTGGTGTCTGCTGTGGGTTGTTCAGGGCAGTCTGTGAACCGCAGCCTCATTTGGTCCAGGTGCTTTCTGCAAATTTGTCCATTGTCCAGTTTGACTAAAAACACCCTACTCCCTTCTTTAGCTATCACTGTGCCCATGATCCACTTGGGACATGTCCATAGTTTAGCACATAAACACATATTCAGATCAATTTCCCGCAACACAGCGTTGCGACCATCGTTTACATTTTGTTGCTGCCACCTGCTCTCTACCTGATCATACAGGTTGGGGTGAACCAGTGAGAGTCTGGTTTTAAGTTTCATGAGTAGCTCAGCCGGGGGCACCCCTGTGAGCGAGTGGGGTCTCGTGCGGTAGCTGAGCAGTACTAGGGACAGGCGGGTTTGGAATGAGCTTTCTGTGACTCGTTTGAGGCTCTGTTTGATTGTTTGTACTGCCCGCTCTGCCTGCCCATTGGTTTAAATGAGGCCGAGGTGACATGTTTGATTCCATTGCGGGTCATGAATTCTTTAAATTCGGCACTGGTGAAACATGGCCCGTTGTCACTGACCAGTATGTCAGGCAGGCCGTGGGTGGCAAACATGGCCCTCAGACTTTCAATGGTGGCGGTCGCGGTGTTATTTCACATTCAATCAATTTTGAAAAAGCATCCACCACCATCAGGAACATTTTACCGAGAAACGGGCCCACATAGTCGACATGGATCCTCGACCATGGTCTGGAGGGCCAGGACCAGAAACTTACTGGTGCCTCTCTGGGCGCGTTGCTCAACTGAGCACACACGCTGCATTGCCGTACACAGGACTCAAAGTCAGAGTCGATACCGGGCCACCACACGTGCGATCTGGCTATCTCTTTCATCATTACTATACCCGGGTGTGTGCTGTGGAGATCCGAGATGAACGTCTCCCTGCCCTTTTTGGGTAGCACTATGCGGTTACCCCACAACAGGCAGTCTGCCTGAATGGACAGCTTGTCTTTTCGCCGCTGAAACAGTTTGATTAGCTCTTGCATTTCAACGGAGATGCTGGCCCAGCTCCCATGCAGTACACAGTTTTTTACTAGGAACAGCAGAGGATCTTGGCTGGTCCAAGTCCTAATCTGGCGGGCCGTGGCAGGTGATTTATCATTTTCAAACGCTTCCATGACCATCAACAAGTCTGCGGGCTGCGCCACCATCAGCAAGTTTGCAGGCTGCACCATTTCCACCCCCGTGGTGGTCAATGGTAGCCGACTGAGAGCATCCGCACAGTTCTCAGTGCCTGGCCTGTGGCGGATGGTATAGTTATACCCTGACAGCGCGAGTGCCCACCTTTGTATGCGGGCTGAGGCATTAGTATTTATCCCCTTGTTTTCAGCGAACAGAGTTATGAGGGGCTTGTGATTGGTTTCCAGCTCAAATTTGAGGCCAAACAGGTACTGATGCGTTTTCTTTACCCCAAACACAAACGTTAATGCCTCTTTCTTAATCATGCTGTAGGCCCTGGAAACATAGACGACAGGTTGCATCTTCCCCGCAACGCTATCTTGTAATACACATCCGACTCCATATGATGACGCATTACATGCTAGCATGAGTCTTTTACACGGGTTATACAATATAAGCAGATTGTTGGAGCATAAAATGTTTCTGGCTTTCTCAAAAGCAATTACTTGTTTTTTTCCCCATACTCAGTTCTCACCTATACGCAATAAGACATGCAAGGGCTCTAAGAGGGTGCTTAACCCTGGTAGGAAGTTACTAAAATAGTTGAGGAGTCCCAGGAACAACCGCAGCTCTGTGACGTTCTGTGGCCTGGGCGCGTTCCTGACAGCCTCTGTCTTGGCGTCTGTGGGCTTAATGCCGTCCGCTGCAATCTTTCTCCCCAAAAACTCCACTTCTGTTGCCATGAAGACGCATTTCGACCTCTTCAGTTGCAAGCCTACGTGATCCAGTCGCTGGAGGACCTTCTCCAGGTTTTGTAGGTGCTCGACGGTGTTCTGACCCGTGACCAATATGTCGTCCTGAAAAGCCAGTGTGCGTGGTACCGACTTGAGTAGATTCTCGATGTTTCTGTGGAAGATCGCTTCAGCCGATCGAATTCCAAACGGGCATCTGTTATGGATGAACAGTCCCTTGTGCGTGTTGATGCAGGTGAGGCCCTTCGAAGATTCCTCCAGCTCCTGCGCCATGTAGGCCGAAGTCAGGTCGAGCTTGGTGAACATCTTGCCTCCTGCCAGCATTACAAATAGGTCGTCTGCCTTAGGTAGCGTGTATTGGTCCTGTAGCGAGAAACAATTAATAGTTACTTTATAATCGCCGCAAATCCTGACTGTGCCATCACTTTTGAGTACTGGAACAATCGAGCTGAATTCCACTGGGGAGATGATGCCCTTGCATTGCAGCCTGTCCAGCTCGATTTCCACTCTCTTCCTCAGCACGTGAGGTACCGCTCGCGCCTTGTGATGAATGGGTCGTGCCTCTGGGGCCAAGTGGATCCGCACCTTTGCCTGGAAAAATTTCCAATGCCTGGCTCAAAAAGGGAAGGAAATTTGTTCAGGACCTGGGTACATGAGGCCTCATCGACATGTGATAGCACTCGGATGTCATCCCAGTTCCGGCGGATTTTGCCCAGCCAGCTCCTTCCAAACAGTGTGGGGCCATCGCCCGAGACAATCCAGAGTGGCAGTTCGTGCACCATGCCCTCGTAGGTTACGTTGACCATGGCGCTGCCCAGGACAGTGATAAGCTCTTTGGTGTACATTCTCAGTTTCGTGTGGATGGGGCTCAGGGCTGGCTTGAGTGCCTTGTTGCACTCTCTCAAACATCTTTTTACTCATGATGGATTGGCTAGCGCCAGTGTCCAATTCCATGGCTACAGGTAAGCCATTCAATTTTATGTTTAGCGTTAGAGGTGGACATTTCATCGAAAATGTGTGCACCCCGTGTACTTCAGCATCTGCCTCCTCTCTCTGAGGCTCAAAATTGCTTTGGTCCTCCATTGACCGATCTTCCTCTGCCATGTGGTGTTTTGCAGGTTTTGCAGAGCTTGCAGCTCATCTGCAAGCTTGTTGGAGGTGCCCCATTGTTCCACAGCTCTTGCAACATACCCTTTGAAGCAGCATGAATGGGTTGAATGGAAGCTTCCACAACACCAACAATGTGTGAATTGCCTTGCATTCATTCTTTATTGTGGACTCTGAATCATCTGGGTCATCTGAGAACTGCTGGCAGTTGCAGACTCGTGGTTTCTGCCCTGTACATTTCTGCTCGCAAACACAGTTCCAGTTATGAACATTGCTAGCACTTGTGTGCTGAGAGATTTGTTTGGTGTTATCACTGGTGGACATAAACGCCGGTCATATCGCAATGGCCTTACTGAGGGTCGGTGTCTCTACATTCAAAGGTTTTCGTAGGTTGGTCTCATGGCCAATGCCTAGTACAAAAAAGTCTCTGAGCATTTGCTCCAGGTAGCCATCAAACTCACATTGTCCTGCAAGTCGCCTTAGCTCACGACGTAGCTCGCCACTTCCTGTCCTTCAGATCGCTGGTACGTATTGAACCGATACCTCGCCATCAGCACGCTCTCCCTCGGGTTGAGATGCTCCTGAACCAGTGTACACAGCTCCTCATATGACTTATCTGTGGATTTCACCGGAGCCAGAAGATTCTTCGTGAGGCTGTAGGTCGGTGCCCCGCAGACCGTGAGGAGGACCGCTCTCCTTTTTGCAGCGCTTCCTTCTCCGTCCAGCTTGTTGGCTACAAAGTACTGGTCTAGCCGTTCGACATAGGCTTCCCAGTCCTCACCCTCCGAGAACTTCTCCAGGATGCCCACAGTTTGCTGCATCTTTGCGTTGGATTCGTGTACTCGTCGCCAGTTGTTGTGTTCCTAACAGAGATGAGACTGCACACAGGGAGGTTAAAGTAACAGCGACCTCAGTCATTATTAAGACATTCCAGAGTGAGGAACAGGCTTTCGGGGCCGGCTTATATACAGTGCTCCCAAGGGATGCTGGGATCCCTTGGGACTTCAGGGGATGCGCTCACTGGTGGCGGAACATGGGATGCATGCTTTAAAGACACACAACATGTGGCATGTGTTTTCTAAATAAATATTTATTTAACTTTAAACTGAAGTCTCTGTTACATTAATACAGGTACTGGTATTGAGTGAATACTTACATTGTCTTGGGATGTACTGTGACACTGCGAAATAAGATGGATAATTTAAAAGATATCTACTTTTTGTTCAGAATATGCAATAAATAGTAGTGTGCCCTGTGAGAGATTAAAGTAATAATGAGGTAATTGGCCTCTGAGTAATATCATTACAAAATGATCTTTGGACTCTTGATGGCATAATGATCAACTATTTCCCGCTGAGGCATTCTCGACAATGTCTCAGTGTGGTTTCAATGCTGAGACTGCTGTTCAAAGGTTTAGTTAAATAAATAGTAAGTGCAGCAATGACCCTTAGATACAGGCAGCAATTTGCATTCAATACCCTAACCTTCACTTCAGGCTATGTTTATTATGGTATTCATCATCACCATCATCATCATAGGCAGTCCCTCGGAATCGAGGAAGACTTGCTTGCACTCCTAAAGTGAGTCCTTTGGTGGCTGAACAGTCCAATGCAAGATCCACAGACCTTGTCACAGGTAGGACAGACATTCGTCAGGGGAAGAGGTGGAGGGTTGGGACTGATTTGCTGCACGCTCCTTCCGCTGCCTGCGCCCGACCTCTTCATGCTTGCGGATGCACTTTCTCCACCTAGGGCGATCTTCGGCCAGGGACTCCCAGGTGTCAGTGGTGATGTCACACTTTACCAGGGAGGCTTTGAGGGTGTCCTTGTAATGTTTCCGCTGCCCACCTTTGGCTTGTTTGCCGTGAAGGAGCTCCACTTAGAGCAATAGCTTAGGGAGCATTGTGTCTGGCATGCGAACTATGTGGCCTGCTCAGCGAAGCTGATCGAGTGTGGTCAGTGCTTCAATGCTGGGGATGTTAGCCTGGGCGAGGACACTGATCCCAGGGGGTTTGCAGGATCTTGCAGAGACATCATTGGTGATATATCTCCAGCGACTTGAGGTGTCTTCTGTACATCGTCCATGCCTCTGATCCATACAGGAGGGCGAGTATTACTACAGCCCTGTAGACCATGAGCTTGGTGGTTGATTTGAGGGCCTGGTCTTCGAACACTCTTTTCCTCAGGCAGCCAAAGGCTGCACTAGTGCACTGGAGGTGATGTTGAATCTCCGCATCAATGTCTGCCTTTGTTAATAAAAGGCTCCTGAGGTATGGGAAGTTGTCGAGGGCCGCGCCGTGAATCTTGATGACTGGGGGCAGTGCTGTGCAGCGAGGACAGGCTGGTGGAGGACCTTTGTCTTACGGATGTTAAGCGTAAGGCCCATGCTTTCATATGCGTCGGTGAATGCATTGACTATATCATGGAGTTCAGCGTCAGAATGTGCGCAGTGGCAGCGAGGAAGATATGGGATTATGGATGTTCTCAAAGTAGTCATGCTGCTTACCCAGAATCTTTGTGATTTGACGCTTGCTGTGACCAACAACAGAGTTTGGAGACCATTAGCATGAGTTGAGAACACCCCTGTTCAACACCTAATCAAGCATAATTGTAATCACATTGTATGCTCTTTTCTTTCCTCACACAGTGCTTTCCGCGCCAGGTTGTCCCTGGAGATGGAGCACGCGGTGTCCACCGGTACGCTCACGGCCTTCCGCGAGAGGTGGGCGCCGGAGGGACTGGAGTGCATCATTACCCCCGGCAACCAAATTTTAATTTGATTTTATATGTTTTAAAGTTTAATTTGTTTTAATTGCCGGATTTTTTGTGTTCTCCTCCCCTTTTATAGGGGGCACTTGTAAAATATATGGTTTTAATGCCCCCCCCAAAAAATCACAAAAAACCCCACAAAAAACAAAAATAAAGAAACAAAAAACATTTTTAAAAAAGGGGCAGTCAAGTGTCTGGAGTGTCCCCCAGATCGGGGGGCACTTGATCTAACGTTTATTTTGTTTCCCCCCCCCCCCCCAAAAGAGTTGTAGAGCTGTTGGAGGCGTGGCCTAATCATTTGGAGCTTGGTGCAGTGAGGGAAGGAGCTCTCTGCTTTAGCTCCTGCCTGAGGCTTTGAACCCTGCACAAACACCCCAGGAAGAGGAGGAGGGGGCCTACTACTATTCAACATCCAGAGGGAGAGGAGGAGAGCAGAATTACAACAACTTCACACAGTACTTTCTTTTTAAGAGCAGGCAGGATTATCCAACGAGAATTTAAGCTTATCAGGAATTCACCTTCTACTAATAAAATGAATACAAAACTCTACAGATTAGTAAACAGTTGCTATTTTCAGAGTACTAAACTGCAGGATAAATTCTATTCTTTCTCTATGTGCCGGTGCATTGTACAGATTTATGCAACGATGTCTTGGATGTGAGCTGTAACACATTTTGGGCACTGCACTGGCTAGTTCAATGTGCATTAAACAATCATGTGTGACATGTAAATTGGCTTAAATTAGAGTTTAAAGTATGCTAATAATGACCATGGTGCAATAAAAAGTGATAGCCAGCTGTTCAACCTCATAGCACAAGGCAGTTAAAAATGGTTTGCTCCAGCAAGAGTTGAAGTACAGTTGAGGTAGTAAAATATTGAAAAGTACACTTTACACACACCAGGCTGGAAATCATTTTGCTAAAGTGCATAAGAACAAGCAAACAACATTAAAGCCTATAAGAAATAGGCTGGACTCCATGCTACCCTCTCACATTTTATATTTGCGAACCTGAGTGATGAGAAATGAGAATGAAATGGAGAAGCTCACATAAAAAGCTACCAAAAACTGGGGGAGTTAATATAAACTACATGAGATGGTAGCGTATCCAAGGGATTTTTTTTTCACATTCTGCAGAGCCTTGCCACTGGGAGTGAGATTTCATAAATTGCCTAATATTACAGTGCAGATGCCACCATGAGAAAAATAATTTCAGACTTGGACTCAGAAACAGAATTAAATTTAAGACAAGAAATTACAGTTGGCAGTATTACTGAAAGAATGCTGAACACATTTACATGGCATTCATCTGTACACTGTAGGCTGAATAGCCTGCTCCTGTTCCAATGTTCTTACATTTTAATGGAGGCATCGACCCATTGAAATAATGCCTCTGTTAAAATAGCAGACAGAGGAATCATTACGAATGTGTTAAGTTTTTATTGCCAATAGTAACTTCTAACCTATAATTTGTATTTAACATTTTTATCTTGTCAGGCTTGTAATATTTTTAACTTTAATTACTTGTCTGATGTATGATATAAACAGAATGCATGTTCAGAATTGAAGAGAAATGAATTACATCCCATTGATGATGATAACGGTTATATATTTAACCCCTTTTAACCTGTATAACACCTGACCACCAAAGGGCCCACTTGTTGGAGTCCCAAGGGATCCCAGCATCCCTTGGGAGCCACGGTATAAAAGCAGGCCACCCACGAGGTACCTGCACGCTGGAGTCTTATTAAAGGAGCTAAGGTCACACTTGCTCATTGTACACAGTACTCAGTTTCGTCCTTTATTATGAGTATACCAATTGGCGACGAGGTAACGAACAACCGCGTGAAAATGCAAAGAACAGTCGGTATCCTGGAGAAGTTCTCAGAAGGGGACGATTGGGAAGTCTTTGTGGAGAGACTCGACCAATACTTTGTGGCCAACGAGCTGGAAGGGGATGAGAATGCTGCCAAATAAAGAGCGATCCTCCTAACTGTCTGTGGGGCAACAACCTGTGGCCTCAGGAAGAACCTCCTGGCCCCAGCAAAACCAAAAGAGAAATCCTATGAAGAATTGTGTACGCTGATCCGGGAGCATCTAAATCCTAAGGAAGGCATTTTGATGGCGAGATATTGGTTCTACATGTGTCAACAATCGGAGGGCCTGGAAGTGGCAAGCTATGTCGCCGAACTAAGGCGCCTCGCAGGGCAGTGTGAGTTTGAGGGAGTCCTAGAACAAATGCTGGGAGACTTTTTGTACTGGGCATTGGACATGAGTCAATCTTTCGCAAACTGTTGATTATAGAAATTCTGAATCTAAGTAAAGTCATAATGATAGCCCAGGCATTTATGCCCACCAGCGACAACACCAAACAGATTTCGCAGAGTAAAGCAGTTTCGGCCAGTACTGTGCATAAAATAATGTCGGTTTCGAGCAGAAATGTACATGACAGAACATACACGCCGGCTGCTGCTGCATGACATCAGATGACCCAGAGTCAGCCATCAATCAGTAATGCGAGGCAGTTAACACCTTGTTGGCGCTGTGGAGGTGATCATCGGCCCATCAATGCCGCTTCAAGCACTATGCGTGCAATGGTTGCAGAACAATGGGACACCTCCAGCGAACATGCAGGCGAGCTGCAAACCCTGCAAACCCTGCAAACCCTGCAAACCACCACATTGTAGAGGAAGAGCGATCCACCGTGAATCAGGCTGAATTAGAGACTCGTACCGAGGAGGCAGAAGTGTGCGGGGTACACACATCCACTACGAAATGTCCACCAATAATGTTAAAAGTTGAACTGAATGGTATTCCAGTATTTATGGAACTGGACACGGGTGCAAGTCAGTCCATAATGAGTAAAAAGGCCTTCTACAGGCTGTGGCGCAAAAAGGCACACGGAGCCAAGCTCAGTCCCATTCACACCAAACTAAGGACTTACACTAAGGAACCAATCTCTGTAATTAGCAGTGCAGAAGTCAACGTCTCCTTTGATGGAGCAGTACACGAACTCCCACTGTGGATTGTGCCAGGGGATGGCCCCACATTGTTTGTCAAAAGCTGGCTGGGAAAAATCCGCTGGAACTGGGACAACATCCGAGCGCTTTCGTCCATCGATGACTGCTCATGTGCACAGGTTCTGAGCAAGTTCCCATTGTTGTTCGAGCCAGACATTGGAAGCTTCTCGGGGGCAAAACTGCAGATCCATTTGGTTCCCGGTACATGACCCATCCACCACAAGGCACGGGCGGTACCGTACATGATGCGTGAGAAAGTGAAAATTGAGCTGGACAGGCTGCAGCGAGAAGGCATCATCGCGCTGGTGGAATTCAACGACTGGGCTAATCCGATTGTCCCGGTACTTAAAGAGGATGGCACGGTTAGAATTTGTGGGGATTATAAAGTAACGATTAACTGTTTTTCGCTGCAGGACCAGTAACCGCCACCCATGCAGACGACCTATTTGCGACCCTGGCTGGAGGGAAGACGTTCACCAAGCTGGACCTGAACTCGACCTACATGACGCAGGAGCTGGAGGAGTCTTCGAAAGGCCTCACCTGCATCAACACGCACAAAGGTCTGTTCATCTATAACAGGTGCCTGTTCGGGATTCGGTCGGCTGCGGCTATCTTCCAGCGGAACATGGAAAGCCTGCTAAAGTCGGTTCCTCGCACCGTGGTTTTTCAGGACAACATACTGGTTACAGGTCGGGACACCATTGAGTACTTGAAGAATCTGGAAGAGGTTCTTAGTCAGTTGGATTATGTGGGGCTCAGGTTGAAATGCTCAAAGTGTGTTTTCCTGGCTCAGGAGGTCGAGTTCTTGGGAAGAAGAATCGCGGCAGGTGGCATCAGACCCACCGATGCCAAGACGGAGGCCATCAAGAACGCGCTGAGACCACAGAACGTGACGGAGCTGCGGTCATTCCTGGGAGTCCTTAACTATTTTGGTAATTTCCTACCTAGGTTAAGCACCCTGCTAGAACCCCTACATGCGCTACTGCGCAAGGGAGACAACTGGGTATGGGGGAATTCAAAAGAGGCTGCCTTTAAGAAAGCCAGAAACTTATTGTGTTCGAACAAACTGCTTGTCCTGTATAACCCATGTAAACGATTAGTGCTAGCTTGCGATGCGTCGTCATACGGGGTCGGGTGTGTGTTACAACAGGCTAATGAATCGGGGATTTTGTAACTGGTCGCTTATGCGTCCAGGAGTTTGTCTAAGACTGAAAGGGCCTACAGCATGATTGAAAAAGAAGCTCTGGCATTCGTTTACGGGGTGAAAAAAATGCACCAGTACTTATTTGGCCTCAAGTTTGAGATTGAAACTGACCACAAGCCGCTCATATCGCTGTTCTCTGAGAGCAAAGGTGTTAACACGAATGCCTCTGCCCGCATCCAAAGATGGGTGCTCACGCTGTCAATGTACAACTATGTAATCCACCACAGACCGGGCACAGAGAACTGCGCAGATGCTCTCAGTCGGCTGCCATTGCCCACCACCGGATTGGAAATGGCACAGCCAGCGGACTTGCTTATGGTCATGGAGGCATTCGAGAACGAAAAGTCTCCCATTACGGCCCTACAGATCAGGACCTGGACCAGCCAGGATCCTTTACTGTCCTTGGCAAAAAAACTGTGTCCTCCATGGGAGCTGATCCAGTGTACAAGGAGATGCAGGAGGCAATTAAGCCATTCACAGATGCAAAGACGAGTTGTCCCTGCAGGTGGACTGTCTGTTGTGGGGCAATCGCATGGCCTTGCCCAAGAAAGGCAGAGATACCTTCATATGTGAACTGCACAGCATCCACCCAGGCATTGTAACGATGAAAGCCATAGCCAGATCCCATGTGTGGTGGCCTGGCATCGACTCAGATTTAGAGTCGTGCGCCAGTGCAACACTTACTCTCAGCTGAGCAATGCACCAATGCTAAGTTTGGGTCGTGGCCCTCCAAACCGTGGGCGAAGATTCACGTGGACTATGCGGGCCCATTTCTAGACAACATGTTTTTGTTTGTTGTTGATGCTTACTCAAAATGGATTGAATGTGCCATAATGTCTGTAAGCACATCCACGGCCACCATTGAAAGCCTACGAGCCATGTTTGCCACACACGGCTTGCCTGATGTCCTAGTCAGCGACAATGGGCCGTGCTTCACCTGTGCTGAATTCAAGGAATTCATGACCCGCAACGGGATCAAACATGTCACATCTGCCCCATTCAAGCCCACACCCAACGGCCAGGCAGAACGGGCAGTTCAGTCCATCAAGCAAAGCTTGAAACGCATGTCGGAAGGCTCCCTGCAGACCCGGCTGTCACGAGTGCTGCTCAGCTACCGCACCAGACCCCACTCACTCACCGGGGTTCCCCCAGCTGAGCTATTCATGAAAAAGGTGCTAAAAACAAGGCTCTCTCTGATCCACCCTGATCTCCATGATCACGTGGAGGGCAAGCGGCATCAACAAAGTGTGTACCATGACCGCGCAAATTTGTCACGAGATATTAAGATCAATGATCCTGTGTTTGTGCTCAAGTATGGACATGGTCCCAAATGGCTCGCTGGCACAGTCACAGCCAAAGAGGGGAGTAGAGTGTTTCAGGTCAAATTGGCCAATGGACAAACGTACAGAAAATATTTGGACCAAATCTAATTGCGGTTCACCAACAGCTATGAACAACCTGAAGAAGACACCTCCAACTTTGACTCTCCAATACACACACAAGTGGCAACTGACATCATGGTTGACCACAAAGCCAAACTCACCAACCCCAGCAGCTCGGCATGGCCGGCTGCCCAACAGCCCAGTGCCAAACTACCCAATTCACCCACACCCGCATTTGAACTGAGATGATCGACAAGGGAGCAAAAAGCCCCAGATTGTCTCACCTTGTAAATAAGTATACTGTTGACTTCATGGGGGAGTGATGTTATGTATTTAACCGCTTGTAACCTGTATAACACGTGACCACCAGAGGGCCCACTTTTTGGAGTCCCAAGGTATCCCAGCATCCCTTGGAAGCACGGTATCTAAGCAGGCCACCCACGAGGTACCTGCACTCTAGAGTCTTATTAAAGGAGCTAAGGTCATACTTGTTCATTGTGCACAGTACTCAGTTTCATCCTTTATTATGAGTGTACCAATAACCATTACTCAATTAATTTAACTGTCCTTTACTCCTCCTCCTGACCTCTTGTTGCATCAGATCTGGACTGCCACATACTCCAGGGTGGTCTGCATGGTTTTGCACACTTCATTCGTAGTTTGGGTAGTGAACTCCTCCAACGTATCTGCCATCTTCACTACATGCATAAACAGGGTGTCCACAGACTATGTATGAGTTTGATGCTCCCTGATAATTGTTTTCTTGAGAACTGGGCTCCTGAGCTCAGGGTCCCTAGGTTCCTCACTCAAGGTCAGCTGTTTCTTCACCCTCTGGTGTGGCATGGCTATCTCCTTCCTTTTCCCTCCCATCTCCCTCTGACTCACTAATGACAACTTCCTGAGTGGGTGTATCTTGAGACCAGTCACTTTCTTGCTGGGGATAACCTAGAAGGATTACAAAAAGAATACTTTAGGGAGGATGGACTCTCAGGCGAAAAAGTATCTGAGTAATATAAGGATGCCGTACAATTAAGGTGAATGTCTGGAGAGTGCAATGATTCACTGTGCTCTAATCCAACCTGTACCTGGCAGCTCACCTTCAATTTCTCCATCTCCCACTGACTTACCTGTATGTCTGCCGAGGAGTTGAAGGACTTCTTCTTGATGTGCACCACCTTAGTAGTTGGATGGCTGCAGTTGATTCCCATAGCCCCCACACGGCATGGCCCTTCTTTGTCACTGATTGTGGACAATGTTTTCCTCTGCAAAGTGAATGCAGATGGAAATAGGAGCCTGAATGACTCAACTTTTCATTTCACCAAGATGTCTGCAGACATTGCATGGTGAGAATGATTTCAGATGCAGGGTATGAAGTGACATCTTTTCTTTTCAGTCTAATACTGCCACTCTTTGTCTTAGGCACTGGGATAAGGCACGGTGGAAAAATGTGAGAGAATGCGTGCAGGGCGTGAGGTTCATTGTGAATATGAATTGTCACATTTATCTGATTATTTACACTGTGAAGGCATGGTAAGTATAGAGGTGAGTCATGCTCCCACCATTCTCTCAGGATCTATTTACGCACTATATAATTGGGCAGCTTTCAGCACCTTGCTTCTAAAAATACCTACTTAATATTTTTTATTTCTGCAAGCTATCGATTCAAAGATGCAGCCTACCACCAGCCAAGGAATTCCATCAACATCTGGGAAGCAAGGAAAGGAAGATGTCCCTGACATCTACTTTAAAATAATTCTTTGGTTGATTCCCACTTGTCACTAACCCAGCAAACAGCAACCTGATGTGGGTCGGAAAGGTATCAAGTGGATGTGGTTGAGAAGGAACACCTGGACTTACAAAATAACCAAGCATGATTCCATTAAACATAGGACTCAGACATGCATATTGTAGATCAGTACAGTCTGCTTCAGATTTTCAGTAAGAAACATTGGCACTTTGCATCTTTTCAATTGAATTGCCACTTTACAGCCTATCATCCCAACTTCAATGTCCAGCATCAAGAGTGGCTCGGCAGCACCATCACTGACCGAGCTGACCGAATCCTGAAGGACATATTTGCCAGACTGGGCCTGCGGCAGCAGGTGAGAGAATCAACACGAGGAAAAAACCTACTTGGCCTCATCCTCACCAATCTAACTCGCCGATGTATCTGTCCATGACAACATTGGTAGCAGTGATCACTGCACAGTCATTGTGGAGATGGAGTCCCGTCTTCACACCGAAGACACCTTCCATCATACAGTGTGGCACGATCACCATGCTAAATGGGACAGATTCAGAACAGATCGAGCAACTCAAAACAGGAGACATTGTAGGCAGGGATGGATTAAGGGAGTTGGGGGAGGTGGAGGGGCGGATGCGGCAGTTGCCCTGGGGCCAAGCCTTGAGTGTGGCCCATACAGGGTCAGATTAAGGGTAAGGGTAAACAGTATTGACATAAGTGATGCAGCAAGAGCGGAGTGAAGTCACAAGGACTCAGGCACATGTTATTCTCAGCCTGATGTAAACAGACTCCAGAGGCCTGCAGTGGCTGGCACGGTGGCGCCAGCAAACACTTCTGGCCCAGCGTGTTGTACTGAAATGACATGGTCTAATCCAACACGAATGTTTGTAGAATTATCTAATAAAGTTTTTGTCATTATTTTGTATACCTGCAAGGCACAGCAAATTTTGCCCGCTCTTATCCCAAAGATCTGGAACCTATGATTGAAAGTGAATTCATCCAGTTTTCTAGATTGGTGGCATCCTCAACAGAGCTTCTATTCTCAATTTGTGTCAAACAAACCAAGTCAGCAGAGCTGAGAATGTACCAATTCCTCCATACACACGCCCTCACCAAAACATTTTCTAACAGTGAAATAGCTCTTTGGATAAATCTGTCTGTTATGTATGAATAAAGAGTCTGGCAAGATACTGTGAGCTAAAATAAAGTGTAACCTTAGTCTTTTATTGCAGGTCTCCAGAGTGCCTCTCCAGCCTGTGAGCTTAAGTACCAGTGCTCCCAAGGGATTGTCGGATCCCTTGGGACACCAGGGGATGAGCCCTCTGGTGGCTACAAAAGGTATATACAGGTTTACACATATAGAACAACACTCCGCGCCCCCCCGCCCCCCCCCCCGCCAAAGTCAAAAGTGTAATTATTTACAGGGTGAGTTGATCTGGGGCCTTTCTTTCCCTGGTTGATCGTCTCGGTGCAAATGCTAGTTTTGGTGTGTAAAGTCCTTACACAATACCACAAATCCACACGAGGCACATTCTATGGACAAGGTCACTCCATGACCTGAACCTTTATTCACAGGAGCAAGAAGTGATGACCCTGCATGGGACCTCCCTTTATATAGCTGGATGACCAGGTGAGAAGTGTCTCCCACAAGTTCACCCCCTGTGGTCAAGGTGTGCATTTCTTACGTATATACAGTATTGCAGTGTTGTTACATAAAGGTTACATACATGACATCACCTCCCCCTCAACATTTTATTGGGATCATAGGTTAAGTCTCTCGGGTGGTCTGCGCTCTCGTGTGGAGCGCCGCAGTTGGGGCTCTGGTTGTTGAACCTTGATATGCGTGTCTGTCACCTGTGGTGATTTGGGTCTGTCCGGGCTGACCGCAGGGACTGTGCATGCTGCTGAATGTTCTTGTTGCTCGTTCACTAGCGGTGGTGTGAATACATTTCATGATCTTCCTCAGGTTCCTCAGTGTCCATGCTGAACCTTTTTTTTACTTGGTCCAGATGCTTGTGGCAGGTCTGCCCATTGTTAAGTTTAACCACTATGACCCTATTCCCTTCTTTGTCTATTACAGTACCCTCAAGCCATTTGGGCCCCAAAGCGTGATTGAGAACAAATACGGGGTCATCAATTTCTATACATCTCCGCCTTGAATTTCGGTCACGGTACTCGTTTTGGGACTAGCGCTTGCTCTCAACAATGTCGGACAGGACTGGATAAATGAGGGACAGCCGAGTTTTGAGTGTTCATTTCATGAGTAGCTCCGTGGGCGGGACCCCCGTGAGCGAGTGTGGTCGGGACCTATAGGTCAGCAGGAGCGGCAATAGGCAGCATTGAAGGGAGAGTCCTTGAATCCGGAGCATGCCTTGTTTTATGATTTGGACCGCACGTTCCGCCTGGCCATTGGAGGCCGGCTTGAACAGTGCTGTCCTGACATGGTTAATGCCATTACCTGACATGAACTCCCGGAATTCGTAGCTTGTGAAACATGGGCCATTATCGCTAACAAGGATGTCCGGCAAGCCGTGGGTCACAAAGGCCGCGTGCAGACTCTCCACGGTGGTGGATGGCGTGTACGAATTCAAAATGATGCACTCGATCCATTTCGAGTACTCATCAACCACAATGAGAAACATTTTTCCCATGAACAGGCCCGCGTAGTCTACGTGAATATGTGACCATGGCCTGGTGGGCAAGGGCCACGGGCTGAGCAGGGCCTCCCTGGGGGCATTACCTAGCTGGGCACACGTCGTGCACCTGCGAACACAGTGTTCCAGGTCTGAATCAATTCCCGGCCACCAAACATGTGACCGGGCAATGGCCTTCATCAGCACGATGCCTGGGTGCTCGCTGTGGAGTTCCCTGATGAATGCTTCCCTGCCCCTCTGGAGCATGACTACCCGGTTGCCCCATAGTAGGCAGTCGGCTTGGATGGAGAACTTATCCATCCGTCTGTGAAACGGTCTGACCTCCTCAAGGCATGCTCCGTGTGCGGGCGCCCAATCCCCAGTCAGGACTCATTTCTTAATCAAGGATAGGAGGGGATCTCTGTTGGTCCAGATTTTGATCTGGCGGGCTGTGATGGGGGAACCTGCGCTGTCAAAGACATCGACAGCCATAACCATCTCAGCGCTTTGCTCCGCTGCCCCCTCACTGATGGCCAGTGGAAGCCTGCTGAGCGTGTCAGCGCAGTTTTCGGTGCCGGGCCGGTGCCGGATGGTGTAGTCATATGCAGCCAGCGTGAGAGTCCATCGCTGTATGCGAGCTGACGCATTGGCATTGACAGCCTTGCTGTCTGACAGCAGGGATGTTAACAGTTTGTGGTCCGTTTCTAATTCGAACCTCCTGCCAAAAAGGCACTGATGCATCTTTTTCATCCCATCGACACATGCGAGTGCTTCCTTCCTTCCCATATCCCCGTTCAGCTTGAGAGAGCGACCTGGAGGCATAAGCCACAGGTTGTAGTTGGCCCTCAGTGTTACCCTGCTGCAACACACACCCAACCCCATAGGATGATGCATCACATGTCAGAACCAATTTCTTACGGGGGTCGTACAGGGTCAACAACTTATTTGAACAAAGTAGGTTCTGCGCCCGATTGAAAGCCCGTTCCTGACAGTCCCCCCAAAACCAATCGCAACCCTTACGCAGGAGCACGTGTAGCGGCTCCAACAATGTGCTTAAGTTCGGCAGAAAGTTCCCGAAATACTTCAGGAGTCCCAGAAATGAACGCAACACCGATGTGTTGCAGGGCCTGGGCGCTTGTCGAATCGCCTCCGTTTTGGATTTGGTAGGCCGAATCCTGTCTGCAGCAACCCTCCTGCCCAGAAACTCGACCTCGGGAGCTAAAAACACACACTTAGACTTCTTGAGTCGCAGGCCTACCCGGTCCAGTCGGCGTAGCACCTACTCCAGGTTGTAGAGGTGTTCCTCGGTGTCACGACCGGTGATGAGGAAGTCGTCCTGAAATACAATTGTTCCAGGAATGGATTTGAGCAGGCTTTCCATATTTCTTTGAAAAATCGCGGCCGCTGATCGAATGCCAAACGGACACCTATTGTAAACAAACAGTCCCTTGTGCGTGGTGAGGGTGGTCAGTAGTTTAGATTTGTTAGCCCGTTCTTGGGTTATGTAGGCTGAAGTGAGGTCCAACTTGGTGAACAGCTTTCCGCCTGCCAGGGTGGCAAAAAGGTCTTCCGCTCTCGGGAGCAGGTATTGGTCTTGTAGGGACACCTGGTTGATAGTGGCCTTGTAGTCGCCACAGATCCTGACCGAGCCATCCGCTTTTAGGACGGGAACGATGGGGCTCGCCCAGTCGCTGAATTCAATGGGCGAGATGATGCCCTCTCTCAGCAGCCGGTCCAACTCGCTCTCAATTTTCTCCCGCATCACATATGGCACCGTTCTGGCTTTGTGGCGCACTGGTCTGGCGTCCGGGGTGATGCGTATCACTACTTTGGTACCTTTGAACGTCCCGACGTCAGGTTGAAATAGTGACTCAAATTGCTGTAGGACCTGTGAGCATGAATTTCGCTCCACAGATGACATGGCGTGCACATCTCCCCATTGTCAGTTCATCTCAGCTAATCAGCTCCTCCCCAACAGCGCGGGACCATTGCCCGGAACAATCCAGAGCAGCAGCCGGTTCACCGATCCATTGTGTGTGACCACCAACATTGCACTGCCTAGCACTGGAATGATTTCTTTGGTGTACGTCCATAATTGCGTCTCAATGCGTTCTAGTTTGGGTCTGCTGGCTTTGAGTGGCCACAGCTTTTCGAATTGTTGAACACTCATGAGTGACTGGCTTGCCCCCTCCAGCTCCATGCGTACAGGGATGCCGTTTAATAGGACTTTCATCATCATAGGTGGGATTTTGGTATATGAGCTGTGAATGTTTGTCACATGAACCCGCCGATCTTCAGCGTCTATTGATTTGCCCCAAGCGTCATCCTGCCTTGCAGACCCCTCATCTGGTTCATCCACCTCGTATATTAGCCTGGTTTCAGGCTTTCTGCACATTCTGGCTAATTGGCCATTCAGGTTACAATTTCTGCAGACAAACTGTCAAAACCTGCAAGTCCTGGCAGCATGTCTGCCCCCACACCTCCAGCAAGAACTGAGATTCCCATTGTTGCGAACAAAAGAGCTGTTACAAGGCATTCCTCGCTGATTGTCCCTTTGACTGCTCTTGAGCACTCTGTTAGTGGGTGTCAATGGCCCCATCCCGGGCCGCATTGTCCACTGGGGGGAGGCGTAAGTGTCCGTTCAGCCTACCATTGTCTCTGTTGGAGACTTACTCTTGGGTCTATTGCTGCCTGGGGTGTGTCGAACTGCCCTTGCCTGCCTGTGGGGATCTGTGTCGCGTTTATGATATTGACTCCCTGATAAGTGGGTAAGTGGAGCTGAGTCCATGGCCAGATCAGCCATGATCTTGTTGAATGGCGGAGCAGGCTCGAGGGGCTAGATGGCCTACTCCTGTTCCTAATTCTTATGTTCTGATTATGTTCTTATATCCATCGCCACATTGGAGGCAGAATTGCGTGTGTATATTAATCTTGGTTTCCTCTTCCCCCGCCATAAAAGTCTGAGCCATCAATGCCGCTGCTTCCAAGGTCAAGTCCTTGGTCTCAATTAGCTTTCTGAAAATCCCAGCATGACTGAATGCCCTCAATAAAGAAATCCCTTCGCATCTCCCCGCTACAGGCGTCTGTGAACTTACAGAGGCTGGTCAAGCGCCGGAGGTCCGCAACGAAATCCGGTATGCTCTGTCCATCCCGACGTCGGTGGGTATAGAATCTGTGTCGGTCCATGTGTACGCTGCTCGCCGGTTTGAGGTGCTCACCGATTAGTTTGCTGAGCTCTTCAAAGGTTTTGTCTGCCGGCTTCTCGGGTGCTTGCAGGTCTTTCATGAGCGCGTAAGTCTTAGGTCCACAGCTGGTCAGCAGATGAGCCCTTCGCTTGTCGGCCGCTGCGTCTCCCAGCCAGTACTTCGTGACAAAACACTGCTGGAGCCTCTCAATGAAATCGTCCCAGTCCTCTCATGGGTCGTTGATTCCCGTTTCTCATTGCCAATGTAAAGTCCTTACACAATACCACAAATCCACATGAGGCACGTTCTATGGACAAGGTCACTCCATGACCTGAACCTTTATTCACAGGACCAAGAAGTGATGACCCTGCGTGGGACCTCCCTTTATTTCCCTGGGTGACCAGGTGAGGAGTGTCTCCCACAAGTTCACCCCCTGTGGTCAAGGTGTGCATTTCTTACGTACATACAGTATTTCAGTGTTGTTACATAAAGGTTACATACATGACATGGTGAATCATTTGTTGGGCCCTCGCTGAGCTGCTGTGCAGCTGGCCTTGCTGGGCTGCCTGGTGAGGTGAGTCCTGCTGGGCTGCTGCGGGTGATGGGTTCTGCTTCATGGTCAACCGTGGTGTCGGTTGCCACTGGTGCGTATGTTAGGGGGTCAAAGAAGCTAGGGTCCAATGTGGGCTGCTCTGGATAGTTCGTAAATCTGAGTTTGACTTGGTGCAAGTGTTTCCGGAGGGTGAGTCCATTTGAAAGTTTGACGTGAAACACCCTACTCCCCTCTTTGTCCACAACGGTGCCGGGAAGCCACTTGGGACCTTGTCCATAGTTCAGCACAAATACAGGATCATTGGTTTCAATTTCGCGTGACAAATTTGCGCTATCATAATATGAACTTTGTTGAAGCCGCCTGCTCTCTACCTGTTCATGTAGATCAGGGTGGACTAGCGAGAATCTTGTCTTAAGTGCCCTTTTCATGAGCAGTTCAGCGGGTGGAATCCCAGTGAGTGAGTGGGGTCTCGTGTGGTTGCTAAACAGAACTTGGATATGTGAGTCTGCAGTGAGCCTTCATTTACCCTCTTCAAGCTCTGCTTGATGATTTGCACTGCTCTCTCTGCCTGACCATAAGATGCTGGTTTGAACGGGACAGATGTAACAAATTTGATCCCATTACGGGTCATGAACTCTTTGAAATCGGCACTGGTGAAACATGGCCCGTTGTCGCTCACAAGGACATCAGGCAGGCCGTGCGTGACAAACATGGCCTGCAGGCTTTCAGTGGTGGCAGTAGACATGCTTGTCGACATTATCTCACATTCAATCCATTTGGAGTACGCATCTACAACCACAAGGAACATTTTACCCAAAAACGGGCCTGCATAGTCAACGTGGATCCTGGACCACGGTTTGGAGGGCCAAGACCATAAACTTCCTGGCGCCTCCCTGGGCGCATTGCTTAACTGCGAGCATGTGTTACATTTGTGCACGCAGGACTCTAAGTCTGCATCGATACCGGGCCACCACACGTGGGATCTGGCTATCGCTTTCATCATTACAATGCCTGGATGAGTATTGTGGAGATCACTGATGAAAGTGTCCCTGCCCTTCTTGGGGACCACTACCCGATTATCCCATAGAAGGCAATCTGCCTGTATAGATATTTCATCTTTGCGCCGTTGGTACGGCTTTATTTCTTCCTGCATTTCCACTGGGACACTGGACCAGCTCCCGTGAAGCACACAATTTTTTACTAGGGACAGTAAGGGGTCCTGGCTTATCCATGTTCTAATCTGTCGGGCTGTGACGGGTGATTGCTCACTCTCGAATGCTTCCACAACCATTAAATCTGCAGGCTGTGCCATTTCCAACCACGTGGTGGGCAATGGCCGCCTACTGAAATCATCGGCACAGTTTTCTGTGCCTGGCCTATGGCGGATGGCGCAGTTGTATGCGGACAACGTGAGCACCCATCTCTGGATGCGGGCCGATGCATTCGTATTTATCCCCTTACCTTCGGAAAAAAGGGATGTCAGTGGCTTATGGTCAGTTTCCAATTCAAATTTGAGCCCAAACAGATATTGATGCATTTTTTTGACACCATAAACACACGCTAATGCTTCTTTTTCAATCATTCTGTAGGCTCTCTCAGACTTCTGGATGCATAAGCAACTGGTTGCAATTTCCCAGATTCATGAGCTTGTTGCAGTACACACCCAATGCCGTATAACGACGCATCACATGCTTACATGGATCATACAACACAAGCAATTTGTTTGAGCATAACAATTTTTTAGCTTTTACAAGGGCATTTTCTTGTCTTTTGCCCCATACCCGTTCATCTCCTTTACGCAGTAAGGCGTGCAGTGGTCCACGATGCTGAGAATGACGTGAGAATCATGTGTAGTGAGTTGGTCTTACCGCAGGAGAAGGGTCCACAGCCAGATAGGGAATGGAAGACCAGCAGGAAGAGCAGTGCAAGAAAGATAGTGCAGGGGTCCCCTGTGGTCATCCCCCTGCAAAACAGATACACTGCTTTGAGTACTGTTGGGGGGGATGACTCATCAGGGGAGGGCAGCAGCAGCCAAGTTCATGGCACTGTGGCTGGCTCTGCTGCACAGAAGGGCAGGAAAAAGATTGGGAGCGCGATAGTGACAGGGGATTCGATGGTGAGGGGAATAGATAGGCGTTTCTGCGGCCGCAACCGAGACTCCAGGATGGTATGTTGCCTCCCTGGTGCAAGGGTCAAGGATGTCTCGGAGCGGGTGCAGGACATTCTGAAATGGGAGGGAGAACAGCCAGTTGTCGTGGTGCACATTGGTACCAATGACATAGGTAAAAAAAGGGATGAGGTCCTACGAGACGAATTTAAGGAGCTAGGAGCTAAATTAAAAAGTAGGACCTCAAAAGTAGTAATCTCGGGATTGCTACCAGTGCCACGTGCTAGTCAGAGTAGGAATCGCAGGATAGCACAGATGAATACGTGGCTTGAGCAGTGGTGCAGCAGGGAGGGATTCAAATTCCTGGGGCATTGGAACCGGTTCTGGGGGAGGTCGGACCAGTACAAACCGGACGGTCTGTACCTGGGCAGGACCGGAACCAATGTCCTAGGGGGAGTGTTTGCTAGTGCTGTTGGGGAGGAGTTAAACTAACATTGCAGGGGGATGGGAATCTATGCAGGGAGACAGAGGGAGACAAAAATGAGGCAAAAGCAAAAGACAGAAAGGAGATGAGGAAAAGTGGAGGGCAGAGAAACCCAAGGCAAAGAACAAAAAGGGCCACTGTACAGCAAAATTCTAAAAGGACAAAGGGTGTTAAAAAAGCAATCCTGAAGGCTTTGTGTCTTAATGCAAGGAGTATCCGCAATAACGATGAATTAACTGTGCAAATAGATGTTAACAAATATGATGTGATTGGGATTACGGAGACGTGGCTCCAGAATGATCAGGGCTGGGAACTCAACATCCAGGGGTATTCAACATTCAGGAAGGATAGAATAAAAGGAAAAGGAGGTGGGGTAGCATTGCTGGTTAAGGAGGAGATTAATGCAATATTTAGGAAAGACATTAGCTTGGATGATGTGGAATCTATATGGGTAGAGCTGCAGAACACTAAAGGGCAAAAAAAGTTAGTGGGAGTTGTGTACAGACCTCCAAACAGTAGTAGTGATGTTGGGGAGGGCATCAAACAGGAAATTAGGAGTGCATCCAATAAAGGTGCAGCAGTTATAATGGGTGATTTTAATATGCACATAGATTGGGCTAGCCAAACTGGAAGCAATACGGTGGAGGAGGATTTCCTGGAGTGCATAAGGGATGGTTTTCTAGACCAATATGTCGAGGAACCAACTAGGGGAGGCCATCTTAGACTGGGTGTTGTGTAATGAGGGAGGATTAATTAACAATCTCATTGTGCGAGGCCCCTTGGGGAAGAGTGACCATAATATGGTGGAATTCTGCATTAGGATGGATAATGAAACAGTTAATTCAGAGACCATGGTCCAGAACTTAAAGAAGGGTAACTTTGAAGGTATGAGGCGTGAATTGGCTAAGATAGATTGGCGAATGATACTTAAGGGGTTGACTGTGGATGGGCAATGGCAGACATTTAGAGACCGCAAGGATGAATTACAACAATTGTACATTCCTGTCTGGCGTAAAAATAAAAAAGGGAAGGTGGCTCAACCGTGGCTATCAAGGGAAATCAGGGATAGTATTAAAGCCAAGGAAGTGGCACACAAATTGGCCAGAAATAGCAGCGAACCTGGGGACTGGGAGAAATTTAGAACTCAGCAGAGGAGGACAAAGGGTTTGATTAGGGCAGGGAAAATGGAGTACGAGAAGAAGCTTGCAGGGAACATTAAGGCGGATTGCAAAAGTTTTTATAGGTATGAAAAGAGAAAAAGGTTAGTAAAGACAAACGTAGGTCCCCTGCAGTCAGAATCAGGGGAAGTCTTAACGGGGAACAAAGAAATGGCAGACCAATTGAACAAGTACTTTGGTTCAGTATTCACTAAGGAGGACACAAACAACCTTCCTGATATAAAAGGGGTCAGAGGGTCTAGTAAGGAGGAGGAACTGAGGGAAATCTTTATTAGTCGGGAAATTGTGTTGGGGAAATTGATGGGATTGAAGGCCGATAAATCCCCAGGGCCTGATGGACTGCATCCCAGAGTACTTAAGGAGGTGGCCTTAGAAATAGCGGATGCATTGACAGTCATTTTCCAACATTCCATTGACTCTGGATCAGTTCCTATCGAGTGGAGGGTAGCCAATGTAACCCCACTTTTTAAAAAAGGAGGGAGAGAGAAAGCAGGGAATTATAGACCGGTCAGCCTGACCTCAGTAGTGGGTAAAATGATGGAATCAATTATTAAGGATGTCATAGCAGCGCATTTGGAAAATGGTGACATAATAGGTCCAAGTCAGCATGGATTTGTGAAAGGGAGATCATGCTTGACAAATCTTCTGGAATTTTTTGAGGATGTTTCCAGTAAAGTGGACAAAGGAGAACCAGTTGATGTGGTATATTTGGACTTTCAGAAGGCTTTCGACAAGGTCCCACAGAAGAGATTAATGTGCAAAGTTAAAGCACATGGGATTGGGGTTAGTGTGCTGACGTGGATTGAGAACTGGTTGTCAGACAGGAAGCAAAGAGTAGGAGTAAATGGGTACTTTTCAGAATGGCAGGCAGTGACTAGTGGGGTACCGCAAGGTTCTGTGCTGGGGCCCCAGCTGTTTACATTGTACATTAATGATTTAGACGAGGGGATTAAATGTACTATCTCCAAATTTGCGGATGACACTAAGTTGGGTGGCAGTGTGAGCTGCGAGGAGGATGCTATGAGGCTGCAGAGTGACTTGGATAGGTTAGGTGAGTGGGCAAATGCGTGGCAGATGAAGTATAATGTGGATAAATGTGAGGTTATCCACTTTGGTGGTAAAAACAGAGAGACAGACTATTATCTGAATGGTGACAGATTAGGAAGGGGGAAGGTGCAGCGAGACCTGGGTGTCATGGTACATCAGTCATTGAAGGTTGGCATGCAGGTACAGCAGGCGGTTAAGAAAGCAAATGGCATGTTGGCCTTCATAGCGAGGGGATTTCAGTACAGGGGCAGGGAGGTGTTGCTACAGTTGTAAAGGGCCTTGGTGAGGCCACACCTGGAGTATTGTGTACAGTTTTGGTCTCCTAACTTGAGGAAGGACATTCTTGCTATTGAGGGAGTGCAGCGAAGATTCACCAGACTGATTCCCGGGATGGTGGGACTGACCTATCAAGAAAGACTGGATCAACTGGGCTTGTATTCACTGGAGTTCAGAAGAGTGAGAGGGGACCTCATAGAAACGTTTAAAATTCTGACGGGTTTGGACAGGTTGGATGCAGGAAGAATGTTCCCAATGTTGGGGAAGTCCAGAACCAGGGGTCACAGTCTAAGGATAAGGGGTAAGCCATTTAGGACCGAGATGAGGAGAAACTTCTTCACCCAGAGAGTGGTGAACCTGTGGAATTCTCTACCACAGAATGTAGTTGAGGCCAATTCACTAAATATATTCAAAAGGGAGTTAGATGAAGTCCTTACTACTCGGGGGATCAAGGGGTATGGCGAGAAAGCAGGAAGGGGGTACTGAAGTTGCCTGTTCAGCCATGAACTCATTGAATGGCGGTGCAGGCTAGAAGGGCTGAATGGCCTGCTCCTGCACCTATTTTCTATGTTTCTATGTTTCTAACAGTGTGCTGAGACCTGGTAAGAAGTTACCAAAGTAGTTCAGGATTCCTAGAAACGACCGCTGCTCCGTCACGTTCTGTGGCCTCGGTGCATTCTTGATTGCCTCCGTCTTCAAATCGGTGGACCTGATGCCGTCCGCCGCGATTCTTCTCCCTGGGAACTCCATTTTAGGCACCAGGAAAACGCACTTCAAGCGTTTTAACCTGAGTCCCACGCAGTTGAGTCGACTAAGAACCTCCTCCAGGTTCTGCAGATGCTCGACTGTGTCCCGATCTGTAACCAAGATGTCGTCCTCGAAGACCATCATGCGCGGGACTGACTTCAGTAAGCTTTCCATGTTTCTCTGGATTATCGCAGCAGCTGATCGAATTCCAAACAGGCATCTGTTGTAGATGAAGAGACCTTTGTGCGTGTTGATGCAGGTGAGGCCCTTCGATGATTCCTCCCGCTCCTGGGTCATGTAGACCGAGGTCAAGTCCAGCTTCGTGAATGTCTTTCCTCCCACCAGCGTAGGAAAAAGGTCATCAACCTTTGGTAGTGGGTATTGGTCCTGCAGGGAGAAATGATTGATAGTTACTTTGTAATCACCACAGATTCTAATGGTGCTGTCTCCCTTGAAGTCTGGAACAATTGGACTGGCCTACGCATTGAATTCGATCGGCGAAATGATGCACTCTTGTTGCAGCCAGTCTATCTCGATCTCTAAACTTTCTATCATCATGTACGGTACTGCTCTCGCCTTGTGATGGATGGGTGGATCTGCACTTTTGCTCTTTGAAACTTCCTGATGCCTGGTTCGAACAGTGAAGGGAACTTGTTTAAGACTTGGGCACACGAAGTGTCGTCAGCGGATGAGAGCGCTCGGACGTCGTCCCCAGTTCCTGCGTATCTTTCCCAGCCAGCTCCTGCCGAGCAGCGTGGGACCAACACCTGGTAACCACCCAGAATGATAGTTTGTGCACCACGCCATCGTAGGAGACCTTTACAGTAGCACTGCCGATTATGTGAATCAGTTAATTTGTGTAATTTCTCGGTTTCGTGCGAATGGGAGTCAAGACTGGCCTTGAGGCCTTGCTGCAACACAATTTATCAAAAGTCTTTTTGCTCATAATGGACTGGCTCGCACCTGTGTCCAGCTCCATTGACACCGGGAGTCCATTTAATTCAACCTTCAGCATTATCAGGGGACACTTTGTGGTAAATGTGTGCACCCCATATACCTCTGCCTCCTCGGTCTGAGGCTCTTTTTCGTCGTGATCCGCCGTGGATCTGTCCTCCTCTGCAACATGGTTGCAGGATTAACAGGTTTTGCAGCTCGCCTGTACATACATTGGAGGTGTCCCATTGTTCCACAGACCTTGCAAACTTACCTTTTGAATCAGCATTAATGGAAACGATGATCACCCCCGCAGCGCCAACAAAGTGTTAATGGCCTTGCATTCATCACCCTTGATGGTGGTCTCTGAGACATCTCTGGATGTTCAGCTGCAGGCATGTGGGGCCTGCTCTGTACATTGCGATTTGAAAACAACATCACTTTGTTCATAGTACTTGTAGCAGCATTCGTGTGCTGAGAGATTTGATTGTCACTGATGGCAATGAATGCTTGGGCTATCGCTATGGCTTTACTCAAGGTTGAGGTCTCTCCAGTCAAAAGTTTGCAAAGTATCATTTCATGGCCAATGCCAAGTACAAAAAGGTCTCTGAGCATGTGCTCCAAATGTCCTTCAAATTCGCAATGTCCAGCAAGGCGTCTTAGCTCTGCGACATAACTCGCCACTTCCTGGCCTTCAGACCTTTTGTAGGTGTAGAACCGGTACCTCGCCATCAGAACATGTTCCTTTGGGTTCAGATGCTCCCGGACCAGTATGCACAATCATCGTACGATTTCTCTGTGCGTTCCGCTGGAGCAAGAAGATTTTTCATGAGGCCATACGTTGGTGCCCCGCAGACGTTGAGGAGAATCGGCCTTCATTCGGCAGTGTTCGCTTCTCCTGCCAGCTCGTTGGCCACGAAGTATTGGTCGAGTCGCTCCATGAAGGTTTCCCAATCATCTCCCTCCAAAAATTTCTTGAGGATGCCTACTTTTCTCTGCATTGTTGGGTTCGTCATCTGTATCTCGTCACCAGTTGTTATGTATGAATAAAGAATCTGAAAAGACACTGTGAGCTGAAAGTAAAGTGTGACCTTCGTCTTTTATTGCAGTTCTGCAGAGTGCCTCTCCAGTTTGTGAGGCCTCCTTAAGTACCAGTGCTCCCAAGGGATTGTGGGATCCATTTGGACTCCAGGGGATGAGCCCTCTGGTAGCTACACAAGATATATACAGGTTTACACATCTATAACAGTTTCAAATTGCAATGGTGAGCGGTCCTTCTTGTAACTAAAACGCATCAAGGATGAGGTCAGGAACCGAATGGGACAAGATTGACTTAATAGTCTTTCAATCATGAGCATCGAGAGCGAAATACTGAGAGGACTTGACTTCTCAAAAATCATTGACGAGTTTAGCCGACAAAAATCTAGAAAAAGACCAATGTAATGTTACACTTGTAGTTGCCTCTGTGGAGAAAATATAATGACAAATGATGGTCTTCCAAAAAAATTGCGCTAAATTGTTCTAAATTGTTGTCATTGTCGATTTAGTCTCAAAATGTAAGGATTTGTTAAAATTAAACTGTTGTTGTTTACTGTTTATACAGGATTTCATCAAGGTATTGGTTTGATTGTTCACTCTACCATTACTACCAAGCCAGGGGACTAACCTTGGTTCAATGAGGAGTGCAGAACAGCATGCCAGGAGCAGCACCAGGTGTACCTAAAAGTGAGGTACCAACCTGGGGAAATTGCAACACAGGAGTACATGCATGCTAAGCAGAGGAAGCAGCATGCTATAAACATGGACAAAAGAGCTGAATTCCAGAGATGAGGTGAAAGTGACTGCCCTTGACATCAAGGCCGCATTTGACCGAGTGTGGCATCAAGGAGCCCGAGTAAAATTGAAGTCAATGGGAATCAGGGGGGAAATTATCCACTGGCTGGATTCATGTACTCAAAGGAAGATGGTTGTGGTTGCTGGAGGTCAATCATCTCAGCGCCAGGATATCACTGCTGGAGTTCCTCAGGGCAGTGTCCTAGGCTCAACCATCATGAGCTACTTCATTAATGACCTCCCCTCCATCATGTCAGAAGTGAGGATGTTCACTGATAACTGCACAGTTCAGTTCCATTCGCAATTCCTCAGATAAAAAAGCAGTCTATGCCCGCATGCAGTAAGAGGTCAACGACATTCAGGCTTGGGCTGATAAGTGGCAAGTAACATTCGTGCCACACAAGTGCCAGGCAATGACCATCTCCAACATGAGAGAGTCTAATACCTCCCCTTGATATTCAACGGCATTACCATCACCGAATCCCCCACAATCAATATCCTGGCGGTCACTATTGACCAGAAACTTAACCGGACCAGCCACATAAATACCGTGGCAACAAGAGCGGGTCAGAGGCTGGGTATTCTGCAGAAAATGTCTCGCCTCCTGGTCCCCCATGGTCTTTTCACCATTCACAAGGCACAAGTCAGGAGTGCGATGGAATACTCTCTATTTGCCTGGATGAGTGCAGCTCCATCAATGCTCAAGTAGCTCGACACCATCCAAGTCAAAGCAGCCCGCTAGATTGGCACCCCGTCGTGGCGGAGGTATGGCAAGTGATTGAGGTGGAGGAGCGATGAGAAATTCTGGATGAGATTCGGCGAGTGATCGTGCCGGAGATTCGACGAATATTTGATGCGGAGGTGTGGTGAGAGATCGTGGCGGAGGTGTGGCGAATGTTTGTGGCGGAGGAGCGGAGAAAGATCATGGCAGAGGTGTGGCAAATGAGATACGGGGCCAAGAAGTGCCGAGGGCCCAGGGGCAGCATGGGCCAGCCCACACTGCGATATGTGTGCGCAATAGGTCCGTGCAGCAGATCAGGTCTCCAGACGTCCTGATTAACCCTTGCCACTGGATAAAGGCCTAGCTCTGTCAAGCCTGTGTCGTGGCTGATGTGCAACAGTCACCACACATTAAAAAAATCCACGCACAGGCATCTTCCACCTCTTCAATTGCAGTTCAGGACTGGAACATCAGGTCCTTTTTTAAACATCTGTGAACTCATGTGGAAGCAAGTCATCCTCATTCGAGAGACTGCCTATGATGATCAGATTGGCATCCCATCCACCACCTTCAATATTCACTCCCTTCACCACTGGCACACTGTGGCTGCAGTGTGTACCATCTACAAGATGCACCGCAGCAACTCGCCAAGGCTTCTTCGGCAGCACCTCCCAAACTCACGACCTCTACCAGCTGGAAGGACAAGGGCAGCAGGTGCACCATCACCTGCCACTTCCCCTCCTAGTTACAGACCATCCTGACTTGGAAATATATCACAGTTCCTTCATCATTGCTGAGTCAAAATCCTGGAGCTCTCTCACTACCAGCACAGTCGGAGTTCCTTCACCACACGGACTGCAGCAGTTCAAGAAGGTGGCTCACCACCATCTTCTACAGTACAGAGGGACCTGGGAGTCCTTGTGCATGTGACACAAAAAGTTAGTATGCAGGTAGAGCAAGTAATCAGAAAGGCAAATGCAATGTTGGCCTTTATTGCAAGGGGAATGGAGTATAAAAACAGAGAAGTCCTGCTACAACTCTACAGGGCCACACCTGGAGTACTGCGTACAGTTTTGGTTTCCGTATTTAAGGAAGGATATACTTGCATTGGAGGCAGTTCAGAGAAGGTTCACTCGGTTGATTCCAGAGATGAGGGGGTTGACTTATGAGGAAAGGTTGAATAGGTTGGGCCTCTACTCATTGGAATTCAGAAGGATGAGAGGTGATCTTATCGAAACGTATAAGATAATGAGGGGGAGCGACAAGGTGGATGCAGTGAAGATATTTCTACTCATAGGGGAAAGTAGAACTAGTCTCAGAATAAGGGGTTGCCCCTTTAAAACTGAGATGAGGAGGAATTTCTTCTCTCAAAGGGTTGTAATTCTGTGGAATTCTCTGCCCCAGAGAGCAGTGGAGGCTGGGTCATTGAATATATTTAATGCGGAGACAGACAGATTTTTGAGCAATAAGGGAGTAAAGGGTTATGGGGAGCGGGCAGAGAAGTGGAGCTGAGTCCATGATCAGATCAGCCAAGATCTTATTGAATGGCGGAGCAGGCTCGAGGGACCAAATGGCCTATCCCTGCTTCTATTTCTTATGTTCTTATATTCTTATGTTCTCAAGGGCAATAAATGCTGGTCTTTCCAGCGACGCCCACATCCTGGAATGAATTTTTTTAAATTCCAGCTTAGCTAATCTACATCCATCACATGGTGCTTTGCAAACTGCCAATTTCGAATACAGTGCCAATTCAAAAATACTAAATGATACAAATAACTTGAAAAAATCTCACCTTGGTCCTCAGAATCCCACCACAATCAGCACCAACACCAGCATCACCAACAACAAAGCCAACCTTCTCCACAATCACCTGACGCTGCACAGGACACAAGGCATCAGCACACAAGCACATTGCTGCCCGGGAAACCAGGGATGGCCACACCATGGCCAGATTTACCTCACTTGACGCTGTACACCCTGGCTGCCACATGATGAGCCAGGTTGGCACCACCCTACACCAGCACCATAATGCATCCCTACAATGCCTAAGCCAATCATTTCACACTAAGAGCGGCGGAGTTATCCCTGGTGTCCTGGCCAATATTTATCCCTCAATTAACATAACAAAAACATCAGACTATCTGGTCATTATTACATTGCTGTTTGTGGGAGCTTGCTTGTGCACAAATTGGCTGCCACATTTCCTACATTACAACAGTGACTGCAGTCCAAAAGTACTTCATTGGCTGTAAAGTGCTTTGAGACATCTGTTTTTTGTGAAAGGCGCTATATAAATCCAAGTCTTTCTTTCTTCTTTCTTTCATCGCCATTGGTCGGGGGGGGGGGGTGGGGAGCGGGGTGGGGGGGCAGGGGCGGGGAGGGTACCATTACATCTTACCAAACACTGTAACTCACTAAGCCACTTCCAACAGTGCACACAGATCTGTACAAGAAGGAAAAGTGTTGAAAATAAAGATTTTGATGTTTAACAACACGTTAGCAGAAACTTTACATCAGCATTGGTGATAACACCTAGGTGTCTATCTTTGTGTGTTGTTAGTTGGTATGATTGGACAAGGATCAGTGTGATGGGTGGCTACTGAGATGGGGATGTGATAATGTAGATAGAGAGGGATTGGTGGAAATGGAAGGTCAGTTGGTGTGAGTAAGGATGTGCAGGAGTAGGGTGGGGTAAACAGAGTGATGGGGATGTGATGAGTGGCACAGCAGGATAAGGTTGAGTGTGGCTTTGCAGTAACGTTTCGTGATCAACTGAGATCATTGAAAGGTTTGCACCATGGCAGCCAGGTCCTCCTGACAACATCCTTGATTGTGTAAGCATTTGGAGGGAGTCATGGGAGAGCCTGGGTGCAGCCTTGCACCTTTGTGCAGTGCTTGTTAGTGTTTGCAGCACCTCAATGCTGCAGAACATTGATAGCACAACTGTCAAAATGTATATGGGCATGTTCCCTTCAAGGAAACCGGCTGATGATGCATAATCAAATGATATCATCAGGTCCACTTTGTTTTAATTGGCCGGGAACCTCGCAGGCTAGGCTTAACAAGCCCAATCTAGGGAAAGTCGTGGAGGTGGCTGTCATGAGCCAGGAGCGGAGTTGAAGCCGGCCTTGGACATCGCCTGCTTCTCTTCCGCCTCGGTAGGAAAAATCAAACCCACAGAGTAGGGGTTGCTAGTATAGTCACTATGTTACTAAACTAGTAATCCAGAGGCTTGGGCTAATACTCCAGAGCATGCTAGTTCAAATCCTACCATGGCAGTTTGAGAATTTGAATAAATAAACTGGTATCAATAAAAGTGACTATGAAGCTTCCAGATTGTGTTAAAAACCCAATTGGTTAGCTGATGTCACTTTAGGTAAAGGAAATCTGCTGTCCTTACCCAGTCCAGTCCTCCTGTCCAACATCAATGTGGTTAACTCTTAATTGCCCTCTGAATTAGCTGAGCCAGTCACTCAGTTGTGTCATACCACTAGGATTGAAGTAGAAGGCCACTACAACCTTCTCAGGGCAACTAGGGATGGGAAATAAATGCCTGCTTTGCCAGTGATGCCCACATCTTGACAATCTTGTTTTGAAAGTGGCATTGACAGTGACATTAGGAATGCAAAGAGAGGGCATGAAAAAATATTGGCAAGTACAATCAAGAAAAACCCAAGGATGTTTTATAAATACATAAAGAGCAGGTTAATAACTAAGGAAAGAGTAGACCTATTAGAGACCAAAAAGGTAACCTATGTGTGGAAGCAGAAGACGTGGGTATGGTTCTTAATTAATACTTTGCGTCTGTCTTCACAGAAGAGAGTTACGATGCAGGCATTGTAGTTAAGCAGGAAGAGTGTGAAATATTAAATGGGATAAACAGAGAGAAAGGAAGTATTAAGAGGTTTACCATCTTTGAAAGTAAATATATCGCTAGGCCTGGATAAAATGTCTCCCAGACTGTTAAGAGAGGTAAGGGAGGAAAAAGCAGAGGCTCTGACTGTCATTTTCTAATTCTTTCTGGCTACAGGTGTATTGCCAGAGGACTGGACTGTAATTGAGCTCCCCCTAGTGGACTAATGCTCCACCTAGTGGATTACCGTAGTAATGCAACTACTGAGGTAAATAATAATGGATCACGTGTCAAAGTCACATGATGACAGTTTTCTGTGTTCAGAGCCATCTTGTGTGTAGTGTGCCTCTTAATGATGTTGCAAGAATATATCACACTGGTGATGAGGATAGGATTTCAGGATTCCTTAGTTTAAATTGTTGTTGGAGGATGTTCCTGCCAACCAAAAGAGAGAATTTGAGAGGTTCTTTGTTTTGTATAACAGCTAAAAATCCACAGGCTAATTTCAAGCACACTTGGCTGAACTGTTGACGTTGCCAGAGTCTAGATATCTGTTCCTATGGGAATAATAGGACACGTGGGTGAGTTCTGACCGAGAAACCGTCGGAGCATATGTGAAGGAGTTAGAAATGTTTTTTTTTACTGCAAATAGTATTGCCAAAGTTCCAGATGTTGAAAGCCATAACCAGATGGTTTTAGAAAGGAAACAGGCTAGTTTCCTGACTGAAGCAGGCCCCGAGGTGTATGAAACCCTGAAAAATGTGCTTGTTCTTGTCAAGCCGAAGGACATGCCACTGACTAAACAAATTAGAACAGCATTACAGTCCTGACCTCCTGGAAATTGTTGTAAGTTATCGTTAAGTAAAACAAATTCAATTAATTGACAAGGGTATCAGTGAATACATTGTAGCTTTAAAAAAGCTATCCATTCATTGTCATTTCAGAAACTTTCAGGACCGAGCATTGCGTGACCACTTTGTGGGATGAAAAATTAAGCAATCAGAAGAAAGTTGTTGACAACCCCTAACTTGACTTTCGATTTCGCTTGTCGGACAGCTATGTCGATGGATATGGTGAACCAATATTCTCGAGAATTTCACACAATTTCCAGTCATCAGACAACCGAAGTGAATCGCTTGCAGGTTAAAAATAAAATATAGTTGGGCCCCAAGGCCTCAGCAACTGACCAAGGTAACAATACATTGAAGTCATGCTATCAGTGCCTGGGACCAACATATTGTTCAAAGCTGTCCATATGTGAAGACGAGAGAAAGCTCGATGCAATCAGAAATGCACCCACTCCCAAGAATATCACTGAACTTTGATCATTTTTGGCTTTTTTGAACTATTATGAGAAGTTCCTACCAAATTTGACGACAGTGTTGCATCTAATGAATGAGCTGTTGGAAAAACAGGTCCATTGGAAGTGGTCAGAAGAATGCGACGCAGCATTCAAGGAGTGTAAAAGCCAGTTGGTAGAGAGTACCATGTTAGTTCACTATCACAGGGCTGTCCTGCACTGTGAGCCCTGCACGGTGGATGCAGCGTGCAGCGGCCCGGCCTGGAAATCGGCGCAGTCCCGGCCGGGCCATTGGAGAGAGCAGCATGTGGCGGCATAACACTTCCGGGAGCAGCGCGTGACGCTGCAGGTGGGCGACGGCTGCAAAGCAAGGTCGCTGATTGCAGTGCAGCCAGGCAGAGCAGGAGGGGCGAATGAGTGGCAAGAGGCTGTAGAGGGAAGTGACCGGGGCCCAGGTGAGGTGTGAATCTGGGCCCAGAAGAGGCGAGGGCCCAGGGGCAGCACGGGCCAGCCCACACTGCGCTATGTAAGCACGCTCAATCTGTGCAGCAGAGCTGGTCTCCAGTTAGTCTCAGGTAATCCTTGCCACTGGACCAAGACCTAGCTCTGTCAAGCCCGTGTGGGTGGCTCATGAGCAACGGCCATCACACGTTAAAAAAATCCAAGCACAGGCATCTTCCAAACTTCAAGATGTAGTTCGGGATCTGGAATAATAGGTCCTTCATTGAAACAACTGTGAACTCATCCCTTTTTGGCGTGGATGAAAGTCATCCTCGCTTCGAGGGACTGCCTATGATGATGATGATGAGTTCACTATGATGTATCTAAGGAGATCAAGTTAGCATGTGAAGCCTCTCCGTATGGAGTTGAGGCAGTGATCCCAGCAAAGAATGACTAAAAAAATGATTAAGAAAGGGAAGATAGACTATGAAAGTAAACTAGCACAAAATATAAAAACAGATAGCAAGAGTTTCTGTAGGTATATAAAAAGGAAAAGAGTGGCAAAGGTAAATATTGGTCCCTTAGAGGATGAGACCGGGGAATTAGTAATGGGGAACATGGAGATGGCAGAAACTCTGAACAAATATTTTGTATCAGTCTTTATGGTAGAGGACACTAACAATATTCCAACAGTGGACAGTCAAGGGGTTATGGGAGGGAGGAACTGAACACAATCATAATCACTAAGGAGGTGGTACTCAGTATGATAATGGGACTAAATGCAGATAAATCCCCTGGATCTGATGGCTTGCATCCTCGAGTCTTAAGAGAAGTAGCGGCAGGGATTGTGGATGCATTGGTTGTAATTTACCAAAATTCCCTGGATTCTGGGGAGGTCCCAACAGATTGAAAAACTGCAAATGTAACACCCCTATTTAAAAAAGGAGGCAGACAAAAAGCAGGAAACTATATACCAATTAGCCTAACATCTGTGGCTGGGAAAATGTTGGAGTCCATTATTAAAGAAGCACTAGCAGGACATTTGGAAAAGCAAAATTCGGTCAGGCAGAGTCAGCATGGATTCATGAAGGGGGATTCATGTTTGACAAATTTGCTGGAGTGCTTTGAGGATGTAACAAACAGGGTGGATAAAGGGGATCCAGTTGATGTGGTGTATTTGGACTTTCAGAAGGCATTTGACAAGGTGCCACATAAAAGATTACTGCACAAGATAAAAGTTCATAGGGTTGGGGGTAATATATTAGCATGAATAGAGGATTGGCTAATCAACAGAGAACAGAAAGTTGGGATAAATAGTTAATTCTCTGGTTGGCAATCAGTAACTAGTGGGGTGCCGCAGGGAACAGTGCTGGGACCCTAACTATTTACAATCTATATTAACGACTTGGAAGAAGGGACTGAGTGTAACGTAGCCACGTTTGCTGACGATACAAAGATGGGAAAAAAGTAATGTGTGAGGAGGGCACAAAAAATCTGCAAAAAGACAAACAGGCTAAGTGAGTGGGCAAGAATTTGGCAGATGGAGTATAATGTTGAAAAATGTGAGGTCATGTACTTTGGCAGAAAAAATCAAAGAGCAAGTTATTATTTAAATGGAGAAACATTACAAAGTATGCTGCAGTACAGCGGGACCTGGGGGTACTTGTGCATGAAACACAAAAGGATAGTATGCAGGTACAGCAAGTGATCAGGAAGGCCAATGGTATCTTGGCTTTTATTGCAAAGGGGACGGAGTATAAAAGCAGGGAAGTCTTGCTACAGCTATATAAGGTATTAGTGAGGCCACACCTGGAATACTGCGTGCAGTTTTGGTTTCCATATTTACAAAAGGATGTACTTGCTTTGAAGGCAGTTCAGAGAAGGTTCACTAGGTTGATTCCGGGGATGAGGGGGTTGACTTATGAGGAAAGGGTGAGTCGGTTGGGCCTCTACTCATTGGAATTCAGAAGAATGAGAGGTGATCTTATCGAAATGTATAAGATTATGAGGGAGCTTGACAAGGTGGATGCAGAGAGGATGTTTCCACTGATGGGGGAGACTAGAACTAGAGGGCATGATCTTAGAATAAGAGGCCACCCAATTAAAACAGAGGGTCGTAAATCTGTGGAATTCGCTGCTTCAGAGAGCTGTGGAAGCTGGGATATTGAATAAATTTAAGACAGAAATAGACAGTTTTTTAAACGATAGGGGAATAAGGGGTTATGGGGAGTGGGCGGGGAAGTGGAGCTGAGTCCATGATCAGATCAGCCATGATCTTATTGAATGGCGAAGCAGGCTCGAGGGGCCATATGGCCTACTCCTGTTCCTATTTCTTATGTTCTTATGTATTAGTTAGTGGGGAGGAGAGACCAATTGCTTTTGCTGCACGCATACTCAGTGCCAGTAAATATGATTATGCGCAGATTGAAAGAGAAGCTTTGGCATTGATTTTTGGGCTCAAGAAGTTCCACAAATACTTGCATGGTCATAAGTTTACCATTGTTAATGACCATAAACCCCTGCCAGCAATCCTCCATCCAAATTCCCTAGTTCCAACCATAGCTGCAGCCCAAATGCAGAGATGGGCTTTGATTTTGTCAGCCTTTGCGTATGACATTGAGTACCGATGATCAGCTGATCACAGTAATGCTGATGCTATGTCCAGTTTGCAATCCCCATCACAAGCTACACCGAATAGGAAAGAATTGTTCTATTTCTCATACATTGATGAACTGCCAGTAACAGCTGAACAGATTTGTAGAGCAACCAAAAGTGACCCAGTTATGTCAAAGGTTATATGATTACATAGCAAATGACTGGCCAAACCAAGTATCAGAGAAAGAAATTCATCCATACTTCGTCCATAGGAATCAATTGTCCGTGGATAAAGATTGTATCATGGAGGGTGCAAGAGTAGTTATCCAAAATAAATTCAGGTCCAAATTATTAGGAGATCTTCATGACCAACACCTGGGAATGTGCTTGACCAAGAATGTTGCATGCAGTTACTTATGGTGGCCTGGTTTAGATAAAGATATAGAGTACATCATCAGTCAGTGTACGACATGTCAATCGGTAAGCAAGAAACCACCATCAGTACCATTACAGCCATGGAAATAACCTCCCAGGGTATGGCAAAGGTTACATATAGATTTTGCTGAGCTAGAAGGACAACAATTGTTCATTGTAATTGATAGTCATTGAAAGTTCTGTTCAAGAGCGAAGGAATCCGATCCAAAATAGAAAACCAGTGATTAAGTTTGATTCATAAATATGGGAAAATAAGTCCATATCTTTTAGTGTGTATACCATGTAAGTTAAGTATGATGATTATTTTGTTATGATTACTTCTTCATTAAGGAGGGAGAAGTGTAATAGAGCTCCCTCAAGTGGACTACTGTTCCACCTAGTGAACTACTGTGATAATGCAACTACTGATATAAATACAATAAAAGGGTCATGTGACAAAGTCATATGATGACAGTTTCTGTTGGAGCCATCTTGTAGAATGTGTTTGATAGTAATGTTATAAGAATATATCACAAGAGCCACTGATGAAAGGTGTGGCCATGGGCCCTATGTAGAAAAGGTGTCAATGTTATTCATCTGTTGTATTAGTTGAAGAGGCAGGTGCCCCATTCTCTTTTCTTTGAGGATATGTGGTACATAAGAACATAAGAAATAGGAGCAGAATTGGCTATTTGGCCACTCGAGCCTGCTCCGCCATTCAATAAGATCATGGCTGATCTATGTACATATGGTGTAAATGTTATTCATCAGTTGTATTATTTGAAGCGGCAAGTGCCACATTGTGGTTTCTTTTCAGGTGGTGGGGTATTTGGGGTTGTTTGAGGATATGTTTCCAATAAAATGTAATGTTGAACGTTTCGTTTAGCCTCTGGTGTAGACTGTTGAATTGTAATGGAGAGGTGGCGTTATCATGCCACAATATGCACTCATTATTAGCTACATCACTCAGCTCACTCCATTTAAGCAAAGCATTCCCTTATGAGCCGCTGTTGAATAGCCCTGCCGCCACCAACATTGGCCCGCTGCCACCTCCTTGGATGTTGCTGGTCGTTGTCATGTTGCTGTTCATTCGGGGCATCAGCAGGCTCCTGGTCCTCCTCCTTGTCCATTCTTCCCCCTCCTCATCCTCCTGAGGTGACACTACAATCCCCACTGGCAGGGCCTGGGCCTTCATGATGACAAAGTTGTGCAGCATGCAGCACACCACAATGAATAATGAAACCTGTTGAGGGGAGTATTGAAGGTTGCCTCGAGAGTGGTCCAGACATAGGAATTGCTTCTTCAGCAGCCCTATTGTCTGCTCGATGATGGTGCGGGTGGCGGCATGGCTTTCATTGTAGTATTCCTCCGGCTCTGTAGTGGGGTTGTGGAGGGGGATCATTAGTCAGGTTGCCAGGCCATATCCCTTGTCCCTGAGCAGCCAGCCTCAGCCTTGCTGTGGTGGCTGAAACAATTGAGGCATCATGTGTGCTTCCAGAATAGCGAGCATTGACACTGAGCCACATAAGAAGAAATTATGGCAGTTGACCGCTTAGTCAAAGAGATAGGTTTTAAGGAGTGTTTTAAAGGAGGAAAGAGATGGAGAGGTTTAGGGAGGGAGTTCCAGAGCTTAGGCCCGAGGTAGCTGAAGGAACGGCAATGATTGAACAGTTATAATCAGAGATGCTCAAGAGGGCAGAATTTGAGGAGCGCAGACATCTTGGGGCGTTATGAGGCTGAAGGAGATTACAGAGATAGGGAGGGGTGAGGCCATGGATGGATTTGTAAACAAGGATGAGAATTTTGAAAGCGAGGTATTGCTTAACTGGCAACCAATGTAGGTCAGCGAGCACAGGTGTGATGGGTGAGAGGGATTTGGTGCGAGTTAGGACACGGGCTGCCGAGTTTTTGATGACCGCAAGTTTATGTAAGGTAGAATGTTGGAGGCCAGCCATGAGTGTGTTGGAATAGTCAAAACTAGAGGTAACAAAGGCATGGATGAGGGTTTCAGCAGTGGATGAGCAGAGGCAGGGGCAGAGATGGGCGATATTACGGAGGTGGAAGTATGTGGTTTTAGCTATGCCATTAATATGTGGCCGGAAGCTCATTGCAGGGTGAAATATGAAACCTCGGTTGTGAACAGTCTGGTTTAGCCTCAGACAGATGCTCGGGAGAGGGATGGAATCAGTGGCTAGGGAACGCTGTTTGTGGTGAGGACCATAGACAATGGCTTCGGTCTTCCCAATATTTAATTGTAGAAAATTTCTGCTCATCCAGTACTGGATGTCGGACAAGCAATCTGACAACTTAGAGACAGCGGAGGGGTCGAGAGAAGTGGTGATGAGGCAGAGCTGGGTGTCATCAATGTACATGTGGAAACTGACGCCGTGTTTTTGGATGATGTCGCCAAAGATGATAAATAGGAGGGGGCCAAGGATAGATCCTTGGGAGATTGAGGTGCAGGATTAAACCCTGCTCCCCCCACGTTAGGGCACACCTGAGTTTCTCGGCAAATACCATCTATCTGTGACACTGCTACCAGTAGGACAGCACAGGGATACATATACATTGCAGGCGTAGAAGTTCCAGGATCACACTGTTTGAATTTGTGTAACGTACATTTGGTCTTCTGAAGAAGAATAAATGCTTGTATCTGGCAGTAGATCAGAGCAGTGTTCCTTTGAAATTGATACACATTTTAGTAATGATTGTGACATTGTTGCGGTAAGGCACTTCTACACCAGTCACTTTACTGCTGTGGTTCTTGGCCAGATCGACTTGAAACTGATTCCTGATCCTTTGTTATCTTTAAGATAGTGTCGGAAGTAACATAGATGATATTTTATATGGGAGATTTTATAGGCAGGTGAGTTTTTGCATGGTTTCCATAAACAGTATCTGTTATATTTTGTAAGTTTTGTGTTTTTAGTTTGAAGAACTGCTGTGCTAACATTGCTTTGCATGCATTTCCCCGTTCTAAAACGCAATGATGTCTTTGCTGATTAACGGAATAATTACATTAATCATCTTGGAGCCTTTGTGTCCCCAACCTCGTCAGATGGTGCCCTGTGGATAGTGGCATGAATTGATTTCCCATTTTTGTGTTTTGACAGTTGTATAATTTTGCTGAAACCTAATCTTTGTGTTTGCCATATTACCCCTGACATTTCCCATGATATATCATTATGTCCCATTAACCACTTTACTGCTGAGGCCATTAAGATTGCATTTCATTTATTACTTTCATTTTAAAGCTTCCATTAGTTGCTTGTTTTTTTCTCACCATGTTTTATCCCTGTAGGCCTCTCATCACTATCCATGACGCACTCTGCTTTGTTAGTGGGGCGATCTGCTTGACAGAGAGCTGTCATCAGTGGTACTTCATGATCAGAGAGTCAACATGATTTAAATAGGTGGAGTTAGATTATATCAAGTGTTCCACCATTCTTCCCTTCGATAATCTTTAAATAAATCCTTGTTGACTTTAAAACAGTGGTCTAGAACCCGTACCAGTTTTTCTTGCCTTTGGTAAGAAAAAAAGACGGGGTTCACTAAGTCCCATTCTGATTTTATTACTTTATCATGTACAACTGAGTAAGCTCAGTTCCAAGAACCTGGAAGTGAATCATCAGAACAGTTTACACACAACTAAGTCACTGCCACCAGTGGTGGAGTGAAAGGAGGGTGAATGCTCAAGAGGTCAGAGGAACAGAAAATTTGGAAGGGGGTAGAATTATAGGACGAGGGAGAACACAGCGATAAGGTGTGGTGAGGCTATACAGAGATTGAAAGATAAGGACAAGGAACTTAAGCTTGAGGCACTGGGCTTAGGGAACTAAAACAAGTCATCAAGGATGGAGGTGATGGGTGAGTAATGACAGGATACATTCCCACAAGGGGGAAAGGGAGGGCAACTAAAGTCAGAGGTCCTTGGATGATAAAAGAGATAGAGAGTAAGATGAAGCAGAAAAAGAGCGCATATGACAGATGTCAGGTCGAGGATATATCTGAGAATCAGGCTGAATATACAAAGTTCAAAGGAGAAGCAAAAAAAAAATAAGAAGGGCAAAGAGGGGGTATGATATGGCCCTTATAGCTAAAGGGATCAAGGGGTATGGAGAGAAAGCAGGAAAGGTGAATGATCAGCCATGATCTTATTGAATGGTGGTGCAGGCTCGAAGGGCTGAATGGCCTAATCCTGCACCTATTTTCTATGTTTCTATGTTTCTATGAGAATAGAATGGCAGCTAACACAACAGGTAATCCAAAAGTCTTCTATAGGCATATAAATAGTAAACGGGTAGTAAGGAGTTTTGGGGCTGATTAAGGAGAGCTACTCATGGAGGCAGAGAGTAAGGCTGAGGTACTAAATGAATACTTTGCATCTGTCTTTATCAAGAAAGAGGATAGAAACATAGAAACATAGAAAATAGGTGCAGGAGTAGGCCATTCGGCCCTTCGAGCCTGCACCACCATTCAATAAGATCATGGCTGATCATTCCTTCAGTACCCCTTTCCTGTTTTCTCTCCATACCCCTTGATCCCCTTAGCCGTAAGGGCCATATCTAACTCCCTCTTGAATATATCCAATGAACTGGCATCAACAATTCTCTACAGCAGGGAATTCCATAGGTTAACAACTCTCTGAGTGAAGAAGTTTCTCCTCATCTCAGTCCTAAATGGTCAACCCCTTATCCTAAGACTATGTCCCCTGGTTCTGGACTTCCCCAACATCGGGAACATTCTTCCCACATCTAACCTGTCTAGTGCCATCAGAATCTTATAAGTTTCTATGAGATCCCCACTCATCCTTCTAAACTCCAGTGAATAAAGGTCCAGTTGATCCAGTCTCTCCTCGTATGACAGTCCAGCCATTCCTGGAATCAGTTTGATGAACCTTCGCTGCACTCGCTCAATAGCAAGAATGTCCTTCCTCAGATTAGGAGGCCAAAACTGTACACAATATTCCAGGTGAGGCCTCACGAAGGCCCTGTACAACTGCAGTAAGACCTCCCTGCTCCTATACGCAAATCCCCTAGCTATGAAGGCCAACATACCATTTGCCTTCTTCACTGCCTGCTGTACCTGCATGCCCACTTTCAGTGACTGATGAACCATGACACCCAGGTCTCGTTGCACCTTCCCTTTTCCGCCATTCAGATAATATTCTGCCTTCGTGTTTTTGCTCCCAAAATGGATAACCTCACATTTATACTGCCATAGACATAGTAAAGATGGATATAAAGGAGATAGTGGATGGGATAAGGATTGATAAGGAGGAGATACTAGAAAGGCTGGCTGGACTTAAAGTAACTAAGTCACCAGGACCAGATGGAATGCATCCTAGGACGCTGAGGGAAGTGAAGGAGGAAATCATAGAAGTACTGCCCATAATCTTCCAATCCTCCTTAGAAATGGGAGTGGTGCCAGAAGACTGGAGAATTGCAAATTTTACATCCTTGTTCAAAAAAACCTGTAAAGATAAACCCAGCAACTATAGGCTGATTAGTTTAACATCGGTATTGGGAAAGTTTTCAGAAACAATAATCAGGGGCAGAATTAACAATCACTTGGGCAAGTGTAGATTAATTAAGGATAGCCAGCATGGATTTATTATGGTAACTTGTGTTTAACCAACTTGATCGAGTTTTTTGATGAGGTAACAGCGAGGGTTGATGAGGGCAATGCAGTTGACAAGGTGTACATTAATTTCCAAAGGTGTTTAATAAACTGCCACATAATAGGCTTGCCAGTAAAGTTGAAACCCATGGAATAAAAGGGTCAGGGGCAGAATGGATAAGAAATTGGCTAAGTGACAGGAAACAGAGAGTAATGGTGAAATGTTGTTTTTTGGACTGGAGGAAGGTATAGAGTGGTGTTCCCCAGGGTCAATACTAGGATTAGTTTTTCTGGATATATATTAATGACTTGGATGTGGGTGTACAAGGCACAATTTTAAAATTTACAGATGATATAAAACTTGAAAGTATAGTGAACAGTGAGGAGGATAGTGATAGACTTCAAGAGGACATAGACAGGCTGGTGGAATGGGCGGACACGTGGAAGATGAAATTTAAAGCAGAAAAGTGAGAAGTGATACAATTTAGTAGAAAGAATGAGGATGGAAATATAAACTAAAGGGTACGATCCTAAAGCGGGTGCATGGACAGAGAGACCTAGGGGTATATGTGCACAAATAGTTGAAGGTGGCAGGATAGGTTGAAAAAGCGGTTAAAAAAGCTTATGGAATCCTGGGCTTCATGAATAGAAGTACAGGTTGAACCTCTCTTATCCCGGACTCCCTTATCCGGCACCACCCCTCGTCTGGGACCATTCCTGGCCGCTAGGTGTCACATGCGCAGAATGCAACCGTCAAAATCCTACTCACCAATATAATCTTTCTCCTCAATCGGCTGCCTCCTGCTTGTTGCCCTGCTGGAACTCCTGCAGCCACAGTCTTCGGGCTGGCTGATCCTCCCCACAGCGCTCCCTCCGGGGACATTTCTCGGCCCGCCGAAGCTTCTGGGCCTGCCGGCTCTTCAGGGCCCACCAACTCTTCAAGGCCCCCTGCACACTGATTGGCTGACTGACTGACTGACAGTTGGTCCAGCCAATCGGTGCACACACACACTTAGCCCAGCAACAGCACTTAAATGCACAGCCCACACAAACCGTGACCTCCCCTCATCCAGCAAAATCCCTCGTTCAGGTCCAGAGGGTGCTGGTTAAGGGAGGTTCAACCTACATAGTGTACAAAAGTGTGGAAATTATGATAAATCTGTATAGAACACTGGCTCGGCCTCAATTGGAGTATTCTGTCCAATTCTGGGCACCGCAGTTTAGGAAGGATGTGAAGGTCTTGGACAGAGTGCAGAAAAGATTTATGAGAATGATTCCATGGATGAGCGACTTCAGTTAGGTGGATAGACTGGAGAAGCTGGAGTTGTTCTGCTTAGAGGAGATTTGATAGAGATGTTCATGTCATGTGTGTACATGTTGTTTGTAGCCACCAGATGGTGTCATTGTTGGAGACCACTGAGCAGGACGCACATGGTGCTGCTCTGGTATAAAAGGCCAGCCACTTTGAGAGTCAGGCATTTTGGGCCATAATAAAGCAGAAAAAAGGTTGTACCTTGTTCAGTTAAACAGTGCTCAGTTTGAACCTTTATTGCATACATAACATTTGGCAACGAGAATATAAGAATCTTTGTTTGCAAAATGAGCACGATTGGATTATTAGACGATTTGTGGAGGGAGAAGATTGGACAGACTTTGTGAGCCATTTGAACCAGTACTTCGTGGCCAACAAAATGAAGGGGGTCGACAATGCAGATCGGCGCCAGGCCGTGTTCCTCACTGTGTGCGGTTCAAAGATCTACAGTCTGATAAAGAATCTACTCATGCCTAGTGATCCAATAGACAAAGCGTACGAGGAGTTGTGTACATTGGTACGGGAGCACCTCAAGCCAGATGATGGCATCATCATCTCGAGATACGGGTTTTATACACACGTTCAATCGGAGGGCCAGAGCGCGGTGGAATTCGTTGCTGACTTGAGACGTCTAGCGGGACCGTGCAAGTTCGGGACTTCTTTGTTATCGGTATCAACTACGAGGTGATCCTGTGCAAACTTCTGGCGGTGGAGTAGCTGGATTTAAAAAGGACCATCCAGATCGCTCAATCATGTATGAGGACGGACAGGAGTCTAAAGCAAATATCGGTGAAGAACTGAAACTCGGCAAGTACTGTAAATGCGATTGATTCGGCTTTCAGCAGAGCGGCACATGGCAGAGCCTATCGGCTCTGTTCGTGAAACCTGTGGCTGCCCAAAGTCTGCCAGTGGGAATGTATCTGACTTTTCCGTGTTGGTGTTGTGGGAGAAATCATCGGCACCAGCTGTGTCGATTTAAGCAATATGGTTGCAAAGGGCATCTCCAACGCAAGTGTCCACAGATGAGCAAGTGAGCTGCGACACACCACGTGGAGGATGAGAGTCAGATTAGCATGGATCCGGATACACAATCCAAGATGCCAGAGGAGGAAGTGTATGTACGTACACCAAAGAACTGATAAAGGTGATTGGCAGTACACAAATTAACGTGTCGTGTAATGGTGTGGTCCACGAGTTACCGCTGTGGATTGTTCCAGGCAATGGCCCAACGCTGCTCGGCAGGAGCTGGCTGGAAAAAATCAGATGCGACTGGAACGACATAAAGGCGTTGTTGTCGGAGGAAGCTGCGTGTGTCCAAGTACTGAGCAAGTTCCCCTCGCTGTTTGAACCGGGCATCAGCAACTTCACGGGACCAAGTTGCAGATCCACGTGGACTCAGATGCAAGACCCCAGCTCTTTACAATATACATCAATGATTTAGATGAAGGAATTGAGTGTAATATCTCCAAGTTTGCAGATTACACTAAGCTGGGTGGCGGTATGAGCTGTGAGGAGGATGCTAAGAGGCTGCAGGGTGACTTGGGCAGGTTAGGTGAGTCGGCAAATGCATGGCCGATGCAGTATAATGTGGATAAATGTGAGGTTATCCACTATGGTGGCACAAACATGAAGGCAGAATATTATCTGAATGGCGGCAGATTAGGAAAAGGGGAGGTGCAACGAGACCAGGGTGTCATCGGACATCAGTCATTGAAAGTTAGCATGCAGGTACAGCAGGCGGTGAAGAAGGCAAATGGTATGTTTGCCTTCATAGCTAGGGGATTTGAGTATAGGAGCAGGGAGGTCTTAATGCAGTTGTACAGGGCGTTGGTGAGGCATCACCTGGAATATTGTGTTCAGTTTTGGTCTCCTAATCTGAGGAAGGATATTCTTGCTATTGAGGGAGTGCAGTGAAGGTTCACCAGACTGATTCCCAGGATGGCGGGACTGAAATATGAGGAGAGACTGGGCCTGCATTCACTGCAGTTCAGAAGAATGAGAAGCGATCTCATAGGAATATATCAAATTCTGATGGGACTGGACAGGTTAGATGCAGGAAGAATGTTCCCGATGTTGGGGAAGTCCAGAACCAGGGGTCACAATCTAAGGATAAGGAGTTGTTAACTTCTGGAATTCTCTACCGCAGAGAGTTAGAAACATAGAAACATAGAAAATAGGTGCAGGAGTAGGCCATTCGGCCCTTAGAACCTACACCGCCTTTCAATGAGTTCATGGCTGAACATGCAACTTCAGTACCCCATTCCTGCTTTCTCATCATACCCCTTAATCCTCCTAGTAGTAATGACTACATCTAACTCCTTTTTGAATATATTTTGTGAATTGACCTCAAAACTTTCTGTGGTAGAGAGTTCCACAGATTGTTGATGCCAGTTCGTTAGATATATTCAAGAGGGAGTTAGATATGGACCTGACGGCTAAAAGGATCAAAGGGTATGGAGCGAAAGCAGGGAAGAGGTACTGAGGTGAATCAGCCATGATCTTATTGAATGGTGGTGCAGGCTTGAAGGGCTGAATGACCTACTCCTGCACCTATTTTCTATGTTCCTATGTTTCTCAGACCCGTCCATCATAAAGCTCGGGCAGTGCCTTATTTGATGAGGGCGAAGGTCGAAATTGAACTGGACAGACCCCTGCGTGAAGGGATCATATCACCGGTCGAATTTAATGAATGGGCCAGCCCCATTATTCCTCTGCTGAAAAGTGATGGCACAGTCAGAATCTGTGGAGACTACAAGGCTATGATCAACAGGGTTTCGAAACAAGATCAGTATCCGTTACCGAAGGCTGATGACTTGTTTGCAACGCTAGCCAGAGGGAAGTCGTTCACAAAACTGGACTTGACGTCGGCCTATATGATGCAGCAGCTGGTTGAGACATCAAAGAGACTGACGTGCATTAACACGCACAAAGGATTGTTTATTTACCACAGGTGCCCGTTTGGAATTCGCTCGGCTGCAGCAATATTCCAGAGGAATATGGAAAGTCGACTGAAGTCCGTTCCCAGAACTGTCGTGTTCCAAGATGATATCCTGATCACCGGTCATGACTCCAAGAAACATCTGAACAACTAGGAAGAGGTTCTTCTGCGTTTGGACAGAGTGGGACTCAGAAGTGTGTTTTCATGGCACCAGAGGTCGAATTCCTCAGGAGGAAAATTGCCGCTGATGGCACCAGACCTACTGACGTGAAAATCAAAGCCATCAAGAATGCACCCAAGCCATAGAATGTGACGGAGCTGCATTCGTTCCTGGGTCAACTCAACTACTTTGGTAACTTCCTACCTAAATTGAACACTTTACTTGAACCACTGCACATGCTATTGAGAAAAGGCAACAACTGGGTGTGGGGCGCATTGCAAGACAGAGCTTTTGAGAAAGCCACCAATCTGCTTTGCTCGAACAAGCTGCTGGTACATTATGACCCATGTAAACGTTTAGTTTTGGCCTGTGACGCATCGTCATGTTGATTTGGTTGCATGTTACAACAAGCCAATGAGTCGGAGAAACTTCAACCTGCCGCGTATGCATCCAAAAGTTTGACTAAAGCAGAAAGCGCCGACAGTATGGTAGAAGAAGAAGCTTTAGCGTGTGTGTACGGTGTTAAAAAGATACATCAATACCTGTTCGGTCTGAGGTTTGAAATAGATCACAAGCCGCTCATTTAGTTGTTTTCTGAGAGCAAAGGTATCAATACCAACGTTTCATCCCACATCCAAAGGTGGGCGCTGACATTATCTGCCTATGATTATGTTATTCGCCACAGACCTGGCACAGAGAATTGTGCTGATGCTTTGAGCCGGTTGCCGTTGCCCACACCTGAGAATGAAACGCCACAACCGGCAGATTTTATGTCAATCATAGATGTTTTTGAGAGTGAAGGTACCCCTGTCACGGCTCAATGTTAAGACCTGGATCAGCCAGGACCCGATATTATCAGTGGTAAAGGGTTCCATCTTCAAATGGGATTGGTCTGCCATACCTAAGCAAATGTGCGAGGAGGAAAAACCGTACATTCGTCGCAAGGACGAACTGTCTATTCAAGCAGATTGCATATTGTGGGGCAATCGATTTGTAATGCCAAAGAAAGGGCGAGAGAAGTTTGTGCGTGAGTTACACAGCACACATCCTGGGATAGGGATGATGAAGGCCATCGCCAGGTCCCACATATGGTGGCCAGGAATTGATTCTGAGCTGGAAGCATGCGTGCATCAGTGCAACAACTGCATGCAGCTCAGCAAAGCTTCAGCGGAATCACCGCTGAGTCTGTGGTCATGGCCATCCAAACCTCGGTCCAGGATCCATGTAGATTTTGCAGGTGTCTTCCTGGGCAAGATGTTTTTAGTGGTGATGGATGCTTATTCGAAGTGGATAGACTGCATAATCATGTCATGCAATACGTCCACGGCAACCATAGAGAATCTCAATGTCATTTTCGTGACATATGGTCTGCCTGACATAGTGGTGAGCGACAATGGGTCATGCTTTACCAGTCAAGAGTTTCAGGCGTTTGTAAAACTTAATGGCATAAAACATGTAAGGTCAGCACCATTCAAGCCTGCGTCCAATGGTCAAGCAGAACATGCAGTACAAATTATCAAGCAAAGCATGAGGAGAGTGATCCAAGGGTCACTGAAAACCCACTTGTCTTGCATACTGCTGAGTTACAGGACAAGACCCCACACACTCACAGGGGTCTCGCCTGCTGAACTCATGATGAAAAGAGGTCTTAAAACCAAGTTATCTCTTGTAAACCTGGATTTAAGTAATCATGTTGAATACAGAAGACAGAGTCAACAAGGATACCACGATCGCGCAACTGTATCACACGAGATTTCTGCTAATGATCCTGTATATGTGTTGAATTATGGTCAGGGTCCCAAATGGATCGCTGGTACAGTCATGGCCAAGGAGGGCAACAGAGTATTTGTAATTAAGCTCAAGAATGGGCAAACTTGCAGGAAACACATGGATCAAACAAAGCAGAGGCACACAGACGAGCCAAAGCAGTCGACGAAGAAACCGTCGACAACCAACCAACATACCAGTAGCCATCAGTGGACTCAAGGTTCATCTGTGAACCTGGAATTTCCATCACGGATGATATAGATAAAAAATGGGATGTGGTCCTACAAGCTGAATTTAGGGAGCAGGGAGTTAAAAGTAGGACCTCAAAGGTAGTAATCTCAGGATTGCTACCAGTGCCATGTGCTAGTCAGAGCAGGAATCGCAGGATAGCTAAGATGAATACATTGCTTGAGGAATGGTGCAAGGGGGAGGGATTCAAATTCCTGGGATATTGGAACCGGTTCTGGGGGAGGTGGGACCAGTACAAACCGGAGGGTCTGCACCTGGGCAGGACCAGAACTGATGTCCTAGGCGGAGTGTTTACTAGTGCTGTTGGGGAGGGTTTAAACTAAAATGGCAGGGGGATGGGAATCTGTGCAGGGAGACAGAGGGAAGTAATAAGTCGGCAGCAGCAAAAGGTAGGAAGGAGAAAAACAAGAGTGGAGAGCAGAGAAATCAAGGGCAAAAATCAAAAAGAGCCACATTACAACATAATTCCAAAAGGACAAAGAGTGTTAAAAAACATGCCTGAAGTCTCTGAGTCTCAATGCGAGGAGCATTCGTAATAAGGTGGATGAATTAACTGCATAGATAGCTGTTAATGGATATGATGTAATTGGGATTACAGGGGCATGGCTCCAGGGTAACCAAGGCTGGGAACTCAACATCCAGGGGTATTCAATATTCAGGAAGGATAGACAGGAAGGAAAAGGAGCTGGGGTAGCATTACTGGTTAAAGAGGAGATTAATGCAATAGTAACGAAGGACATTAGCTTGGATGCTGTGGAATCTATATGGGTAGATCTGCGAAACACCAAAGGGCAGAAAACGTTAGGGGGAGTTGTGTACAGACCAACAAACAGTTGTAGGGAGGTTGGGGATGGCATCAAACAGGAAATTAGCGGCGCGTGCAATAAGGGTACAGCAGTTATCATGGGTGACTTTAATCTACATATTGATTGGGCTCACCAAACTTGTAGCAATACTGTGGGGGAGGAGTTCCTGAAGTGTATAAGGGATGGTTTTCTCGACCAATATGTCGAGGAACCAATTAGAGAGCAGGCCATCCTAGACTTGGTCTTGTGTAACGAGAGAGGATTAATTAGAAATCTGGTCGTACGAGGCCCCTTGGGGAAGAGTAACCATAATATGGTAGAATTCTTCATTAAGTTGGAGAGTGACACAGTTAATTCAGAGACTAGGGTCCTGAACTTAAAGAAAGGAAACTTCGACGGTATGAGACGTGAATTGGCTAGGATAGACTGGAGAATGATACTTAAAAGGTTGACGGTGGATAGGCAATGGCAGACATTTAAAGATCACATGGATGAATTACAACAATTGTACATCCTTGTGTGGCATAAAAATAAAAAAGGGAAGGTGGCTTAACCGTGGCTACCAAGGGAAATTAGGGAAAGTGTTGAATCCAAGGAAGATGCATATAAATTAGCTAGAAAAAGCAGCTAACCTGAGGACTGGGAGAAATTTAGAATTCAGCAGAGGAGGACTAATGGTTTAATTAGGAGGGGGGAAATAGAGTATGAGAGTAAGCTTGAAGGGAACATAAAAACTGACTGCAAAAGTTTCTATAGATATGTGAAGGGAAAAAGATTAGTGAAGACTTTCAAAAGACTAATGCAGTCAGAATCAGGTGAATTCATAATAGGGAACAAGGAAATGGCAGACCAATTGAACAAATACTTTGGTTCTGTCTCCACTAAAGAAGACACGAATAACCTCCCGAAAATACTAGGGGACCGAGGGTCTAGCGAGAAAGGGAAACTGAGGGAAATCCTTATTAGTCAGGAAATGATGTTAGGGAAATTGAAGGGACTGAAGGCCGATAAATCCCCAGGGTCTGATAGTCTGCATCCCAGAATACTTAAGGAAGTGGCCCTAGAAATAGTAGATACATTGGTGGTCCAACATTCCATGGACTCTGGATCAGTTCCTATGGATTGGAGGGTAGCTAATGTAACCCCACTTTTTAAAAAAGGAGGGAGAGAGAAAACAGGGATTATAGACTGGTTAGCCTGTCATTGGTTGTGGAAAATGCTGGAGTCAATTATTAAAGATGTAATAGCAGCGCATTTGGAAAGCAGTGACAGGATCGGTCCAAGTCAACATGGATTTATGAAAGGGAAATCATGCTTGACAAATCTTCTAGAGTTTTTTGAGGATGTAACTAGTAGACTGGAAAAGGGAGAACCAGTGGATGTGGTGTATTTGGACTTTCAAAAGGCTTTTGACAAGGACCTACACAGGAGATTATCGTGCAAAATTAAGGCACATGGGATTGGGGGTAATGTATTGATGTGGATAGAGAACTGGTTGGCAGACAGGAAGCAAAGAGTGGGAATAAACAGGTCCTTTTCAGAATGGCAGGCAGTGACTATTGGGTGCCGCAGGTTTCAGTGCTGGGACCCCAGCTATTTACAATATACATTAATGATTTAGACTAAGGAATTAAATGTAATATCTCCAAGTTTGCAGATGACACTAAGCTGGGTGGCAGTGCGAGCTGCGAGGAGGATGTTAATAGGCTGCAGGGGGACTTGGACAGGTTAGGTGAATGGGCAAATGCATGGCAGATGCAGTATAATGTGGATAAATGTGAGGTTATCCACTTTGGTGGAAAAAACAGGAAGGCAGATTATTATCTGAATGGTGACAGATTAGTAAAAGGGGAGGTGCAATGAGACCTGGGTGTCATGGCACATCAGTCATTGAAGGTAGGCATGCAGGTACAGCAGGCAGTAAAGAAAGTGAATGGCATGCTGGCCTTCATAGCGAGGGAATTTGAGTATAGGAGTATGGAGGTCTTGCTGCAGTTGTACAGGACCTTGGTGAGACCACACCTTGATTATTGTGTGCAGTTTTGGTCTCCTAATCTGAGGAAGAACGTGCTTGCTATTGAGGGAGTGCAGCAAAGGTTCTCCAGACTGATTCCCGGGATGGCAGGACTGATATATGAGGAAAGACTGGATCGGCTAGGCTTATACTCACTGGAATTTAGAAGAATGAGAGGGGATCTCATAGAAACATATAAAGTTCTGATGGGACTGGACAGGTTAGATGCAGAAAGAATGTTCCCAATGTTGTGGAAGTCCAGAACCAGGGGACACAGTCTAAGGATAAGTGGTAAGCCATATAGGACCGAGATGAGGAGAAACCTTTTCACCCAGAGAGTTGTTAACCTGTGGAATTCTCTACCACAGAAATTTGTTGAGTCCAGTTCATTGGACATATTCAAAAGGGTGTTAGATGTGGCCCTTATGGCTAAATGGATCTGGGGGTATGGAGAGAAGGCTGGGGCAGGGTACTGAGATTGAATGATCAGCCATGATCATATTGAATGGTGGAGCAGGCTCGAAGGGCCGAAAAGCCTGCTCCTGCACCTATTTTCTATGTTCCTATGTTTCTATGTTTCAATAAAAATGGATTTGCAATTCCTGACATGGTCACTGCCACCCCCAACAAGTCAGCCATCCAGCCACCAGCCACAACAGACTCCGCACATTCACCCAAGGCCGGAATTTAACTGAGACGGTCAACCCGGGAGCATAAAGCATTGGTCCGTCTCAACCTGTGAAAGACTGTGATAAAAACTCAAAGGAGGGTATTGTCATGTATGTACATGCTCTTTGTAGCCACCAGATGGTGTCATTGTTGGAGGCCACTGAGCAGAACGCACATGGTACTGCTCTGGTATAAAAGTCCAGCCATTTTGAGAGTCAGGCACTTTGGGCCGTAATAAAGCAGAAACAAGGTTCAGTTAAACAGTACTCAGTTTGTACCTTTATTGCATACATAACAGTTCAAAATCATGAGGGGTCTGAACAGAGTAGATCATTGGCAGAAGGGTGAAGAACCAAAGGACACAGGTTTAAGGTGATTGGCAAAAGAACCAAAGGCGATATAAGAAAAAAAAGTTTTTACTTAGCGAATGGTTAAGATCTGGAATGCACTGCCTGAAAGGATAGTGGAGGCAAACTGAATCACTGCTTTTAAAAGGGAGTTGGATAAGTACCTGAAAGAAAAAAAATTGCAGGGCTACAGGGAAAGGGTGGGCGGGTGGGACTAGCTGAGGTGCTTTTGCAGAGAGCCGGCACAGGCTCGATGGGCTGAATGGCCTCCCTCTGTGCTGTAACCATTCAATGATTCTAATAGTATAATCCCCAGAAATGGAGAAAGAGAAGTTGAGAAAGGGAAGGGAAAAGTCAGAGATGAATCAAGTGAAGGTGAGGGATGGATGAAAATTAGAAGCAAAGTGAATTAAATTTTCTAGTTCAGGCGAGAGCAGGAAACGGCACCGATACAATCATCAATGTACCGGAAAAAGAGGTGAGGGAGGGGATCTGAGTAGGACTGGAACATAGAATGTTTCACATATCCCACAAAATCGCAGGCATAGTTAGCACTCATGCAGGTCCCATAGTAACACCTTTAATTTGGAGGAAGTGAATGGAGTCAAAGGAGAAGCTGTTCAATGTGAGAACAAATTCAGCCAGACGGAGGAGGGTGGTGGAGGATGGAGACTGGTTGGGCCTCTATTCAAGAAATAAGCAGAGGGCCCTCAGGCCATCCTAGTGTGGGATGGAGGTGTAGCGGGATTGGACGTCTATGGTGAAAAGAAGATGGTGGGGCCAGGAAACTGGAAAGTGATAAAGTGGTATCACAGACCTTTCCTTTTGTTCTTTCCTCCCCTCCCCCTTTCCTTGCCCCTACACTTGCTTTAAAATCTTTGATATCTCTAACTTTTTCAAGTTCTGACAAAGGATCATCGATCTGAAAGGTTAACTCTGTTTTTCTCTCCACAGATGCTGCCTGACCTGCTGAGTATTTTCAGCATTTTCCATTTTTATTTCATTGGATTAGTCAAATCTGGTTGTGACAAAGGCACAGATAATGTTTCAACAGCCATAGCACCAAACTAAAACAGTAACGATTATGTGTGCTTGAAGTTGTGAGACAAAATTCAAGCCTAGAAATTGGTTTGACCCCGAAAATGGGTACGGGAATCACTTTGTGTTGCCTGCTGATGACCTTGATTGTGGTGTCCATCCCAGTGTTGAACACGCTGCTAAGTGGCTGAACACTCAGCAGGGGTCAACGTTTGTACAAGGCTAGCACCAATGAAAGCTCGTCTGCACTTCTTAAAGGCAGCATGCACCTCTTAAAGGGAAGGTGCATTCATCCTGCAGCAGCTCATTCAACTGGTTGGTTGCGCAGAAACAACTAATGATGGCACAACCGGGGATAGAGCGAGCACCAAGGTTCTTGATTGCAGAAATGGAGGTCTTCGTGCAGGAGAAGGATAGGAGGAGAGAGATCTTGTTTCCATAGGGGTCAGGAGTCATTCCTGGCAAAATTGCAAATGGCAATGGGAGCCATAGCTTTCAATGCCAACAGTGCAGCCCTGAGGACCTGGCTGCAGTGCAGGGAGAAGTTTAATGACTTTATGTTAGTGGTCAAGGTCAGTGAATTCATCTTAAAATGACATATCCCACCATCTGCACCACTACCCTCACACATTGCTCAATACACCACACCCCCATCATTCACCTGTCAATAATCTCTCTCAACACGACTCATACCTTACATTCACAGCTTCACCTCATCCTCACATACTTACCACTGCTGCAAGCCTCACACCCACATCTAACAGCTTACACACACTGGCAGCTATTCAACCATCACAGGCACATCACCTAATCACATTGCACCACACTCACTGACATACTTCTCTTTCTCTTGCAGGACGAGGAGGCTCACAATCGAGGCAGGAGGGGCTACCCGAAGGCCCATAGGCACGCTCAATAATTTAACTCCCATGGAGGAGATAGTGCTGGCCATTCTTGGGAGGGCAATTACTGAGCCCGTGGCCAATGGTGGGGCTGAGGCAATCCAAGATGATGGTCTCCTCATAGCTAATCCTCCTTCTCACATCCCACTTCCTCCTCGTTCCACAATCTCTTCTGATTTACAAGCTGCAGATGGTGTAAGCATGCACCTATTGCTTTCAATCCTCCCCTCACCACAACATTACCCTTGTTCCTTTCTCCTTTCAGCTAGCCAAGAACTGCCCCTGGCCCAGCACTGGTGGAGGAGCAGGAAGACAGTGATCATGAAGACACCTTGGCACTCGATTTCTCACTCCCAGCCACCAGCTCAGATACTGACACACTTAGAGGATAGGTTAGATGCAAGATCTGCACAGGTGGCCTGCAACCAGGGCAGGGGGAAAGAGTAGCAGTCCTCTAGCAGATTACTAGGATTGCTGATGCACCATCCTGGCTCCGTGCAGCATAATCCTGTTGTCCTCTCTTAGGATGACAGCATTCGTGCTCCCAAGACTGCCAATCCGCTAGTGCCCTTGCTGTTGCCTGTCAGCCAGCAAGTCCACATTGCTGCCACCCATACTGAGGTGGTGCATACTACAACTAATTTGAGTAATCATGTGCCCCCCCTGATTAAAGTGGATGGGGGGGTCACACTCCAAAAACTTTTCAAGTGCCCTCTTGTTTTTTTTTCTTTTTTGCGGGGGGGCACTAAAAACACAAATTATACAAGTGCCCCCTGGCTAAATGTGGGGGGGGGCACTAAAACCGGCAACTTAAGAAAATTAAACTTTAGGCATTAAAATCAAATTAAAATTTGGTTGCCGGGGGTGATGATGCATTCCAGTCCCTCCGGCGCCCACCTCTCGTGGAAGGCCGCAAGCGTACCGGTGGACACCGCGTGCTCGGTGCATACTACATTCGGGCCTTCTCGGCTCACAGCTACTCGAGGTCATCCTGCAAGGCCACCTGCAGTGTCCCTCTCCTGAACATCAGCAGCCTTCCACCAGCCATGCTGCAACCACAAGGGTAGCACTGCATGAGAGCACGAGCACAGGCAAAGGCACATGAAAGACAGGCAGTAAGGGAAAGCAAAAGGGTGATTAGTTGAGTTTTTTAAAGTAAAGTTGGATTGGAAAGTTTGTTTTGTGGTGTCTTTTTTTTTAACATTTTGACAAGTGGATGTTGTGATGTACATTAACAGAGGCGTTGTTGGTGAATGTAGAATTGCGGTTGCCTTCACTGGAACCACAGTCGGATGAGTCAATCATGGACAGCCCAGCAGAAAGGGAGTAGCTGGGTTGTCTCCTCCCTTCTGCTTTCCCTTCTTCTGCTTCCTCCTCCACTTCTTTGGTTTCCTCCTCCTTCTCCTTTTCTTCCTCCTCCTCAGCTGGTCGCCGCATGCCTGATGACAAGGGCTGTGTCCTCATGATGGTGAGATTGTGGAGCATGCAGCAGACCACAACGAATATTGAGACACACTCTGGTATGTACTGCAGGTCTCCTCCAGAGTGATCCAGGCAGCTGAACCATCGCTTCAGCAGCCCAATGGTCTGCTCTATGATGTTTTGTGTGGCAGCATGGCTCTCACTGTACGCATGCGAGCCACATGTGATTAGGTTGTGGAGTCCTGAGCCAGGTGGTCAAGGGATAGTCTTTGTCACCCAGCAGCCAGCCTCTGGTTTGACATTGTGGCTCAATGACCGAGGTAACAACGGACTGGCACAGAATAAAAGTATCACGAATGCTGCCACGATAGTGGGCATTTACCTTTGCGGTTGTGGTCTACCTCAGCATTTACATGCGGCGTCTGCAATGGTACATGCATGCAGTCAATGGCGCCTTGCACTATGGGGATTCCTGTTATCCTGGCACAGCCATGTGCATGCTTTGACTGCTTCTCTTTGTTCAGAGAGAAGACAATGAACTCCCCTCTCCTGGTATAAAGAGCGTCAGTCACATCTCTTATTCAGTGGTGGATGGCAAACTGTGTGATGTTACAGATGTCACTGTGATATATTCACAGAACACAGCACACACAGCTTCCTACATGGCAGGCAGCTCTCTCGAAAGCCTCCGGAACAGCCTGGTTCTGTTTATTATTAACACTGCAGTTGCAGTACACAATACGTCCACATCCACAGTGTGGAGCTACAAACATTATAAGCTTACAGACATTACACTTCTCCCTACTTAATGAAGAAGTTATTATAAAAAACATTATACATAACTTTCATTTTTATACATAACACAAGATATAGACTTATTTTTTTTCCATATTTACAAATTTAACTTTACCACTTGTTTTCTGTTTCAAAGAGGATACCTTCGCTCTCGAACAGAACCTTCCAAACATGGTATCGAATCTAAACTCATTCGAGGCTCATCCTGAGGAACGTTTTCCTCCACGGAATTTCCTTGATTTTCATTTGAACACACTCTAACTTCAGTCCCTTTGTTTTCCTGACTCGGACTCAGACTTTCATTCTGATTCTCTCCTGGATTTGTTTCCAGTACGTTGGATTTTGGATTTGCTACTGGTATATCAAAACTATCTGATGGGTCAGAAATAATTGAATCATTCCCACCTTCAACTCCTTCCATGTCTGTAGGTAAAATATGATCAATATGAACAAACCTAACCTGTCCATTATCAAACATCTTTACCAAATATGTGCGAGGACCACAAACCTTCAACACTCAGAGTCTCGGAGCCTAAGCGAAGACTGGAGGCACTGAGGAGCATCCGAGAGAATGAGAGGTACGTGGATAGCTCGTTTCAGGCGTTGGTCACCCCACAGATTAAAAGGGTACAGGAGGATAGGGAATGGGTGACCATCGCACACAAGAGTATGGTGAGGCAGGTAGTGCAGGAGTTCCCTGAGGCTATCCCGCTCTCCAACCGATACTCTATTCTGACTACTGGCGAGGGCGGTGATGATTCTGGGGAGTGCAGCCAGGGCCAAGGCCACAGCACCGTGGGTGGCTCAGTTGCACAGGGAGGGAGGAAGAAGACGGGAAGGGCTATAGTGATAGGAGATTCAATAGTTAGGGGAGCAGATAGGCGCTTCTGCGGCAGCAAAAGTGACATCAGGATGGTGTGTTGCCTCCCTGGTGCAAGGGTCAATGATGTCACTGAGCGACTGCAGGGCATTCTGGAGAGGGAAGGGGAACAGCCAGTGGTTGTGGTCCACATTGGTACCAACGACATAGGTAGAAAGAGGGGTGATGTCCTGAAAGCTGAGTTTAGGGAGCTAGGAGTAAGATTGAAAGCCAGGACCTCAAAGGTGGTAATCTCGGGATTACTGTCAGTGCCACGTACTAGTGAGGGTAGAAATAGGAAGGCTAGTCAGATAAATACGTGGCTGGGGCATTGGTGTAGGAGGGAGGGCTTTAGTTTCCTGAACAATTGGGACCGCTTCTGGGGTAGGTGGGACCTGTACACGTCGGACAGGTTACACCTCAACAGAGACGGGACCAATGTTCTCGTGGGTGGTTTTGATAGTGCAGTTGGGAGGGCTTTAAACTAGCTTGGCAGGGGATGGGAACCCAGGAGAGGGCTCTGAGCTAGTTAGAGTGGGTGAGAGCTCAGATGAACAGAACCCCAAGAAAGGATGCAAAAGGCAGGAGGCAACAGAGCAGAGTAGCACTGGAGTAAGTGTAAACCACAAGGTGATAGGAAGGGACAATATGTATGAATATAAAGGGGCTGCAGGAGGGGTCAAAACTAAAAATCATGGTTTAAAAATGAGTATTAAAACACTTTACCTAAACGCACGCAGCAGTCGAAACAAAGTAAATGAGTTGACGGCACAAATCATTACAAATGGGTATGATTTGGTGGCCATTACTGAAACATGATTGCAGGGTAGCCAAGACTGGGAATTAAACATGCAGGGGTATCGGATAATTTGGAAAGATAGACAAGAAGGGAAAGGAGGTGGGGTAGCTCTGTTAATAAAGGATGATATCAGGGCAGTTGTGAGAGACGATATTGGCTCTAATGAACAAAATGTTGAATCATTGTGGGTGGGAATTAGAGATAGTAAGGGGAAAAAGTCGCTGGTGGGCGTAGTTTATAGGCCCCCAAATAATAACTTCACGGTGGGGCGGACAATAATCAAGGAATAATGGAGGCATGTGAAAAAGGAACGGCAGTAATCATGGGGGATTTTAACCTACATATCGATTGGTCAAATTAAATCGCACGGGGTAGCCTTGAGGAGGAATTCATAGAATGCATACGGGATTGTTTCTTAGAACAGTATGTTACAGAACCTACAAGGGAGCAAGCTATCTTAGATCTGGTCCTGTGTAATGAGACAGGAATCGTAAACGATCTCCTAGTAAAAGATCCTCTCGGAATGAGTGGTCACAGTATGGTTGAATTTGTAATACAGATTGAGGATGAGGAAGTAGTGTCTCAAACGAGCGTACTATGCTTAAACAAAGGGGACTACAGTGGGATGAGGGCAGAGTTCGCTAAGGTAGACTGGGAACACAGACTAAACGGTGGCACAATTGAGGAACAGTGGAGGACTTTTAAGGAGCTCTTTCATAGTGCTCAACAAAAATATATTCCAGTGAAAAAGAAGGGCGGTAAGAGAAGGGATAACCAGCCATAGATAACCAAGGAAATAAAGGAGAGTATCAAATTAAAAATCAATGCGTATAAGGTGGCCAAGGTTAGTGGGAAACTAGAAGATTGGGAACATTTTAAACAACAGTAAAGAATGACTAAGAAAGCAATAAAGAAAGGTAAGATAGATTACGAAAGTAAACTTGTGCAAAACATAAAAACAGATAGTAAAAGCATTTGCCGATATATAAAACGGAAAAGAGTGACGAATGTAAATGTTGGTCCCTGAGAAGATGAGAAGGGGGATTTAACAATGGGAAATGTGGAAATGGCTGAGACTTTAAGCAATTATTTTGCTTCGGTCTTCACAGTGGAAGACACAAAAACCATTTCAAAAATTGCTGGTCACGGGAATGTGGGAAGGGAGGACCTTGAGACAATCACTATCACTAGGGGGGTAGTGCTGGACAGGCTAATGGATCTCAAGGTAGACAAGTCCCCTTGTCCTGATGAAATGCATCCCAGGGTATTAAAAGTGATGGCGGAAGTTATAGCAGATGCATTCGTTACAATCTACCAAAATTCTCTGGACTCTGGGGAGGTACCAGCGGATTGGAAAGCAGCTAATGTAACGCCTCTGTTTAAAAAAGGGGGCAGACAAAAGGCAGGTAACTATAGGCCAGTTAGTTTAACATCTGTAGTGGGGAAAATGCTTGAAACTACCATTAAAGAAGAAATAGCGGGACATCTAGATGGGAATAGTGCAATCAAGCAGACGCAACATGGATTCATGAAGGGGAAATCATGTTTAACTAATTTACTGGAATTCTTTGAGGATATAACGAGCATGGTGGATAGAAGTGTACCGATGGATGTGGTGTATTTAGATTTCAAAAAGGCATTCGATAAGGTGCCACACAAAAGGTTACTGCAGAAGATAAAGGTACGCAGAGTCAGAGGAAATGTATTAGCATGGATCGAGAATTGGCTGGCTAACAGAAAGCAGAAAGTCGGGATAAATGGGTCCTTTTTGGGTTGGAAATCGGTGGTTAATGGTGTGCCACAGGGATCGGTGCTGGGACCACAACTGTTTACAATATACATAGATGTCCTGGAAGAGGGGACAGAGTGTAGTGTAACAAAATTTGCAGATGACACAAAGATTGGTGGGGAAGCGGGTTGTGTAGAGGACACAGAGAGGCTTCAAAGAGATTTAGATAGGTTAAGCGAATGGGCTAAGGTTTGGCAGATGGAATACAATGTCGAAAAATGTGAGGTCATCCACCTTGGAAAAAAAAATAGTAAAAGGGAATATTATTTGAATGGGGAGAAATTACAACATGCTGCGGTGCAGAGGGACCTGGGGGTCCTTGTGCCTGAATCCCAAAAAGTTAGTTTGCAGGTGCAGCAGGTAATCAGGAAGGCGAATGGAATGTTGGTCTTCATTGCAAGAGGGATGGAGTACAAAAGCAGGGAGGTCCTGCTGCAACTGTACAGGGTATTGATGAGGCTGCACCTGGAGTACTGCATGCAGTTTTGGTCACCTTACTTAAGGAGGGATATACTGGCTTTGGAGGGGGTACAGAGACGGTTCACTAGGCTGATTCCGGAGATGAGGGGGTTACCTTATGATGATAGATTGAGTTGACTGCGTCTTTACTTGTTGGAGTTCAGAAGGATGAGGGGTGATCTTATAGAAACATTTAAAATAATGAAAGGGATAGACAAGATAGAGGCAGAGAGGTTGTTTACACTGGTCGGGGAGACTAGAACTAGGGGGCACAGCCTCAAAATATGGGGGAGCCAATTTAAAACCGAGTTGAGAAGGAATTTCTTCTCCCAGAGGGTTGTGAATCTGTGGAATTCTCTGCCGAGGGAAGCAGTTGAGGCTAGCTCATTGAATGTATTCAAATCACAGATAGATAGATTTTTATCCAATAAGGGAATTAAGGGTTATAGGGAGCGGGCGGGTAAGTGGAGCTGAGTCCACGGTCAGATCAGCCATGATCTTGTTGAGTGGCGGAGTAGGCTCGAGTGGCTAGATGGCCTGCTCCTGTTCCTAATTCTTATGTTCTTATGTTCTTCTGTTCTCATGTTCCTGGTAACCACTTAAACCATTTATGGTGATGGTTCTTCACTCTCAACTTCTGGTTTAATTTCACACTTCTCTCTTTTACTCTACCTTTATCATGATTCTCTTTCTGTCTTAATTGTGTCTCTTCTACGGACTGTACCAAATTTGGCTTTAACAACGAGAATCTGGTTCATGGCTGTCGTTTGAGAAACAACTCTGCTGGTGTTCTACCTGTAGTTGTATGAGGAGTATTTCGATATGTAATCAAAAAATTAGCCAATTTGTGATCCAATGACAACTGTCGTTTCCTTGGATTTGGATCTAACATTTGTTTTATGAGGGCACGCTTTACAATGTGTACAGTGTGCACCATTCAAAGCAGGAAGGTATGGTGGAAACTTGGTATGTTTCACACCATTTTTGATCGTGAATTGTGCAAATTCTTCTGAACGAAATTGTGGTCCATTATCTGAAACAATTTCTTCAGGGAGCCCAAATGAAGAAAATAATTTTCGTAAAATGTCCAATGTTTTACTTGTTGTTATTTTCCACATTGGAAACACCTCAACCCACTTCGAATGGCTATCAATCACAATGAATAATTGTTGTCCTTCTAACTCAGCAAAATCATTATGTAGCCTTTGCCACACCCTGGGAGGCCATTTCCATGGCTGTAATGGTACTGGTGGTGGTTGCTTGCTTATCGATTGTCATGTCATACACTGACTCACGATGTACTCTATATCTTTATCAAGACCTGGCCACCATAAATAACTGCATGCAAAACTATTGGTCAAACACATTCCCGGGTGCTGGTCATGGAGGTCTCTTAATAATTTGGACCTGAATTTATTTGGTATAACCACTCTTGCACCCCACATGATACAATCTTTATCGACTGATAATTCATTCCTACGAATGTTGAATGGATGTGTATCTTTGTCTGTTACCTGGTTTGGCCATCCATTTGCAATATACTCATACACCTTTGACATCACTGGAACATGTTTAGTTTCTCTACCAATCTCTTCAGCTGTGACTGGCAGTTCATCAATGTATGAAAAATAAAACACTTCTTCCCAATCGGGTGTAACTTGTGATAGGGAAGGCAATCTAGACATTGCATCAGCAATAATGTGATCAGCTGATCATCTGTATTCAATATCATATGTATATGCTGACAAAATCAAAGGCCATCTCTGCATTTGGGCTGCAGCTAATTTGGAACTGGGGACTTTGGATGGAGGATTGCTGTTAGGGGTTTATGGTCCATAACGATGGTAAACTTACGACCATACAAGTATTTGTGAAATTTTTTGACCCCAAAAATTAATGCCAAAGCTTCCCTTTCAATTTCCGCATAATTACTCTCGCTGACACTGAGAGTGCATGAAGCAAAAGCAATTGGTCTCTCCTCCCCACAACGTGATACATGAGAGATCACTGCCCCATATGGAGAGGCATCTCATGCAAGCTTAATCTCCTTAGATATGTCATAGTGAACTAACATGGTGCTCTCTGCCAATTTGTTTTTACACTCCTTGAATGCTGTATCGCATTCTGTTGACCACTTCCATGGACCTCTTTTTTTAAAAGTTCATTCAGTGGATAGAAACATAGAAACATCGAAAATAGGTGCAGGAGTAGGCCATTCGGCCCTTCGAGCCTGTACCGCCATTCAATGAGTTCATGGCTGAACATGCAACTTCAATACCCCATTCCTGCTTTCTCGCCATACCCCTTGATCCCACTAGTAGTAAGGACTACATCTCACTCCTTTTTGAATATATTAATTTGGATGTAACACTGTAGCCAAAATTGGTTGGAACTTCCCATAATGGTTCAAAAGACCCAGGAATGAACGAAGTTCAGTGACATTCCTGGGAGTGGGTGCATTTCTGATTGCATCCAGTTTTTCCATGGTTGGATGTAAACCATCTTTGTCCACTCTGTACCCTAAATACTCCACTGAGTTTTTAAATAACTCACACTTACAAGCAGACACTCGTACTCTGTGTTTCTCTAGCCGTTTGAGGACTTCATTCAATATGTTATTATGAATTTGCCTATTTGGTGCTGAAATTAGTAAGTCATCCAAATAACATTCTATCCCTTCAAAACCTTGCAAAATCTGGTTCATCACCCCTTGGAATATGGCAGGGGCAGAAGACACTCCAAACGGTAGCCTATTAAATTGGTATAGGCCTAGATGAGTATTTATAGTCAAACATGACTTGGACTCCCCATCTAGTTCAAGCTGTAAGTAGACATTCGTAAGATCCAGTTTTCAGAAGATCTAACCACCTGTCAGTGTTGTGAACAAATCTATATTCGGCAATGTAATGGGGAAATTACCCTCTCGAATGTGAATTCCGGTTACTTTATAATCACCACACAATCTTACCATCGGACTTAGGTACAACAACAATGGGTGTAGCCCAATTACATTGATCTATCTTACAAATAATGTTCTGAGTCTCTAGTCTTTTGAGTTCTTGCTCAACTTTCTCCTTGAGTGCATATGGTACAGAACGTGGCTTGAAGTAAAACGATCTAGTGTCCTTCTGTACCCTGACACTCGCCTTGAAGCCTTGGATCGGACTGCTCGTTTTGCAGAAAACCTTCGGATACTTCTTGATAACCTCATCCGTTGATGAAAATCTCGCTTCCACACAGAAAATCTCACTCCAATCCAGCTTCAGTGAGCTCAACCAATTTCTTCCTAGTAAGGCAGGCTTGTCTCCTTTCACTATTATTAGAGGCAAGTTCTGAAATTGAACTTTATGTTTCACCGATATGGTGATACGACCTACCACAGGAATTTTCTCTCCCAAGTAGCCTCGCAGCTCTATCTTGGATTTCTCCAGTTGGAAATCACGCAATTTGTCGAGGTATAGTGACTCCGATACTACAGTCACGGATGCACCTGTGTCAATTTCCATTGGTATCATGAATCCCGCAACATCTATGTGGATTTTGATACTTTCTGAATTGCTGTCTGTTAACCTCGTGCTCCTGATGACGTGTAACTCTAACATCTGCTCGTCCTGTTGTTGTTCTTCCATGCTATGTAGTCTCTTTGGATTTCTACTCATAGCTTTGAATGCTGGACTCATAGCTTTAAAAACAGGTTTACCCTTCAGTCGGCATGCCTTCGCAAGATGCCCAGTCTTTCTGCAGAAGAAACACTCTGCCTTCACGTATGGACAACTTTGAGCAATGTGTTGTCCCAGGCACCTATAGCACGACTTCGACGCTCTGGTAGAATTTCCAGTTTCTGAGACTTTGGGCCCCCACCGTCTTTTACTTTGAACCTGCAGGTGATTTACCTCGGTTGACTGACGACTGTAATTGTTATTTAATTCTCGGGAATATTGTTCGGCCATGCCCATCGACCTCACTGTCTCACAAGCAATCTCAAAAGTCAAGTCATCCATCGTCAATAACTTCCCTCTGATCGCATCATTTTTCACCCCACAAACAAAACGATCCCGTAATGCTCGGTTTTGAAAATTTCCAAAATAACAGTGCATCGATAGCTTTTTTAATGCTACGATGTAATCACTGATACAATCATCAGCCTTTTGATTCCAAATCCCAAAACGATAGCTTTCAGCAGTTTCTAACGGTTTAGGGTTATATTGCTGCTCCAGCTTTGTTAAAATCTCTTTAAGCATTGTATCTTTTGGCTCGTCAGGCACAAGCAGATTTACAAGGGTTTCGTACAATGCCGGACCCACCTCCGATAAGAAGATTGCTTTCTTACGTTCCAAAACAGCCCGGTTCTGGACTGCATTGTCTGGAACTTCGATTATGTTATTTACAGTGAAATACATTTCTAGCCGATCCACATAGGGTTTAACACGTTCCCGGCCATGTCTATATTCCCCCAAATGTCCGATTACACCTGCCATTTTAATCTCTAGCTGTTCACACCGTGTGCTGTATTTTACCTCGGATTTTGTAGCTTTGTTCCAAAGACAGAAACTTCCAAAGTCTCTCTGTCGGCTGGCTGAATCCTTCACCATCAAAATTTAAGCTTTAAATCATCCGAAAAATCCCATCCTCATCACCAAATGTGATATCTTCACAGAGCACAGCATACACAGCTTTCTACATGGCAGGCAGCTCTCTCCGAAGCCTCTGGATTCTGCCTGGTTCTGTTTATTATTAACTCTGCAGTTGCAGTACAGAATACATCCACATCCACAGTGTGGAGCTACAAACATTACAAGCTTACAGACATTACAGTCACCTGCTCCAGGCTGGAAGGATCATGATGCATAGAAATTCAGTGCCATGGTCACCTTCACAGTCATTGGCAGTGGTGACCTTGCCCTGTGTGAAGCTGCAAGTCTAGTTGCAAGAGGTGACAGAGTTATGTGAAGCGCAGATGCCTCACACACTGCTCCTGGCTCAGGATGAGGTGAGAGAATTGTTCTCAGAAGACCCGAGGTGGGTATGGACTCCCACTGAGAGCTCATCGCCCCACCATCTCTTCATTCTGCAAACATCTTGTCCTCTTCATTGCTGCCTCTGCTCCATCTCCCTGTTATGCTGCAGGCCAAGGCAAGTGACAATTACAGCACCCATGACTAAAAGCAAGTAGTCTGACCAGACCCTTGAAGTCAGAACCAAGGCCTTCTCCACTTGCAGCACCAGTCCCTGTCACCTCACCAGCCTTAAACAACTCTGGAAAAGCACCAAAGCCTTCTACAAACTTACTCAGAACCAATAGAAATTAATCAGTAACTAACCTGAGAGTGGTCGGTGATCTCTTTAAATAACTGCTGGTAGGAGGTTCTTTCTGCTGCTGAGCATATGTGCGAGGCTAGGACAGGGCATTAGCTCCAGCTCAGGTGTCATATGATTGTTGCATGCTGATTGCCGTCATGGTCTGCACACTCTGCATACTTCCGGCACACGCTCCTAATGCCTGCCCGACTGCCCTCATCTAAATGGCATCCAGGGCAGCCACACCAGCAGTGTACACGCATGGAGTGGATGCTATTTTAGATACTAAATGGCACCTGTAACGCTGAAAAATCGGGCGCTCTGGAGCTGAATTTTTAGCCCACCTTGTCTGAATGCTGCATCAACACCTAATATTCACTTTTGGTCTGGACTGCCTAATAAATCAAATGAAAAACAGTGCAGTTTGTGTCTCTTAGAGTAAATAACAGTAATTATGAATTTGGATTTTTCTGGACTGAATTTTATTACTGATTATAAATAGAAATTATGTTGCAGGATGCAGTTTAGTAATTTTCAATCTGACATTTAAAGCAAAAGTGGAATTACCACCTGGTTTTTGATTTTGTTTTTCCTGGAAATTTATAAGTTGCTATTACCAGGATTGCAATTTAACTGACCCAGTTATTAAATAATTTTCCTGCTATAATATGTATACATTTTATATTCATGTCTCACCATGGCTAAACTAGAATTATCAGAAATAATGGATAGCAGTCGTAGAAAGGATATTATAGAGTCATATATGGGGCCAAAATTGCCCCTTCCCAGGCTATGGAGTGGAATGGCCGCCGATTTTTCGTGGAATGGCCGCCATTTTGAAAATTGTCCTCTCATGTGGCATCCCGGTGGTGACTCACTCCCCCCACTTCCACCTCGCTGCTGCCAATTGTGGAAATGTATTTTTATCTAAGCTGATACCATACGGTATTTGTGTGCCTTTTGATTAAAATGGAGTCCTGGCCCTTCCAGAACTTTCTGCATTTTAGCAGCCAGCTTATTATGAACAGCTAAACCTGCTGTTAGATGGCTGATGGTTATCAGACAGCTAGGAGACAAGCCATGCTGAGACAAGTAACCCCCCATGGTGCTCTCCTATTGTCTACACTACAGGAGTTCCATGTCACCCCACCCTTATCTTCTAGCCATTATCTCTTTCCTTTACCTCATCCATTTGAAGCAAACAGGTAAACTGACCAGGAAATTGGATAATCCTGATACAATACAAGACAGGTGATAGCCCATTACCTATGACTCATGGAGTAATGGCCGTTTGGCTTTCTGATAACCCTGACAAAAGGGAATATCTTGACACCATTTCAGTACCAGGATATAGTAATTAACTCTTTATCTGTATTCACTGACTGTGAGACAGAGCAATACACAGGGAGAGGCCAGAACTTGGGTTTTACTGTATAAATATCTTGTGAAGCTGTACCATTGCGGAGGTTTCATTTGGCCCTTGACTGAGTGAAACCTACCCCTTGCGAGCAAGTAAATTAAAAGGGAAACTTCCATCGGAGCTGTAAGTGTCGGAGTCATTCTTTTCTGAGGTCGAGATTTCGACAGTTATTGGAGGTTCCACCGAGATGCATACTCTCTATTCTGTGAGTAAAACGGATACAGGCATAGTGCCTCTCCAGTGAAAGGCTTCGGTGGCCAAACAAGGTGAGCCTTTTCTCACAAGAGGTTTCTTCACTGTTGAATCGCAGATGTAATCTGTTGTCCACAGCGGAGGTACTGCATCTACAAGACTCGGCATTTAAAAGTTAAAGGTATTTTTTTTATAACCATTTCTTTCTCAGCTCGCCAGCAGAAGAGAACAGGTTCTGGAAAAAATCTCGAGACAGCCCGGGGAAGGTTTCAGTAGGTAAAAGAAAGCGCTAGTCGATCGAAAAGGGTTCCAGGTTCTTATATGATAAGATTTTTATTGTTTTTAATTCGGAAGGGGTTCTTATGTGATAAGACTATTAAAAGAAAAGAAAAAAAAGAAAGCGCTAATAATCGATCGAAGGTTCTTATGTGATAAGATTTTTATTGTTTTTAATTCGGAAGGGGTTCTTATGTGACAAGACTATTAAAAAAAAAAGAGCGCAATCGATCAAAGAGTTTGGGTACGGAACCTTAAGTTTTATCAGCTGTTATTAGGATAAGTTAAGGACTCGGTCTGTAGTGGCGTACAACGCAGACTGAGAATTTGTTTAGAGGTTATGATTTGTGTACTCACGGGAATATTGTTTGTTGTCCTTGTATTACTGTTGTGTGCAATACCTTTGTGAGTCATTGCCATTAGAGAAACGGGAAGAGTCACTAGGGAAAATTGTGATTCGGAAAAAAAAACACAAGGATTGATTAAGAAAAGAAACAGTAACTGATTGATCAACTACGATTGGTTCGTGCCAACATATCTCACACACCCAGACTGAGCCCGAATTAAGAGCCTTTTCAGGCCACGTAACGGCCAGGAGAAGTGGGCGTAGAGAACTCGGTTGGCCGAAAGGATTGTGAGATCAGAAACTGTGGTAAAATCTTAAATCATCCAGAATAGGTGCCGGAGCAAGTTAAAACACCACAAAAGGCACACCAGCCTATGTCAGGCTCCAGAATTGTGGTCAGTCTTCAATTGACCAAAGAAACAAAAACCAGTAAAGTGGACTAAGGGTGAAAACAGGCCATTTCCACCCGATGGTTCATTTAATTTAGAGAGAACAACGTGTCTAGAGGAATGTCTTATAAACAGAGATCCAGGTAAAAAAAAAAAAGAAAGTAATAGAAAAGGCCTGGGTTGCGATTCTTCAAGCCCATGTAAAATTGACAGAGGAAGTAAATCAAATGAAAAAAAAAAGAGAACCTGATAGTGACTTATGAAAAAAAAATTGAAGCTAGTAAAAGAAAAAGCTTTAGTGAATGGAGAGAGACTTGTGAATGTCTTGTCTTTGAATGAGAGTGCGTGAATGTCTTGTCTTTGAATGAGAGTGCTTCTGTCTTTTTTCCTTGTGTCTGGAAACCTGTTTGGAAAAGTTGTGGAGCTGCCTGTTTGTTTTAGCTCCGCCCACTTTTTCAAACAAAGTGAAGTTTTTTAACCCTTCATAGTGTTGTCCTGTATGTGGGAAGTTTAAGACATTTTAAGTTAGAAGCGCAGATGTGGATTTATTCGGATGAGAGGTTACGGAGCTAGGAAATGCACAAAGGATGGGTTTGTTGAGACATGGTCCCGGTGGTTAAAAGTTGTAATGCTTTTTTTTTTTAAAAAGCCTTTGTGGGTCTCTCGAGGTGCAGGCTGGGGGAGTACACTCTCATTGTCCTTGGTGTAAATTCTTGGTACAAAAGCTTCTAGCTCAGTAAGAGGATTTTTTTTTGATAAAGAGTGGCAGTAAAACAGTTGAATTGGGATTTTGAGATATTTCAGGTGATCTCTTGATCAACATTTTGGCTGTATTGGAAAAATCTTGGGTTTGGAAGCCTTTTAATAAAATTAGAAAACAAGTACTTTACATTCTGTGATCTGTGAATCACTATAAGCATAAATGAGAAGTCCGTGTAACACACAGATTTGTCCAGTTCAGAAGCCCACACAAATGAAGGTTTGTCCATGACCTACGAGCTGTGAATGAATCTACTATATTCTCACAATGCTTAAAGGATGTGGAATGAAGTATCCCGGAATGCTTTCCAGAACCTTAAGCAGTCCCTCACTTCAGCACCAGCCTTGGGAATTACCAGATTACACTAAGCTATTCAACTTATTTGTGCATCACAAGTCGGGTTTTGCACAATCTGTTTTGACTCAGTTACATGGGGACAGGCAGCGACCGGTAGCGTATTTCAGTACCCAACTAGACCCAGTGGCACGCGGACTACCAGGATGTCTTCCTTTGTTGGCAGCAGCTTATTATGCTATGCAACAGGCTCAGCCAATAACTCTAAATCATCAGACCATTTTGTATATCCCACACTCTGTCGAGATTTTACTTACTAAATGTGCCACCCAACACCTAACCTCCGCAAGAACCACTAAATACGAGGTCGAACTGTTATCAAATCCGAACCTTGTCATCAAAAGATGTACTACCTTAAATCCAGCCACTCTACTCCCCACGGAAGACGACGGCGAACCCCATTCATGTGAAATGGTAACCGAATTAGTGACTAAACCACGTATCAATCTAACAGATGTACCAATGTGTAACCCTGATCTAATGTACTATGTTGACGGATCAGCCCTACGAAATGATAGGGGCCAACCTAGAGCAGCTTATGCAATTGTAACTCAGTTTAATGTTGTCGAAACAGCCTCTCTTCCAGACTCCTTTTCAGCCCAACAAGCCGAATTGTTTGCGTTAACTCGAGCCTGTATTCTGGCTGAAGGACACACAGTTAATATCTACACTGACTCCAGGTATGCTTTTGGGGTATCACATGACTATGGACAAATTTGGAAGATTCGCGGGTACCTGACTTCTTCAGGAACCCCTATCAAAAATGCAGAACAAGTGGAAAATCTCCTGCGAGCCATTCAATGCCCCTTAAAACTTGCCATTATCAAATGCCAAGCACATACAGGCCAGTCGAATGAGGTGGCACTTGGGAATGCCAGAGCTGATAATGCAGCTAAGTCAGCAGCTCTGTCGAAAGGGGGGATGCAGGTGTCATTGTTCCCACTAAGGAAAAATAATTGCTCAGACCCGCCACCCACTATTAATGACGTGCTGGCCTTTCAGACACAGGCCAGTACGGAGGAGGTGGTGACCTGGACGAAGGATCAATGTTATAAAAATCCAGAAGGAATATGGGTTCACCATGACGGCCGCGTGGTGGCCCCTAGATCCTTACTTCCATGGATTGCCCGATGTGTTCATACATTCACACATGCAGGCAAAGGGGGATTGGCAGATTATATTTTGGCAACTTGGTATGCACCAGGTATTTCGGCAATTGCAAAACAAATCTGTGAAAATTGTGTTACCTGTCAGACAATGAATCCGGGTAAGACGGAAAAAGTAGAATCTGCCTCCCACCCAAATCCAGTCGGGCCTTTTGTACATTTACAAATGGATTTTATTGAATTACCTATGTGTATGGGATTCAAGTATGTATTAGTTATTGTAGATGTGTTCTCTAGATGGATTGAAGCCTTTCCATGTAAAAAGGCCGATGCCACTACTGTTGCTAAATGTTTGTTAAAAGAAATTGTACCGCGCTTCGGAATCCCTGCTAAGCTTTCCAGTGATAACGGGTCACATTTCACGGGAACTGTCATAAGAGAAATGTGTAAAGCTTTACAGATTAATCAACGTTTTCATTGCAGTTATCATCCACAATCAGCTGGACTTGTTGAAAGATATAATGGAATGCTTAAAAATAAGCTGGCAAAACTATGCAATGACACTGGACTGAAATGGACAGAACTGCTGCCCTTAGCTTTGATGGTAATGCGATCTGCAACCAACAGAACAACAGGCTTGTCACCACATGAAATAGTTATGGGACGTCCCCAACGACTACCTTTTACAGCACCATTTACTGCAAAACAGATGGACATCCACAAAATGGAGGAAAATATGTTGAATTATTGTATTGCACTAACCAAATGTATTTCCAGCTTTCATTCACAGGTAAAGGAAGCCCAAGTCAAGCCAGCGGAAGGGAAGTGTCATAACCTGGAGCCAGGGGAATTCGTTTACATCAAGATTTTTAAAAAGGAAAAGCAGTCTACAGCCAAGATTCGAAGGACCATACCAGGTCTTGCTGGCGACCAATACTGCAATCAAGGTAAAGGAAAGACCAACATGGATCCACGCATCCCATTGCAAACGGGCACCCGACCAGGAGGAAGGGACGAAGGAATCAGAGGAACAGAAAAAGGAAGACTGAATAAAGAACTGTATGGACTATGGGGACTGATGGTGCTGGGATTGACAGGGTTTTACTTCACATTATTGATTACACCAGGGGTACAGACCCACCACCGAAGGGAATTGCACGTAAACGTATTTATGGCACTGAGTTATAGGTATGCTCAAGAAAGAAACTTGTCGAGTTGTTGGATATGTTCCCATGTACCTGTCCACTCCAGGGGGGTATTCCCCTGAGATCTGTCCCCTTTAACGAATCAGAAATGGTAGAATGGTTGACAGTGCAAAACAGGACAAAACTAACTAAGGGGCCAGAAACAAAGGAGCAAACAGAATGGAGGTCGGCAGGGTATAATCTTACAGCCTTCCAGGGATGGTACCAGCCCAATTATGATAATAACCATCAGCCTCCCTTCCTAAGCATTACCCCCAGAATAGGAAATCCTGAGGGTATAATATGCCTAGTGAGTAATGAAACTAAAAGAAATGGAAATGGAGAGACTGTACAAGATCAGAATGGATTGAGTTGTCCTTGTGAAGGACAAAATGGGGGAATGTGGAAATGTATTTTTATCTAAGCTGATACCATACGGTATTTGTGTGCCTTTTGATTAAAATGGAGTCCTGGCCCTTCCAGAACTTTCTGCATTTTAGCAGCCAGCTTATTATGAACAGCTAAACCTGCTGTTAGATGGCTGATGGTTATCAGACAGCTAGGAGACAAGTCATGCTGAGACAAGTAACCCCCCATGGTGCTCTCCTATTGTCTACACTACAGGAGTTCCATGTCACCCCACCCTTATCTTCTAGCCATTATCTCTTTCCTTTACCTCATCCATTTGAAGCAAACAGGTAAACTGACCAGGAAATTGGATAATCCTGATACAATACAAGACAGGTGATAGCCCATTACCTATGACTCTTGGAGTAATGGCCGTTTGGCTTTCTGATAACCCTGACAAAAGGGAATATCTTGACACCATTTCAGTACCAGGATATAGTAATTAACTCTTTATCTGTATTCACTGACTGTGAGACAGAGCAATACACAGGGAGAGGCCAGAACTTGGGTTTTACTGTATAAATATCTTGTGAAGCTGTACCATTGCGGAGGTTTCATTTGGCCCTTGACTGAGTGAAACCTACCCCTTGCGAGCAAGTAAATTAAAAGGGAAACTTCCATCGGAGCTGTAAGTGTCGGAGTCATTCTTTTCTGAGGTCGAGATTTCGACACAATCCATCCTAAATGTGTCATCAGAGTGCGCTTTTCCCCCCCGAACGTGAAATTATGCCAAGAAAATGTTGCTGCTCAACATTTTGCTGGTCAAACAGCTCGGTGCCATCAACAGCTTTTTCTGTTGATGCACTGTGCTTGCAGTGTGTTCAAAATGGCGGTGTGGCCACCATTAAAAGGGAGGCCGCCATCTTACTTTTTTTTGTCGGCTGACTGCCAGATTGGGTTGACAATTATGGCCCCGGATTCGGCCGGGCCACCAACAGGTAGCCTGGCACCCTCTCTTGTGTGCCAGGCTGCTGGTCCAGCCGAAACCCTCCCTAGTGGCCTAGTGGACCTAACTAGAAGAATCGCAGAGGTCGGAGCGGCTCTCCCCTTTAAGAGAAGGGGAGAGACGTAGTGATGCACCAGCATAATGACATCATCAGCACTACGCTGATGACTGACAGCAGCGGACACTCAGCCCGCCCCAACTTACACACATCTAATTTGCGAACATCCGCTCTCCGCCATTATGACCGACTATCGAGCCGCTCGATTAAAAAAAAACCCAAAGAGGGGAATTTCAAATGAGAAGCCATCACATCCACCGCGGCAGTGAAAACAGCTCAAACGCGGTAAGTGCGCCACGTTTCCATCAAGGGGCAATTTTGGACCCATAGCCTGTTATAGCACAGAAAGAGACCATTCAACCCATATGAGCTACCGAGTCTAATCTTACTCTTATGTTAGCTCCTCTCAATCCACTCATATAAAAGTGGCCCTAGGCCCAATATCAGGTGCACCTCAGGCCTACCCACTCAGGCACCAGGATCATTCCCTGCACCCAGTTTGTGCCGGTAGGTCATTGCCAACGTATTTCTTCTCCAATAACATTAACAGTAACCTGGCTGCAAGCCGGACAAGGCAAGATCTGGTGATGAGTAATGAAAGAGATCAAGTAGATGAGCTAAATGTGGATGAGCACCTCGGCAGTAATGACTGCAATATGATATGGTTTAAGATCCAACTAGAAAGAAATTAGCCAATACAAAAACGTTGCACATCAGATTGCATTTAGGCAGATTTTAGAAAAATGAGGAGCAAGCTAGCGGAGGTGAAAATGGACGGAGAAATTGGCACATAGGATTACGGGAGTAGCATGTTGTAAAAAAGAGATTGTAAAAGCGTAGAATAAACATATTCCATTAAAAAATAAGGAAACTTCCAACAGCATATAAATGCCATGTGTAACAAAGAGGTTAATAATCAATAATAATGAAAACCTCAAAGGAGAATATTAGAAAATAAGAAAAGAGGTTAAGAGCAGAATAAGGAAAGCTAAGATAGAGTATGAGGGAAAAAAAACATCAAAACAGAGAAACATAGAAAATAGGTGCAGGAGTAGGCCATTCGGCCCTTCTAGCCTGCACCGCCATTCAATGAGTTCATGGCTGAACATGCAACATCAGTACCCCATTCCTGCTTTCTCGCCATACCCCTTGATCCGCTTAGCCGTAAGAGCCATATCTAACTCCCTCTTGAATATATTCAATGAACTGGCATCAACAACTCTCTGTGGCAGGGAATTCCACAGGTTAACAACTTTCTGAGTGAAGATGTTTCTCCTCATCTCAGTCCTAAATGGCCTACCCCTTATCCTAAGACTGTGCCCCTTGGTTCTGGACTTCCTCAACATCGGGAACATTCTACCCGCATCTAATCTGTCCCGTCCAGTCAGAATCTTATATGTCTTTATGAGATCCCCTCTCATCCTTCTAAACTCCAATGTATAAAGACCCAGTTGATCCAGTCTCTCCTCATATGTCAGTCCACCCATCCCGGGAATCAGTCTGCTGAACCTTCGCTGCACTCCCTCAATAGCAAGAATGTCCTTCCTCAGGTTAGGAGACCAAAACTGTACACAATACTCCAGGTGTGGCCTCACCAAGGCCCTGTACAACTGTAGCAACACCTCCCTGCCCCTGTACTCAAATCCCCTTGCTATGAAGGCCAACATGCCATTTGCTTTCTTAACCGCCTGCTGTACCTGCATGCCAACCTTCAATGACTGATGTACCATGACACCCAGGTCTCGTTGCACCTTCCCTTTTCCTAATCTGTCACCATTCAGATAATAGTCTGTCTCTCTGTTTTTACCACCAAAGTGAATAACCTCACATTTATCCACATTATACCTCATCTGCCATGCATTTGCCCACTCACCTAACCTATCCAAGTCGCTCTGCAGCCTCATAGCATCCTCCTCGCAGCTCACACTGCCACGCAACTTAGTGTCATCCGCAAATTTGGAGATACTACATTTAATCCCCTTGTCTAAATCATTAATGTACAGTGTAAACAGCTGGGGCCCCAGCACAGAACCTTGCGGTACCCCACTAGTCACTGCCTGCCATTCTGAAAAGTACCCATTTACTCCTACCCTTTGCTTCCTGTCTGACAACCAGTTCTCAATCCATGTCAGCACACTACCCCCAATCCCATGTGCTTTAACTTTGCACATTAATCTCTTGTGTGGGACCTTGTCGAAAGCCTTCTGAAAGTCCAAATATACCACATCAACTGGTTCTCCCTTGTCCACTCTACTGGAAACATCCTCAAAAAATTCCAGAAGATTTGTCAAGCATGATTTCCCTTTCACAAATCCATGCTGACTTGGACCTATCATGTCACCTCTTTCCAAATGCACTGCTATGACATCCTTAATAATTGATTCCATCATTTTACCCACTACCGATGTCAGGCTGACCGGTCTATAATTCCCTGTTTTCTCTCTCCCTCCTTTTTTTTTAAAAGGAATAGTGAAGTATTTTACAAGTATATCAGGAAAAAGAGAATTGTTAAAAGTGAGATGGGACCTATGAGAGGAGGGAACTGTCAATTTCTAGATGACGATCAAACAATGATAGTGGAGTTTAATATGTATTTTTCATTAGTATTTACTAAAGAGGATATCAGAGAGGAGGTGAATCCTGAACTGGTTGAGAGTGGAGGTGCGGCAGCCCGGGAACAGCGGGGAGGCCCCGGCGACCTGCGTAAGAACACCAGCGGCAAGTCAGGCCATAAAACGAGCAGAGATGCAGCGGCCTGGGAGCAGCGTGAGGCCACTTCAGGGAGCAGCACGAGTTGGTGCAGGAGGGCGACAGCAGCAAAGAGTGACGTCATCTTGGTCCAGGTTGGTGATTGGAGCGTGGGCAGATACAGCGAGAGACTGTGGAGGGATGTGATCGGGGCCCAGGAGAGGAGTGAGTTCGGGGCCAGGGGCCCAGAGGCAGCACGGGCCATCCCACACTGCGATATGTGTGCGCACTAGGTCAATGCAGCAGAACAGGTCTCCAGTCATCTTGGATAACCCTTGCCACTGGACAAAGACCTAGCTCTGTCAAGCCCATGTGGAGGCTGGTGTGCAACGGCCACCACACGTTAAAAAAATCCACGCACAGGCATCTTCCACCCTTCAGGATGTAGTTCAGGACCTGGAATTTTAGGTCCTTCACTGAAACACCTGTGAACTCATCATTTTTTTGGTGTGGAAGCAAGTCCTCCTCGTTTCGAGGGACTGCCTATGATGATGATCATGATGATAGATGAAAGGAAAACTTTGGAAACATAGAAACATAGAAAATAGGTGCAGGAGTAGGCCATTTGACCCTTCGAGCTTGCACCACCATTCAATAAGATCATGGCAGATCATTCCCTCAGTACCCCTTTCCTGCTTTCTCTCCATACCCCTTGATCCGCTTAGCCGTAAGAGCCATATCTAACTCCCTCTTGAATATATTCAATGAACTGGCATCAACAACTCTCTGTGGCAGGGAATTCCACAGGTTAACAACTTTCTGAGTGAAGAAGTTTCTCCTCATCTCAGTCCTAAATGGCCTACCCCTTATCCTAAGACTGTGCCCCTTGGTTCTGGACTTCCTCAACATCGGGAACATTCTACCCGCATCTAATCTGTCCCGTCCAGTCAGAATCTTATATGTCTTTATGAGATCCCCTCTCATCCTTCTAAACTCCAATGTATAAAGACCCAGTTGATCCAGTCTCTCCTCATATGTCAGTCCACCCATCCCGGGAATTAGTCTGCTGAACCTTCGCTGCACTCCCTCAATAGCAAGAATGTCCTTCTTCAGATTAGGAGACCAAAACTGAACACAATATTCCAGGTGAGGCCTCACCAATGCCCTGTACAACTGCAGTAAGACCTCCCTGCTCCTGTACTCAAATCCCCTAGCTATGAAGGCCAACATACCATTTGCCTTCTTCAACGCCTGCTGTACCTGCAAGCCAACTTTCAATGACTGATGAACCATGACACCCAGGTCTCATTGCACCTCCCCTTTTCATAATCTGCCGCCATTCAGATAATATTCTATCTTCGCGTTTTTGCCCCCAAAGTGGATAACCTCACATTTATCCACATTATACTGCATCTGCCATGCATTTGCCCACTCACCTAACCTGTCCAAGTCACCCTGCAGCCTCTTAGTGTGAGCTGTGAGGGGGACGCTACCACCCAGTTTAGTGTCATCTGCTAACTTGGAGATATTACACTCAATTCCTTCATCTAAATCATTGATGTATATTGTAAAGAGCTGGGGTCCCAGCCCTGAGCCCTGCGGCACTCCACTAGTCACTGCCTGCCATTCTGAAAAGGACCCGTTTATCCCGACTGTCTGCCAACCAGTTCTCTATCCACGTCAGTATATTACCCCCAATACCATGTGCTTTGATTTTGCACACCAATCTCTTGTGTGGGACCTTGTCAAAAGCCTTTGGATAAATTAGTTAAAAGAAACAAAGTACTAGGGCCCAATGGGATACATCCAAAGCTGCTTAGGGAGATTAGGGAGGAAATTGCTGATGCCCCGTGAATTAAATTTCAGGTCGCTATTGAATATGAATATCTGGTGAAGGAATAGTGAGTGCCCAATATAATTTAAAAAAGTGAGACAGAGCAAATTCCGCTAATTACATGTCAGATACGATAACATGTGCAGAAACATAGAACATAGAAACATAGGGCCTGAAATTCATCAATGTCTTGCCAGCTGCCGCTGAAGTTCCGCCAGAAATGGACGTTTTCTGTGCGATTCTTCTGGAACTGCCCATCTCCCGTCAAGGATCCGCCTGGCAGAAGATTGGTGGGGAAGGGTTCCGCCCACATCGCAGTGGCCTGCCCGCCCATGCCGGATGTCAGATGATCCACATTTTGATCACTTTTGCTGCACTCCCGCCGACCTGCTGCCCGCCAGAAGGCCCGCTCTGGAAAAGCAGGACTGAGCTGGGCGGCAGTGCGCCAACAATCGCTCATTGGGCAGGAGGCAGCATTGTGAGTGTCTTGAATCGGGAGGGCGGGAGGGAGGCAGCGGTATTAGCGGCTTGAATCGGGAGGGTGAGAAGGAGTGAGGACGGGAGCATAAGAACATAAGAAATAGGAGCAGGAGTAGGCCACACGGCTCCTCGAGCCTGCTCCGCCATTTAATACGATCATGGCTAATCCGATCATGGACACAGGTCCACTTCCCCGCCCGCTCCCCATAACCCTTAATTGGTTAAGAAACTGTCTATCTCCGTCTTAAATTTATTCAATGTCCCAGCACCCACAGCTCTCTGAGGCAATACATTCCACAGAATTACAACTCTCTGCGAGAAGAATTCCTCCTCATCTCAGTTTTAAATGGGCGGCCCCTTATTCTCAGATCATGCCTCCTAGTTCTAGTCTCCCCCATCAGTGGAAACATCTTCTCTGCATCCACCTTGTCAAACTCCCTCATAATCTTATTCGTTACGATAAGATCACCTCTCATTCTTCTGAATTCCAATGAGTGGAGGCCCAACCTACTCAACCTTCCCTCATAAGTTTACCCCTCCTAATCTCCGGAATCAACCTAGTGAACCTTCTCTGAACTGCTTCCAAAACAAGTATATCCTTTCTTAAATATGGAAACTAAAATGCACACAGTATTCTAGGTGTGGCCTCACCAATACCCTGTGTAACTGTAGCAAGACTTCCCTGCTCTTATACTCCATCCCCTTTGCAATAAAGGCCAAGATTCCATTGGCCTTCCTGATCACTCGCTGTACCTGCATACTATCCTTTTGTGTTTCATGCACAAGTACCCCCAGGTCCCGCTGTACTGCAGCACTTTACACTTTTTCTCCAATTTAAATTATAACTTGCTCTTTGATTTATTTCTGCCAAAGTACATGACCTCACACTTTCCAACATTATACTCCATCTGCCAAATTTTTGCCCACTCACTTAGTCTGTCTATGTCCTTATGCAGATTTTTTGTGTCCTCCTCACACATTGCTTTTCCTCCCATCTTTGTATCGTCAGCAAACTTGGCTACATTACACTCAGTCCCTTCTTCCAAGTCGTTAACATAAATTGTAAATAGTTGAGGTATCAGCACTGATCCTTGCGGCACCCCACAAGTTACTGATTGCCAACCCGAGAATGAACCACTTATCGTGTCTCTGTTTTCTGTACGTTAGCCAATCCTTTATCCATGTTACCCCCAACCCCGTGAACCTTCATCTTGTGCAGCAACCTTTTATGTGGCACCTTGTCAAATGCCTTCTGGATGTCCAAATACACCACATCCATTGGTTCCGCTTTATCCACCCTGTTCATTACATCCGCAAAGAATTCCAGTAAATTTGTCAAACATGACTTCCCCTTCATAAATCCATGCTAACTCTGCCTGACTGAATTTTGCTTTTCCAAATGTCCTGCTACTGCTTCTTTAATAATGGTCTCCAACATTTTCCCAACAACAGATGTTAGGCTAACTGGTCTATAGTTTCCTACTTTTTGTCTGCCTCCTTTTTTAAATAGGGGCGTTACATTTGCAGTTTTCCAATCTGCTGGGACCTCCCCAGAATCCAGGGAATTTTGGTGAATTACAACCAATGCATCCACAATCCCTGCCAATACTTCTCTTAAGACTCTAGGATGCAAGCCATCAGGTCCAGGGGATTTATCTGCCTTTAGTCCCATTATTTCACTGAGTATCACCTCCTTAGTGATTGAGATTGTGTTAAATTCCTCCCCCCCCCATAGCACCTTGACTACCCATTGTTGGGATATTGTTAGTGTCCTCTACCGTAAAGACTGATACAAAATATTTGTTCAGAGTTTCTGCCATCTCCATGTTCCCCATTACTAATTCCCCAGTCTCGTCTCTAAGGGACCAAGGGATGTAAGGGAGCAGTGTGAGTGGCGTCAATCGGGAGATCGGGAGGGTGGGAGGGAGACAGCAGTATTATTGGCATCAATCGGGAGAGCGGGAGGGAGGGAGGGCTGGAGGGAGGCAGCAGTATTATCAGCATCAATCAGGAGGGAGGAAGGGAGGCAGCAGCGTGAGTGGGCAGCAATCGCACATCGGGTGGGTGGAAGGGAGGGAGGGAGAGATGGAATGCATTGGGGCAGCTCTGGCACACCGTCTGGGAGGGAGTGCTGGTGGCCATCACATCATGGCAGCCAGTCGGATTCTGCACCATATCAGTGGAACTGCTGGAGAGAAATTAGGTCAATGTTGCATTACTTTCTTGCTGATGGTGATGTTTAAGTTGGATGTGATAAATGTGTATAAGCTAATAAAGGCATTTTTGTTGCACCTTTATGAAAGTCCTTCATTGAGAAGGCCAATGGCAAAGGGAAAATTATTATAAATGACTGACAAGTGTTGAGCATCTCACATGTTGTACATCCAAGCTGATTCATTAATTGTCTCGCACAATGTACTACAATGTAACTGATGACCATGTCATCTCAGGGGTGGCATTCCTCCATCTTTGGCCTCACAAAAAGAGGGTTGAAGTGCAAGCCTTAAGGTCTGCCCTGCAACTTGGTAAACTAGAGTAATTGAATGGTAGCCTTCCTGCATTCATTGTCGTCTTGCGATGGCCTGATGACAGGATCCATTATACACTGCAGTCAGATGTGGATGGGAAGATATTCCTGATGAAGCAGATGACCTGAGGGACATATGTGTGGTTGGCACAATGCACCACAAATATGACGGTAAAATGACACACACACAAAGAGGGTCAACAATGTGAGTGTATTTACAAGTGCACAATGACAAACGTTACATAATATTATTAAATATACATACATTTACACGAGGAAGCAATACACACCCCTCTACCCGGCACAACCACCTCTCTTCCCCGCCTTGCAGCTATGCCCAATTTCCTCTTCGTCCCCACACCTACACAATAGAGTGGCCCTCCCCTGCCCCTCACTGTCTCTGGTTCAGGAGGGCAGCGGGATGTGTGTAGACGTGTGCGTCTCGATGAGATCGTAGGGCGCAGGATTGAAGGCGCTGGGATCTCCTGCTCCTCCGCATCTGTCTGCCTTGAGGGTGTGGGGTCAGGGGCTTGCACCATGCATGCAGAAGCCATCTCCTGCCTTATGGCCTCGATACTTTCTGATGTGCGCTCCAACATTGTGAGTAGGCGCTCCATCCTTTCATCGTGCTGCTGAGTGAATGTGCCGATGCTGGCAGCTATCCCAGCCATGGTCTGCTGCATCTTGCAACCTACCTCCATGCCAGTGGTTGTGAGTTGGATCATCTGGTTCAATAGAGCGAGCCAGCCTGCATCTGCTCAATGCGGCTGGATGCTGGGGCCTTGCTTCCCTTTGCGCCTTGGACTCTGCGCTTGCTTGAGTGGAGTCTGTTGGAAACCCCAGGAAATCTGAGCCCGACGCCGAAGTTCTGCGGACACTTGGCTGATTTGGCAGGGGACTGATGCCAGGCACTTCTGGACCCTCCAGGTGAAGGGGCACAAATATGGGCCCTTCTCGCTCCTCTCTCTCCTCTTCTTCCTGGCCCGGGTGGCGGAGGTGGGAGTGGTGAACATGGATGATGTGGGCTGGGGGTGTAGGAAGGATCTGGTGTCTTCGGGTGTGGAGGACATCGGGGTGGGAGATGCTGGGGTGTGACGGCATCTGTGAAGGCCAGAGGTCGATGGTCTCTCCAGATCCGTGGTGTCCGAGTCAGCATCTGCAAGTAGAGGACAACATTTCAGTCTATAGTGGCGGGGGAGTGGGGGAGGGCTGGGTGGGGGGGACGGGTGGGGTGGGGGTGGTCGTGAAAGTGACATGTGAGCCGTTCCATCTCACATTATGTCATCAAGGAGTCCCATCTCTACATGTCCACACCAATAATGGGCGACAAAGTCAGCATGCAACCGCGAGTGCTCTAACATTGCAAGTACTTTTCTGCCATGACCGTCACTGATACCAGAGATGAGTGTAGCCTTACCCTGCGGTAACACCGGATCTGCAGAAACCTTTGTGCTTGGAATGCGGCGATGTCCCTCCAATGCCAACGCACGCTCCTCCAACCTGGTCAATTCCACCACATCTTGTGGGCCCCCTCCGGCCACAGGCTTGCCTGTTTGGCTGCTTGTTTTCTCTGCACAAAGAAATGTTTCAGCCTTTACCTGTTATGTTTAGAATAACTCCACAAGACTGAGTACTGTAAGCTTAAACTGATATGACCTTAGTCTCTTTAATAAAACTCCAGAGTGCCAAAGCAGCATGGCAGGCAACCTTTTATACTCGCTTGCACGAGGTGCGCAGGTGATCCTTGGGCCTCCAACAGGTGCACCCTCTGGTGGCAAGTCTTACACAGTTATAATGTTTACATACATAACATCACCCACTTTGCTCATGCCCCCCACACACACACATATCGCGCGAACAACCTTTTTGTCCTTGGACTGGAGGGGCCGAATAAATTTGTGCTGACACCACCAAATCGCGCCACCATTTGCAGCATTGTTCCCCATCCCACTCCACATTGCCCATCTGACCTATGTCCATCCAAAGACGTCGGTATTGGGCTGGTGGACGCTTGCCACGCTCATTCCAGGTGAGTTCGCCATACCTGCGCTCCACCTCTGTCAATAGCTCCTCCAACTCCTTCTCATTGAACCACGGAACTCTGGGCCTGGTTCTGGCAGTCTTCATTGACGCTTTCCAGCCACGCATTCTCTATGATGAGAGGAATGGCTGCTGAACAGTCTGGCTATTAGCCCTCTAGCTCTCTAGCTCTCTAGCTCTCTAGCTCTCTAGCTCTCTAGCTCTCCAGCTCTCCAGCTCTCCAGCTCTCTAGCTCTCTAGCTCTCTAGCTCTCTGCTATTCCTGTGTCTCTCTCCTCTCCCCTCGCAGGTGAAATTGAGTGGTGTCCTTTTATGGCCCTGAGAACTTACAATTAGCGTGCAAGGGCCACAAAAGTACTACAACAGGCGACACAAAACTACAAAAAAACCCGCCTAAATCCTGCACATGTGCAGTGGAGGACCTCTGAAAAACCCGAGTGGAGCTTGCTCCCGCTCGCCGACTGACATCCGCTGCCACCCACGCAATGGTGACCAAAGCGGCTCCTGACGGGACCCGGCGACAGCGGGTGCCAAAAACGGACCTCCCACCTGGTGGCCACCGAGAAATGGCGGCCACGATTTTCGCGCCCATAAACATTTACAGCGCAGAAGGAGGCCATTTCGGCCCATTGGGTCCGTGTCGGCCGACAAAAAGCCACACAGCCCTCGGTCAGCAGCCCTGAAGGTTACATATAAACCTATGAACAATGAACAATGGCGGACAGGTAAAGGGCATCCGGCCTAACCAGTCTGCTCCACACAACTGCGATACCCCATGCATCGCAACATTTTACACTCCACCCCACCTGGAGCCATGCGATCTCCTGGGAGAGGAAAAATAAACAAATATAAACCCAGGCCAATTGGGGCAAAAATCAGGGAAAATTCCTCTCCGACCCATCCAGGCAATCGAAACTAATCCAGGAGACTACTCTGGCTGAATTAGATTCCCTGAAGTACTTACCATCGTATCTGCACAAGCCAACAAGAGGTTATCCAGTCTAATCCCACTTACCGGCTCTAGGTCCATAACCCTGCAGGTTGCAGCACTTCAAGTGCTCATCCAAGCGCCTTTTAAATGTGGTGAGGGATTCTGCCTCTATCACCTTTCCAGGCAGTGAGTTCCAGATGCCCACAACACTCTGCATGAAGAAGCTTCCCCTCAAATCCCTTCTAAATCTTCCACCAATGACCTTAAACCTATGTCCCCTCATAATTGACCCCTGCACCAAGGGAAATAGTCCCTTGCTATCCACTACATCCAGGCCCCTCAAAATGTTATGCACCTCAATGAGATCTTCCCTCAGCCTCCTCTGTTCAAAAGAGAACAAACCCAGTCTATCCAATCTGTCCTCATAGCTAAGATTCTCCATTCCAGGCAATATCCTCGTAAATCTCCCCTGTACCCTCTCCAGTGCAATCACGTCCTTCCTATAATATGACGACAGAACTGCACTCAGTATTCTAGTTGTGGCCTAACCAGTGTTTAATACAATTTAAGCTTAACCTCCCTACTCATGTATTCTATGCCTCGGCCAATAAAGGTAAGCCTTCCGTATACCTTCTTAACTACCTATCCACCTGGTCTGCTACTTTCAGGGATCTGTGGACAAGCACTCCAAGGTCCCTTTGTTCATCTACACTTCTAAGTGGTCCACCATTTAATGTGTATAACCTTTCCTTATTAGCCCTCCCCAAGTGTATTACCTCACACTTCTCTGAATTAAATTCCATTTGTCACTGTTCTGCCCACCTGACCAGTAGATTGATAACCTCCTGCAGTCCATGACTTTCCTCTTCATTATCAACCACACAGCCAATTTTAGTGTCATCTGCAAACTTCTTAATCATACCCGCTATATTCAAATCTAGAACATTGATATATACCACAAAAAGCAAGGACCCAGAGCTGAGCCCTGCAGAACCCCAATTGAAACATCCTTCCAGTCACAAAAACATCCATCAACCATTACCCTTTGCTTCCTACCTCGAAGCAATTTTAGATCCAACTTGCCACTTTGCCCTGTATTCCATGGGCTTTTACCTTTGTGACCAGTCTACCATGTGGGACCTTATCAAAAGCTTTGCTAAACTCCATATACACTACATCGTACGCACTACCCTCATCAACCCTCTTGGTTACCTCCTCGAAAAATTCAATCAGGTTAGTCAAACACGATCTTCCCTTAAAAAATCCATGCTGACTGTCCCTGATTAATCCTTGTCTTTCTAAATGTAGGTTTATTCTGTTCTTCAGGATTTTTTCCAATAATTTTCCCATCACTGAGCTTAGGCTGACAGGCATGTAATTAATCATCCTATCTCTTTCTCCCTTCTTAAACAAGGGGACCACATTAGCAGTCCTCCAGTCCTCCGGCACCATGCCTGAATCCAAAGAGGACTGGAAAATGATGGTCAAGGCCTCTGTTATTTCCTTTTTGGCTTCGCTCAACAGCCTGAGGTGCATTTCATCCGGGCCTGGGGACTTATCTACTTTCAAAGCTACTAAACCCCTTAATACCTCTTCTTTCACTATGTTTATTTCATCCAGAATTTCACACTCCTCCTCACTAGCAGTATCTGCATTGCCCCTTTCCTTTGTGAAAACAGATGCAATGTATTCATTAAGAACCATACACCGACCTCAAGACCAGATTATCTTCATGATCTCTAATAGGGCCCTTTCTTTAGTTATCCTCTTGCTCTTAATATATTTATAGAACATCTTTGGGTTTTCTTTGATTTTACTTGCCAAGAATTTTTAGTGCTCTCTCTTAGCATTCCTAATATCCTTTTTAATTTCACCTCTGAACTTTCCATATATTCCTCCAGAGATTCTACAGTATTTAGTCGTCGGTATATGACATAAGCTTCCCTTTTTTTCTTTATTCTCCCCTGTAAGTCCCTAGACATTCAGGGGGCTCTAGAATTGTTATTCCCAGCCTTTTTCTTTCAGGGCACGTTTGGCCTGAGCCCTCCTGATCTCCTCCTTGAATACTTCCCATTATTCCGACACTGATTTACCTTCAAGTAGCTGTTTCCAGTCCTCTGTGGCCAAATCACTTCTCAACTTAGCAAAGTTAGCTTTTCCCTAAGTTGGAATTTTTATTCCTAGTCTATCCTTGTCCTTATCCATAACTACGTTGAATCTGATTGAATTATGGTCACTGGCATCCAAGTGCTTTCCCACTGATACCCCTTCCACCTGCCCAACTTCATTCCCCAAAACTAAATCCAGAACCGCCGCCTCCCATGTTGGGCTTGTTACATTCTGACTAAAAAAATTCTCTTTAATGCATTTTAGGAATTCCGCACCCTCTATACCCTTCACACCATATTTGTCCCAATCAATATTAGGATAGTTGAAATCCCCTACTATTACTGCCCTATGGTTTTTGGGCCGTCTCGGCCTGTGTGAGAACACCACCGCAGGTCGGGGCGATAAATAGACCTGGAGCGCCGGGCCCTAGAACATTGTGGACGAAGGTGCGGCAAATGAGGGTACAGGGCCCAGAAGTGCCGAGGGCTCAGGGGCAGCACGGGCCTGCCCACACTGCGATATGTGTGCGCACTATGTCCTTGCAGCAGAGCAGGTCTCCAGTCATCCTGGTTCAACCCTTGCCACTGGATAAAGGCCTAGCTCTGTCGAGCCCGTGTGGTGGCTGGTGTGCAACAGTCACCACATATTAAAAAAATCCACGCACAGGCATCATCCACCCCCTCAACTGGAGTTCAGGACTGGAACATCGGGTCCTTCATTGAAACATCTGTGAACTCTTGTGGAAGCAAGTCATCCTCGTTCGAGAGACTGCCTACGATGATGGTGATGGTTTTTAGACTACACAGAAATTTGCTTACATATTTGCTCTTCTATTTCCCTCCCACTGTTTAGGGGTCAATAATACACGTCCAGCAGTGTGATCGGCCCTTTTTTATTTTTCAGTTCGACCCATATGGCCTCATTTGTTGATCCCTCTAACATATTATCCCTCCTCACAGCTATAATAGTTTCTTTAATCGCAACTGCCCCGCCCCCATCCCGCAACTGCCCCCCCCACCCCGCCCTTTTACCCCCCTCTCTGCCTTGTCTAAAAATCCTGTAACCAGGAATATTGAGCTGCCAAACCTGCCCCTCTTTCAGACATGTCTCTGTAATGGTTATAATATCATACTCCCAAGTGTCTACCTGTGCTCTCAGCTCATCCACCTTATTCGCTATACTCCTTTAATTGAAGTATATACCATTTAGCACAGGAAGACCACCTTGTTTGCTACATACTAAGCCATGTTTGCTCTGTCTTACAGATTTGCTTTCTAGATTCTTGCTATCCAATTTCTGCTTTACTTCCTTCCCTTTTGAATTCGTTCTCAGGTTCCCATCCCCCTGCCAAGCTAGTTTAAACTCTCCCCAACAGCAGTAGCAAAACTCCCCGCAAGGATATTGGTCCCGGTGCTGTTGAGGTGCAACCCATCCGGTTTGTACAGGTCAAAACTGCCCCCAGAAATGGTCCCAATGCCTCAGGAATTTAAAGTCCTCCCTCCTATACCAACTCTCCAGCCATGCATTTATCCTCTCTATCCTTTTATTCTTCTACTCATTAGCACGTGGCAACGGTAGTAACCCAGAGATTACTACCTTTGAGGTCCTACCCTTTCATTTTTCTCCTAGCTCCTTAAATTCTGCCTGCAGGACCTCATCCCACTTTCTACCTATGTCATTGCTCCCGATATGGACCACGACCTCTAGCTGTTTACCCTCTCCCCCTAGAATGCCCTGCGTCTGCTCTGTGACATCCTTGACCCTGGAGGGAGGCACCATACCATCCTGGAGTCAAGTATACAGCTGCAGAAACGCCGCTCTATTCCCCTAACTATTGAATCCCTTACCACTAAAGCTCTTTTATTCTTTGTCCCTCCCCTGTGCAGTTGAGCCACCCGTGGTGCCTTGGACTTGGCTCTGGCTGCACTCCCCAATGGCACCATTGCCCCCACCGGTGCTCGGAAGAGAATCTCAGTTGGAAAGTGAGATGGACTCAGGGGGGGGACTCCTGCATTACCTGCCTTGCATTTTTCCACTGTCTGATGGTCGCCCACTTCCCCTCTGCCTGCACGCTTTTAAGCTGCGGGGTGACCACCTCCTGAAACGTGCTATCCACATAGCTCTCAGCCTTGTGGATGCACCATAGTGACTCCAGCCGCTCTGAAATGCAGAGCTCGAGTAGTTGAAGCTGGAGACACCTCCTCCACACATGGTTGTCTAGGCTGCGCGAAGCGTCCAGGACTTCCCACATGCCACAGGACACGCACTCTGCAGGACTGAGCTGCCCAGCTACCCCTCTAAAAAGACTTATCTGTTATAAAAGAGAAAGAGAGATACTTATCAATCAACCAGCCTATCATTTACCTGCCCGGACGAGGGCTGTGAGCGGGCAGAGGTCGGAAACACAGTTTAGAGTTGAATCCAAAATCAGTGGGGCGCAAGGGAGTAACATACTCGGCAGCGGGAGGCCTGGAGGTTGGCAAGCAGCGGGAGGCCCGGAGGTCGGTGAGGAGCGGGAGGCCCGGAGGTCAGCGAGGAGCGGGAGGCCCGGAGGTCAGCGAGGAGCGGGAGGCCCGGAGTTCGGCGAGGAGCAGTGGGAGGCCCGGAGGTCGGCCAGGAGCGGGAGAATGCGTTTGCACTTAACCAGTGCTCCAGATGCGACTACCTCAACTCCACTTCCAACAGCCCTCACTATAACACTCCGATTTTTCATCTGTGATCTGCGCTAAGGAAAATTTTAGGCTGTGAAATTCAGCTCGCTTGCGCTGGCCATAAAGGCTGGTTTAAATGAAAAAATGGCAGTCGCCTCACTTCTGCCCACATCCAGCGCGGAACATGGCGGCTGCCATTTTGGGTAGGTCGGCAGCGCTGCCATTGCTCGTACTCACTCCAGATATGGAAATGAGTCAGGACGTGACATTAATCGGCGTGCGCTGCTGTATTGACACACAATCTGGTATTTTGTACGTTGCTGCTTCTTTAAACACCCTCTCCAGAGCATGCATGACAGAACATGCAGCAGCATTGTGACAGATCCCGTACCAGTGTTTTTTAAAGGGAAGCACGCAACTTTAAGCTAAGATTTAGATTTTTGCTTTTGTACTGGTTTCTTTACATTTTATTGGAGTAGTGACTTAGTGTAATACATTTTAAAAGTTGGTAAAGTGTGAAGGGCGTGCAGGGAATACTGCTGGACGTTTGCAAGGCTTTAGCTCCAAAAGGAAGGCCTCTGAGAACACCACTTGCTCCCAGTCCTGGGGCTCTAGTTGCAGTCCACTTGGGCTGCAGCATGACATGGAGATGGTGCAGAGGCAGCAAAGGGGACAATTTGCTCATAGAGGGAGGTGGAGGAGGAGGAGGAGGAAGAGGAAGAAGCAGAATAGGAAAAAGCAGTAGAGGAGGAAGCTGAAGGATGGTGAGAAACGAGATGGCCCCTTTCTGGCCAGGATATCTGGGATCGAATCATCCGCCTGCGGTACCAATGAACACAAACCTAATTCAAATTTCAACAGTTGTCCCACGCTTTACTTTCCCTCTGTTAGTGACCATCACAACATCCACCACAAAACAAACTTTCCAATCCAACTTTATCCATATATACATCCAATATTATATCAAAAAATCCATGAATTACCCTTGTACATTCCCTTGGTGACTGTCTTGCATTGTGCCTTTGCCTATCCTCGTGCTCTTACACTGTGCTATCCCAGTAGCTGCAGCACAACTGGTGGAAGGCTGCTGACTTTCAGTGGGGGACACTGCAGATGACCTTGCAGGTAGACATTGAAGAGCTGGTGGCCGGGAATGTCAAATCGAGTGACAATGTTTCTTCTTCTTCTTCTGCATTCTACTCTCCCTCTTCTTGGTTAACCACTGGCTGGGCAGGCTGGATTTCTTGGGTGTCTGAAAAGAAAGAAAAAAAGAAAGACTTGCATTTGTATTGCGCCTTTCACAACCACCGGATGTTCCAAAGCACTTTACAGCCAATGAAGTACTTTTGAAATGTAGTTACTGCTGTAATGTTGGAAACGTGACAGCTACTTTGCACACTGCAAGCTCCCACAAACAGGAATAAAGTCAATGACCAGATAATTTGTTTCAGTGATGTTGATTGATGGATTAATATTAGCCAAGATACCGGAGATAACTCCCCTGCTCTTCCTCGAAATAGTGTCATGGGATCTTTTACATGCACCTGAGAGAGCAGACAGGGCCTCAGCTTAATGTCTCATCCAAAAGATGGCACCTCCAACACTGCAACACCCCCTTGGTACTGCACTGGAGTGCCAGCCCAGATTTGTGTGCTCAAGTCTCTGGAGTGGGAATTAAACACACAACCTTGTGAATCAGAGTTGAGGGAGCTACCAACTGAGCCACGGGAAATGAGGAAGTCACAAGGGTAGGGTGGTAAAGCAAGAGGTGCATGCTTACACCATATTCAGTCTATAAATCAGAAGAGATTGTGGAATGAGACCGAAATGGGATCTGAGAAAGAGGATAACGTATGACGATACCAGCATCTTGTATTCTTTTATTCCCACCGCTGGCCAAGGGCTTAGCCATGCCCCTACCAAGAATGGCCAGCATTGTCTCCTCTAAGGAGGGAAGACAAAGCTAGGATTGAGAGGTGTGCCTACTGTTTGGTAGAGATTGTTGGTACCTGAGTGATGGGAGTAGGGGCTGTTATGCATCGAGCAGCTTGTGAGGCTCATGGTGCAGTTGGTAGGAGATGGCTTTTGAAGATGCATTCACTGATCTTGACCACTTGTCTGAGATCATTAAACTTCTTTGGGCACTGGAGCCAGATCCTAGGGGTGACACTGCTGGTCCCACATCCTTCTTTCTGGAGGACTTTCTGGCCCCCTCTCTTCCAGTGTTGACCTCCTACGCAAAGCTCGAGTGCTGCGTCTGAGCCCCTAAGTGCCCTTTCCTTGGCCTGTTGAGCCATTTGTGGTAATGCTGAAGCACTTTTACTATTTTTCATCAGCAGAATGCAACTCTCTTTTAAGAGGTGCAGACTGCCTTGAAGAGCAGCAGGCTAGATGTAAGGAAATCATTCAGTAAAGCTAGCTTCGCTCAAACAATACAAACTTCGGCTCTCTGCTGAGCGCACAGGCTGTCAGCAGCGCATTCAGCGCTAGGATGCATGCTGCAATCATTATAATTAAGCAAGCAGCATGTAGTTGATGTACTGCCTATGTTCCTTGAACTGGTGTAGGCCTATCTTGTAGTGCGATGCCAGCACCATTGGTTCACGCTATTGAGTTTCACCCCCATAGAGTCTTTACTTAGGATGAAATCACCACATATGATGTAATTGGGATTACAGAGACATGGCTCCAAGGTAACCAAGGCTAGGAACTCAACATCCAGGCATATTCAATATTCAGGAAGGACAGACAGGAAGAAACAGAAAGTGGAGTAGCGTTCCTGGTTAAAGAGGAGATTAATGCAATAGTAAGGAAGGACATTAACATCGATGATGTAGAATCTATATGGGTAGAGCAGCGAAACACCAAAGGGCAGAAAACGTTAGGGGGAGTTGTGTACAGACCACCAAACAGTAGTAGGGAGGTTGGGGATGGCATCAAACAGGAAATTAGGGATGCGTGCAATAAGGGTAAAACAGTTATCATGGGTGACTTTACACTACATATCGATTTGGGCTAACCAAACTGGTATAAATATTGTGGAGGAGGATTTCCTGGCATGTATAAGGGACTGTTTTCTAGACTAATATGTCGCGGAACCAACTAGAGAGCAGGCCATCCTAGACTGGGTCTTGTGGTAACAAGAGTGGATTAATTAGCAATCTGGTCATGCGGGGCCCCTTGGGGAAGAGTGACCAGAATATGGTAGTATTCTTCAGTAAGATGGAGAGTGACACAGTTAATTCAGAGACTAGGGTCCTGAACTTAAAGAAAGGAAACTTCAATGGTATGAGACGTGAATTGGCTAGGATAGACTGGAGAATGATACTTAAAGGGTTGACGGTGGATAGGCAATGGCAAACTTTTAAATATCACATGGATGAACGACAACAATTGTACATCCCTGTCTGGCGTAAGAATAAAAAAGGGAAGGTGGCTCAACCGTGGCTAACAAGAGAAATTAGGAAAAATGTTAAGGCCAAGGACGAGGCAAATAAATTGGCCAGAAATAGCAGCAAACCTGAGGACTGGGAGAAATTTAGAATTCAGCAAAGGAGGACTAAGGGTTTAATTAGGAGGGGGAAAATAGAGTATGAGAGTAAGCTTGAAGGGAACATAAAAACTGACTGCAAAAGCTTCCATAGTTATGTGAAGAGAAAAAGATTAGTGAAGACTAATGTAGGTCCCTTGCAATCAGAATCAGGTGAATTCATAATGGGAACAAGGAAATGGCAGACCAATTGAACAAATACTTTGGTTCTGTCTTCACTAAGGAAGACACGAATAACCCCCCCAAAATTACTTGGGACCAAGGGTCTAGCGAGAAGGGAGAACTGAGGGAAATCCTTATTAGTCAGGAAATGGTGTTAGGGAAATTGAAGGAATTGGAGGCTGATAAATCCCCAGTGCCTGATAGTCTGCATCCCAGAGTATTTAAGGAAGTGACCCGAGAAATAGTAGATGCATTAGTGGTCATTTTCCAACATTCCATGGACTCTGGTTCAGTTCTATTGGGTAGCTAATGTAACTCCACTTTTTAAAAAATGAGGGAGAGAGAAAACAGGGAATTATAGACCAGTTAGCCTGACATCGGTGTTGGGGAAAATGCTGGAATCAATTAATAAAGATGTAATAGCAGCGCATTTGGAAAGCAGTGATAGGATCAGTCCGAGTCAGCATGGATTTATGAAAGGAAAATCATGCTTGACAAATCTTCTAGAGTTTTTTGAGGATGTAATTAGTAGAGTGGATAAGGGAGAACCAGTGGATGTGGTGTATTTGGACTTTCAAAAGGCTTTTGACAAGGTCCCACACAGGAGATTAGTGTGCAAAATTAAGGCACATTGTATTGGGGGTAATGTATTGACGTGGATAGAAAACTGGCTGGCAGACAGGAAGCAAAGAATGAGAATAAACGGGTCCTTTTCAGAATGGCAGGCAGTGACTAGTGGGGTGCCGCAGGGTTCAGTGCTAGGACCCCAGCTATTTACAATATACATTAATGATTTAGATGAAGGAATTGAATGTAATATCTCCAAGTTTGCAGATGACACTAAGCTGGGTGGCAGTGCGAGCTGCAAGGAGGATGCCAGGAGGTTGCAGGAGGACTTGGACAGGTTAGGTGAATGGGCAAATGCATGACAGATGCAGTATAATGTGGATAAGTGTGAGGTTATCCACTTTGGTGGCAAAAACAGGAAGGAAGATTATTATCTGAATGGTGACAGATTAGTAAAAGGGGAGGTGTAGCGAGACGTAGGTATGATAGTACATCTGTCATTGAAGATAGGCATGCAGGTACAGCAGGCAGTAAAGAAATCAAATGGCATGCTGGCCTTCATAGCAAAGGGATTTGAGTATAGGAGCAGGGAGGTATTACTGCAGTTGTACAGGGCCTTGTTGAGACCACACCTTGAGTATTGTGTGCAGTTTTGGTCTCCTAATCTGAGGAAGGACATTCTTGCTATTGAGGGAGTGCAGCGAAGGTTCACCAGACTGATTTCTGGGATGGCAGAACTGACAGATGGAGAAAGACTGGATCGACTATGTTTATATTCATTGGAATTTAGAAGAATGAGAGGGGATCTCATGGAAACATATAACATTCTGATGGGATTGGACAGGTTATATGCAGGAAGAATGTTCCTGATGTTGTTGAAGTCCAGAACCAGGGGGCACAGTCTAAGGATAAGGGGTAAGCCATTTAGGACTGAGATGAGGAGAAACTTCTTCACTCAGAGAATTGTGAACCTGTGGAATTCTCTACCACAGAAAGTTGTTGAGGCCAGTTCGTTAGATATATTCAAGAAGGAGTTCGATGTGGCCCTTACGGCTAAAGGGATCAAGAGGTATGGAGAGAAGACAGGAAGGTAGTACTGAAGTTGCATGATCAGCCATGATCATATTGAATGGTGGTGCAGGCTCGAAGGGCTGAATGGCCTACTCCTGCACCTATTTTCTATGTTTCTATGTTTCTATATCTCAATAAAGCAAATATAGTGAAAAGTAGCCAGCTTGGATTTCAAAAGGGGAAATCATGTTTGGCAAATTCTGGTGCTGAGCACCTCCCATTAGCGCCTGGGGTGGGGAAGGGGTGTATGGGGGCGGAGGTGGGGGGCGGGGGTGGGAGCACTAACCGCAACCTGCCGCTACCAAATTTCTAGCCATGGATTAGGAAAGCTTGTGACAGGGCACCACAGGGGAGATTACTCGAGAATATTAAGGGATATGACACAGGGGAGGTTAACAAACTGGATTAAAATTTTGTTTCAAGGGATAATACAGAAAATGGGAGCTATGGGCAGTTTCTCAGTATGGTTGGCAATGGGTACTGGTGTCCCACAGGGTTTAGTTCTGGGACCACCTCTGTTCACTGTATTTCAATTATTTGTATATAGGCCCATAGGCAGCGGTTTCGAGATTTGCAAATGATATCAAAATAGGAGGCATAGTTAAATCTTTAGAAGACCAAAGAAAGCTGCAAAGGGTTAGGGTTAGGGATATTAATAGGATGGGGAAATAGACTAAAAAGTGACAGATGGAATTCAATTTCACCAAAGTTTTAGAGAGGGTACAATGCAGATTCACTATGATGTTGCCTGGTATGATGAAATGCAAATATGAAGAAAGACAACAAATTGGGTGTTTTTTCATTGGAACAACACAGGTTATGGAGTGATATGATAGAAGTGCTTAAAATTATGAAAGGATGGGACAGGGTAGAGAGAAGTGCATTGTTTCCAATAGTTGAGGGGTATAGAACCAGGGGCTATAGATACAAGATTCAACGTAAGCTATTTAGAATAGAGAGCAAGAGAAACCTCTTTACAGAGTTGGGAGGCTGTGGTCTTCATTTTCATGATTATTGGTTGAGACAGAAACTGTTAACATTCAACATTAGATTGAATAGGTGAATGAAGGAAAAAGCGATTATCGATATGGGAGCTGGGAGGGTAAATGTGATTATGACTATTTGCCCACATGGAGGATAAATAACAACATGGATTGGCTGAGCTGAATGGCCTGTTTCAATCTTGTAACTTCTATGTAGTTCTGCCACTCCAATTGTTTAGAACATCTGCAATCTTGGCACAATGGGTTACCCCATGGGAATCCCCCTTTAATTATATTCCTTGGAAGAGGTAGAGGAGGAATAAGTTCGGAAATACCAGCCAGGTCAAGCTGCACCATAAGCCAACTGTGGCCACTCGGAGGGACCCACATTCACAGGCCGGCACACTTGCTTAGATTTGTTAGAGGAGCTCTGCCTGTAGATGCTCTGAATCACCATATGCTACATATGTTTCCTGCAACTAAAATAAAACTGTAGAACTGGCACTACCAGAAGCAGTAACAGTCAGCTGCTTCTTCAAGCTCTTTGCTTCTACATCCTTCCAGCTAAGCTGCAATATTGTCCTATGGACATGATGCCCTGGGGTGGCATCACCTCATACAGCAATACTTCCAGTCGCTAACACCCAGGCTAACTGTCCATATGGGAAATCAAGAGATTTCCCCAGTGTCCAGATGAATGGTTCCTTGGCTCCATATTATCAGCACCCCTTTTTTCCATGAGTAAATGTGGGTCCTCTACAGGCTGAGAAGGAGAAATTATAATGGAGAATAAGGAAATGGCAGAGAAAATAAACTAATAGTTTATGTCTGTCTTCACGGAAGACATGGAAAACCTCCTGGAAATAATGGAGTACCAAGGGTCTAATGAGAATGAGGAACTGAAACAAATTAGTACACATTTCTTTCCCAATCCTCTGGCTACTGCTCTTTTTGGCAACATTATAAGCCTCTTCCTGTGTTCAAATACTATCTTTAACTTCTCTTGTTAGCCACGGTTGGACCACTTGGCTCAGAAAAGCCGAGGGCCCAGGGGCAGCACAGGCTAGCCCACACTGTATATATGTGCGCTCGAGGTCCATGCAACAGAGCTAGTCTCTGTCATGTATCTTACATTATTATATATAACTGTATCCTAACATGCTATACATGACTGTAATAAGATATAACCTCTAACCACCAGCATACCTTACTACCAGGGGTGCACTTGCAAGAGACAAGTATATAAGCACAGGTCTCAGGTAAGTGCAGCATTCCAGAGCTATGAAATAAAGGTGCAGGTCCAGAGTGACCTTGACTTCACTACATGCCTCATGTGAATCTGTACTGAGGGGACAGGACTTTACAGTGGTGACGGGTTACGGGATTACAGAATCCACAGAATGGCGAACAACGGATCAGATGAAAAGTACAATGCGGGAGACAATTGGGAGGACTTTATAGAAAGGCTCCAGCAAAGCTTTGTAACCAAAGACTGGTTAGGCGACGATAAGGCAGACAAGAAAAGAGCCCATCTCTTGACCAGCTGTGGCTCGAAAACATACGCTTTAATGAAGGATCTGTTGGCACCCGAGAAAGCAGCAAGCAATTCGTTTGAAGAATTGAGCACACTGGTAAGAAACCACCTGAAGCCAGCGAGCAGCCTACATATGGCCAGACACAGGTTCTACAACTACAGAAGCTGTGTGGGCCAGAGCATACCCGACTTCATGGCGGCAGTCGGGAGCAGCGTCGGGCGGTGCGTAGAGAGGCCTATAAAAGGCACAGCAGGGAGTCCGTGGCCCAGCGTCGGAGGTGCGTGGAGGCATGGCTTGTGCAGCTACAGGGAGAAGGCAAAAAAGAAGTAGAAAGAAACAGAAAGGTGACGTCACAGCCAAGGGGGTAAGTAATTGGCTGGTGATTGGTGAGTAATTTTTCTTTTTTCTCTTCTATAACAGTGAGTAAACTTTAGCATTGTTGTTGCCAATTTAAGTGTATCTAAGAGTTAAGTCAAGGCAGGAGAGCTCGGTGACGTGATATGCTCCTCCTGTACCATGTGGGAACTCCGGGACACTTCCGGTGTTCCTGACGACTACGTGTGCGGGAAGTGTGTCCACCTCCAGCTCCTGACGGTCCGCGTTGCGGAATTGGAGCTGAGAATGACGTGAGTAGCACCTGTAGCGAGCTGGTCTTACCCCAGGTGAAGGATCCACAGCCAGCAAGGGAATGGAAGAACAGCAGAAAGAGCAGTGCAAGAAAGGTAGTGCAGGGGTCCCCTGTGGCCATCCCCCTGCAAAACAGATACACCATTTTGGGTTCTGTTGAGGGGGATGACTCATCAGGGGAGGGCAGCAGCAGCCAAGTTCATGGCACCGTGGCTGGCTCTGCTGCACAGGAGGGCAGGACAAAGAGTGGCAGAGCGATAGTGAGAGGGGATTCGATTGTAAGGGGAATAGATAGGCATTTCTGCGGCCACAACCGAGACTCCAGGATGGTATGTTGCCTCCCTGGTGCAAGGGTCAAGGATGTCTCGGAGCGGGTGCAAGACATTCTGAAAAGGGAGGGTGAACAGCCACTTGTTGTGGTGCACATTGGTACCAACGATATAGGTAAAAAAAGGGATGAGGTCCTACAAGACGAATTTAAGAAGCTAGGAGCTAAATTAAAACGTAGGACCTCAAAAGTAGTAATCTCAAGATTGCTACCAGTGCCACGTGCTAGTCAGAGTAGGAATCGCAGGATAGCTCAGATGAATATGTGGCTTGAGCAGTGGTGCAGCAGGGAGGGATTCAAATTCCTGGGGCATTGGAACCGGTTCTGGAGGAGGTGGGACCAGTACAAACCGGACGGTCTGCACCTGGGCAGGACCGGAACCAATGTCCTTGGGGGAGTGTTTGCTAGTGCTGGTGGGGAGGAGTTAAACTAATATGGCAGGGGGATGGGAACCAATGCAGGGAGACAGAGGGAAACAAAAAGGAGACAAAAGCAAAAGACAGAAAGGAGATGAGTAAAAGTGGAGGGCAGAGAAACCCAAGGCAAAAAACAAAAAGGGCCACTGAATATAAAGGGGCTGCAGGAGAGGTCAAAACTAAAAATCATGGTTTAAAAACTAGTATTAAAACACTCTACCTAAATGCACGCAGCATTCGAAAAAAAGTAAATAAGTTGACGGCACAAATCATTACAAATGGGTATGATTTGGTGGCCATTACAGAAACATGGTTGCAGGGTGGCCAAAACTGGGAATTAAAAATACAGGGGTATCTGACAATTCGGAAAGAAAGACAAAAAGGAAAAGGAGATGGGGTAGCTCTGTTAATAAAGGATGATATCAGGGCAGTTGTGAGAGACGATATTGGCTCTAATGAACAAAATGTTGAATCATTGTGGGTGGAGATTGGAGATAGTAAGGGGAAAAAGTCACTGGTGGGTGTAGTTTATAGGCCCCCAAATAATAACTTCATGTGGGGAGGGCAATAATCAAGGGAATAATGGAGGCATGTGAAAAGGAACTGCAGTAACCATGGGGGATTTTAACCAACATATCGATTGGTCAAATCAAATCGCACGGGGTAGCCTGGAGGAGGAATTCATAGAATGCATACGGGATTGTTTCTTAGAACAGTATGCTACAGAACCTACAAGGGAGCAAGCTATCTTAGATCTGGTCCTGTGTAATGAGGCAGGAATAGTAAACGATCTCCTAGTAAAAGATCCTCTCGGAATGAGTGATCGCAGTATGGTTGAATTTGTAATACAGATTGAGGATGAGGAAGTAGTGTCTCAAATGAGCATACTATGCTTAAACAAAGGGGACGACAGTGGGATGAGGGCAGAGTTGGCTGAAGTAGACTGGAAACACAGACTAAACGGTGGCACAATTGAGGAACAGTGGAGGACTGTTGAGGAGCTCTTTCATAGTGCTCAACAAAAATATATTCCAGTGAAAAAGAAGGGCGGTAAGAGAAGTGATAACCAGCTGTGGATAACCAAGGAAATAAAGGAGAGTATCAAATTAAAAACCAATGCGTATAAGGTGGCCAAGGTTCGTGGGAAAATAGAAATTGGGAAAATTTTAAATGACAGCAAAGAATGACGAAGAAAGCAATAAAGAAAGGAAAGATAGATTACGAAGGTAAACTTGCGCAAAACATAAAAATGGATAGTAAAAGCTTTTACAGATATATAAAATGGAAAAGAGTGACTAAAATAAATGTTGGTCCCTTAGAAGATGAGAAGGGGGATTTAATAATGGGAAATGTGGAAATGGCTGAGACCTTAAACAATTATTTTGCTTCGGTCTTCACAGTGGAAGACACAAAAACCATGCCAAAAATTGCTGGTCACAGGAATGTGGGAAGGGAGGACCTTGAGACAATCACTATCACGAGGGGGGTAGTGCTGGACAGGCTAATGGATCTCAAGGTAGACAAGTCCCCTTGTCCTGATGAAATGCATCCCAGGGTATGAAAAGAGATGGCGGAAGTTATAGCAGATGCATTCGTTATAATCTACCAAAAGTATCTGGACTCTGGGGAGGTACCAGCCAATTGGAAAACAGCTAATGTAACGCCTCTGTTTAAAAAAGGGGGCAGACAAAAGTCAGGTAACTATAGGCCGGATTAGTTTAACATCTGTAGTGGGGAAAATGCTTGAAACGATCATTAAGGAAGAAATAGCGGGACATCTAGATAGGAATAGTGCAATCAAGCAGACGCAGCATCGATTCATGAAGGAGAAATCAACTTTAACTAATTTACTGGAATTCTTTGAGGATATAATGAGCATGGTGAATAGAGGTGTACCGATGGATGTGATGTATTTAGATTTTCAAAAGGCATTCGATAAGGTGCCACACAAAAGGTTACTGCAGAAGATAAGGGTACGTGAAGTCAGAGGAAATGTATTAGAATGGATAGAGAATTGGCTGGCTAACAGAAAGCAGAAAATCGGGATAAATGGCTCCTTTTCGGGTTGGAAATCGGTGGTTAGTGGTGTGCCACAGGGATCGGTGCTGGGACCACAACTGTTCACAAAATACATAGATGACCTGGAAAAGGGGACAGAGTGTAGTGTAACTAAATTTGCAGATGACACAAAGATTAGTGGGAAAGCGGGTTATGTACAGGACACAGAAAGGCTGCAAGGAGATTTAGATAGGTTAAGCGAATGGGCTAAGGTTTGGCAGATGGAATACAATGTCGGAAAATGTGAGGTCCTCCACCTTGGGAAAAAAAACAGTAAAAGGGAATATTATTTGAATGGGGAGAAATTACAACATGCTGCGGTGCAGAGGGACCTGGGGGTCCTAGTGCATGAAACTCTTTTGAGTTAACCTGCAAAACATAAAACATGTATCCGTGCCACCCGACCTGGATGACACACACAAGACATTTACAAGGCCCTTTTTCGTTTTTTTTTGGTTTTTTTTGTGGGTTTTTTTTTGGGCACTAAAATCAAATTTTTCCTTTTTCCAGTGCCCCCTATAAAAGGAGAGGGTGACACTAAAAGCACCGGCAATTAAAACAAATTAAACTTTAAAACGTAAAATCAAATTAAAATTTGGTTGCCGGGCGTGATGATGCACTCCAGTCCCTCCGGTGCCCACCTCTCGCGGAAGGCCACGAGCGTACCGGTGGACACCGCGTGCTCCATCTCCAAGGACACCCTGGACCGGATGTAAGAGCGGAAGAGAGGCAGGCAGTCAGGTTGAACGACCCCCTCGACCGCCCGCTGCCTGGACCGGCTGATGGCACCCTTGGCCGTGCCCAGGAGCAGTCCTACGAGGAGGCCCTCGGACCTACCCGCTCCCCTCCGCACAGGGTGCCCAAAGATCAGGAGAGTGGGACTGAAGTGCAGCCAGAATTTCAGGAGCAGCCCCTTCAAATAATGGAACAGGGGCTGCAACCTTGTGCACTCAATAAAAACATGGAACACGGACTCCTCCAGACCGCAGAAATTGCAGGCAGCCTGGGAGTCCGTGAACCGGCTTAAAAATTTGTTGCACGGCACTGCTCCGTGCACCACCCTCCAGGCCAAGTCCCCGATGAATAGTGGGAGGACCCCTGCGTAGAGTGCCCTCCATCGGGAACCCCCGCCTCCTCCGGACGGCAAGATGGTATGCCATGGCGTGTCCGGACGGCCGGCGAGGATGGCAAAGTTGAGGGTGTGCAGGAGCAGCCCGTACAGGAAACCCCTCCGCCCGGAACTGAAAGGCACGGAGGGGATTTCCCCGAGGCGGCTCAAGTTGTGAGGCGCCGGCCCCCGAGGGAGGTTCCGGGGTTTGGCGCCGATGAGGAATTCCGTCCGGAAGGGGGTCAGTTCGGACGGGATCTCCCCACGTGCTTGAGCCTCCTCGATGCACCTAACGGAGTCAGGGCCCAGAGCTGTTTTTAGCGACTCGATGGCATCGGCCGCGTGGCGGACGTTGGCAGAGTTTAGGCGCTGCGCCAGCGTGTCTGGCGCCATCCAGCCCGCTCCTCCGCTATCGAGCAGGTCCCTGACCCTGGTCACCTCACCAGCCACAGCCCTCTCTTCCGACCGCCACATGAAACCTCGGCCGTGGAGGTACGGATTCCCGAGCACCGGCTCCTGCAGGACGGCCGCCACTCCAGCCGGCGGAGAGCTGCGCTTGGTGGAGACTTTGTTCCAGACCCTGATGAGTTCCCTGTAAAAGACAGGCAGCTCCCAGAGGGCGGTCCTGGCACCCCCCAAGTTCACAAACAGGAGCTGCGTGTCATAATTGAGGTCGAGCTGCTGGCGGAAGAAATACCTCGCCAGAGCGCACCACCTAGGAGGGGGCTCGACGTAAAGGTATCTCTGCAGGGTCTGAAGACGGAAAGTCGCGAGCTGGGCGCTGACGCACACCAACGACTGACCGCCCTCCTCAAGCGGGAGACTCAAGACCGCAGCAGAGACCCAGTGCTTCCTGTTGTTCCAGAAGAAGTCCACCAGCTTCTTCTGTATCTTGGCGACAAACGCAGGGGGAGGGGTCAAAGTGACCAGCCGGTACCACAACATTGCGGCCACCAGCTGGTTTATGACCAGCGCTCGACCCCTGTAGGACAGCACTCGGAGCAGTCCTGTCCAGCGCCCTAGGCGAGCGGCGACCTTGGCCTCCAGCTCCTGCCAGTTCGCCGGCCAGGCTCCCTCGTCGGGGCTAAGGTAGACTCCCAGATAGAGGAGATGGGTCGTGCTCCAGGCAAAAGGCCTGAGCTCCTCCGGCAGGGAGTCCACCCGCCACTGACCCACCAGGAGTTCGGAACATTTTCCTTGTGCATGAATCCCAAAAAAAGTTAGTTTGCAGGTGCAGCACGTAATCAGGAAGACGAAAGGAATGTTGGCCTTCATTGCGAGAGGGATGGAGTACAAAAGCAGGGAGGTCCTTCTGCAACTATATAGGGTATTGGTGAGGCCGCACCTGGAGTACTGCGTGCAGTTTTGGTCACCTTACTTAAGGAAGGATATACTAGCTTTGGAGGGGTACAGAGACAATTCACGAGGCTGATTCCGGAGATGAGGGGGTTACCTTATGATGATAGATTGAGTAGACTGGGTCTTTACTCGTTGGAGTTCAGAAGGATGAGGGGGGATCTTATAGAAACATTTAAAATAATGAAAGGGATAGACAAGATAGAGACAGAGAGGTTGTTTCCACTGGTCGGGGAGACTAGAACTAGGGGGCACAACCTCAAAATACGGGGGAGCCAATTTAAAACCGAGTTGAGAAAGAATTTCTTCTCCCAGAGGGTTGTGAATCTGTGGAATTCTCTGCCCAAGAAAGCAGTTGAGGCTGGCTCATTGAATGTATTCAAGTCACAGATAGATAGATTTTTAACCAATAAGCGAATTAAGGGTTATGGGGAGCGGGCGGGTAAGTGGATCTTGTTGAATGGCAGAGCAGGCTAGAGGGGCTAGATGGCTTACTCCTGTTCCTAATTCTTATGTTCTTATGACTTTGTGGCGGAACTTCGGAGGTTGGCTAGTTTATGTGAGTTCTCCGATGAACTGAGGATAGAAATGCTGAGAGACTTTTTCATTGAAGGAATAGGCCACGCAGGCATATTCCGAAAGCTCATAGAGACCAAGAACCTGACCTTAGAGGCAGCAGCACTGGTTGCACAGACATTCTTGGTTGGGGAAGAAGAAACGAGGTTGATTTACAATGCAGGTACGACAACTAACGAAATATTGGAACAAGAAGTTCACAGCACAAAACAAGCTGCTACCCCCACACACAGACAAAACCGGGAGAACAGGTTCTCGACAGCAGGCAGAAGCCATCAAGGGCCACAGGAATAGCCGTTCACACCTCATCAACCCACAATGCGAGCAATCAACTACAAACTGAGAGAAGCTCAAGAGAGATCAGCCAGATGCAGCTCATTCTTTGGGAACACTTTAAACAATCGAACAGGTCTGTGCTGGAGGTGTGGGGGTGGGCACTCATCAAGAGGATGTTGATTTCAGCAGGCTGTTTGCAGAAATTGTGAATATACAGGGCATTTGGCCGGCATATGCAAACAAAAGGCAGCTCGGCTGGTATACGAATCGGATGGGTCGGAAAGCGGACCAGAAGATGGTGGGGACAGTACCTCGGACACCGATGTATAGCAGGTCTACACGATCAATGGCCGATGCTCCTACAACAGGACGCCTCCTATAATGATGAGGGTCCTACTCAACGGGATATCTGTCAACATGGAGCTGGATATGGGAGCGAGTCAATCTCTCATGGGCGCTCAACAATTTGAACAACTGTGGCCGCATAAAAGAGACAGACCGAAACTCACAAGGGTCGACACCACACTAAGGACTATACCAAAGAAATCGTACCAGTCCTCGGCAGCGCCATGCTCTCTGTCACACACAAAGGGACAGTGAACCGACTTCCCCTGTGGATTGTCCCCGGAGACCCCCCAGCACTGCTGGGGAGAAGCTGGCTGGCAAAACTAAACTGGAAATGGTATGATGTCCATGCCATGTCATTAGAGGAATGGACCTCCTGCTCAACAGTTATAAAGCAATTTGAACATCTCTTTCAGCCAGGTGTGGGCACTTTCAAAGGGGCCAAAGTCAAAATCTACATCACACAGGATGCTAGATCGGTCCATCACAAGGCCAGAGCTGTACCCTATGTGATGAGGGAAAAGATTGAACACGAACTAGACAGGCTTCTGCGGGAAGGCATTATATCACCTGTGGAATTTAGTGACTGGGCAAGTCCCATTGTCCCAGTCATGAAGTCTGATGGATCTGTACGAATCTGTGGGGACTACAAATCTACCATAAACAGTCTCCCTACAGAACCAGTACCCGCTGCCCAGAGCGGAGGACTTATTTGCCACATTGGCTGGAGGTAAACTTTTCTCAAAATTAGACCTCACATCTGCGTATATGACGCAAGAATTGACTGAGGAATCCAAGCTACTCACCACCATCAACACACATCGAGGCATTTTCATGTACAATCAATGCCCATTCGGCATCAGGTCGGCAGCTGCCATATTCCAGCGCAACATGGAGAGTCTGCTCAAGTCCATCCCGGGGACGGTTGTATTTCAAGACGACATACTTATCACGGGCAGGGACACCGACTCCCATCTCCGTAATTTGGAGGAAGTACTAAAGTGGTTGGATCGGGTAGGTCTGTGAGTCAAGAAATCCAAGTGCCTGTTTCTTGCACCCGAGGTTGAATTTTTGGGCAGAAGGATTGCCGCTGATGGAATCCGCCCAACAGAGTCCAAAACAGAAGCAATTCGCCTGGCACCCAGGCCCCAGAATGTCTCAGAACTGCGCGCCTTTCTCGGGCTACTCAATTACTTTGGAAACTTTATGCAGAACTTAAGCACGCTGCTGGAGCCTCTCCACGTGCTACTCAGGAAGGGGTGCGATTGGTTTTGGGGGGACGCCCAGGAACGCGCCTTCAATAAGGCATGCAACCTTCTGTGTTCGAACAGTGTTTTGACTTTCTTTGACCCAGGTAAAAAGCTAGTTCTCACATGCAATGTGTCAGCGTATGGGGTCGGGTGCGTTTTGCAACATGTCAATAGTGCGGACAAATTACAATCCATAGCTTATGCCTCCAGGTCACTTTCGCGGGCGGAGCGCAGGTACAGAATGGTAGAGAAAGAGGCGCTCGCGTGCGTGTACGGTATCAAAAAGATGCACCAATAGCTTTTCGGGGCCAAGTTCGCGTTAGAAACCGACCACAAGCCCCTCATGTCCCTCCTATCCGAGAGCAAGGCAATAAACGCCAACGCCTCAGCGCGAATTCAACGGTGGGCACTCATGCTGGCATCCTATGACTACACAATAAGGCACAGACCAGGCACAGACAACTATGCCAACACGCTCAGCAGCCTACCCCTGGCGACCACGGAAGGGTCTGACGAACAGGACTGTGAGATAGTCATGGCAATCAATGCCTTTGAGTCCACAAGTTCGCCCATGACGGCTCGCCAAATCAGAGCCTGGACAGCCAGTGACCCCAAGTTATCCTTATTAAAAAGATGTGTCCTAACCGGTGACTGGGCAGAGGCTCGCGATGCCTGCCCCGAGGAATTAAAACCCTTTCACAGGTGCATGCATGTGCTATCACTACAAGCAGACTGCCTGATGTGGGGCAGCCGAGTAGTCATGCCTCTGCGAGGCAGAGAGGCATTTGTCCGGGAGCTCCACCACGAGCACCCGGGGAACATTCTCATGAAGTCCATAGCCAGATCCCACGTCTGGAAGCCTGGTATTGACGCGGACTTGGAGCTCTGCGTCCAAAGGTGCACCATTTGTGCCCAACTCAGCAATGCCCCCAGGGAGGCTCCACTGAGCCCCTGGCCCTGGCCTACCAAACTGTGGTCGCGGGTGCACGTAGACTATGTGGGCCCATTCATGGTCAAAATGTTCCTCGTAGTTGTCGATGCATTTTCAAAGTGGATCGAATGCACCATTTTAAACTCGAGCACAACCTCCACCACTGTGGAGAGCCTCGCAACCATGTTTGCAATGCACGGAATCCCTGACATATTGGTCAGTGACTGGTCCGTGCTTCACCAGCGCAGAATTCCAAGGCTTTATAATTGACCACGGCATAAATCACGTCAAGATGGCACCGTTCAAGCCGGCCTCCAATGGCCAGGCGGAGAGAGCAGTGCAAATCATTAAACAAGGCATGCTTAAAATCCAAGGTCCCATGCTGCAGGGTCGCCTGTTGTGACTGCTGCTGGCATACAGATCTCGTCCGCACTCACTGACTGGGATCCCCCCCCGCGCAACTGTTGATGAAAAGGACTTTAAAAACAAGGCTCTCATTAATCCTCCCAGTCATGCACAAAATCGTTGAGGCAAAGCGTCGTAAGCTGACTGAGTACCATGACAGAAATTCGAGGGGGAGATGGAATGAGATAGGGGACAAAGTGTTTGTACTAAACTATGGCAGGGGTCCCAAATGGCTTGCAGGGACAGTAACGGGCAAGGAAGGAAACAGGCTATTGGTATTACAAATGGACAATGGCAAAACCTGCCAGAGACATGTAGACCAAGTCAAAAGCAGATTTACCAACAACACTGCGGAACCAAAAGCAGACTACAATGTGGAACTCGCACCACACCTGGTGGACAGACAGAGGGAACAACCTGAGGAAAGGGCAATTCCAACAGACAGCCCAGGCGAGTCAACAACAATCACACCAATCGAAACAGACAGCCCAGGCGAGATACCAGCAACCACACCCAAAGAAAAACAGACACCAAGGCAAACAACTGAACCACAACTCAGACGCTCCACGCGAGAGCGTAGACCACCTGAGAGGCTGAACCTATAATGACAATAAGACCTTGGGGGAGGGTGATGTCATGTATCTTACATTATTATATATAACTGTATCCTAACATGCTATACATGACTGTAATAAGATATGACCTGTAACCACCAGCATACCTTACCACCAAGGGTGCACTTGCAAGAGACAGGTATATAAGCACAGGTCTCAGGCAAGTGCAGCATTCCAGAGCTGTGAAATAAAGATGCAGGTCCAGAGTGGCCTTGACTTCAATACATGCCTCGTGTAAATCTGTACTGAGGGGACAGGACTTTACAGTCTCCAGTCATCCTGGTTCACCCTTGCCACTGGATAAAGGCTTAGCTCTGTCAAGCCCCTGTGGTGGCTGATGTGCAACAGTCACCACGCGTTAAAAAAATCCATGCACAGGCATCTTCCATCCCCTCAATTGGAGTTCGGGACTAGAACATCAGGTCCTTCATTGAAACATCTTGAATTCATGTGGAAGCAAGTCATCCTCGTTCGAGGGACAGCCTATGATAATGATAATCCCATGAGAAATCCGGCAAACTTTGCAAAAGCTGAAATATACATTCAAACTATGAGAAGCTTTTGTAAAGGCTACCAACAGTTTGATCACTCGATATGGCTACTTATACTTAATTACCTTTAATTTTAACCTTCACCTCTTTTAAGCAGCTGTTTAAGAGCTACTCACATGCAATTTCCCCACCTGACTCAAGCAAACCTTTAATACTAGGCCCAATATTTATTGGGAAGCTCTTCTGCAGCTTGGAAATCAGCTGAGCCTGCAAAATCAGGCAGGGTGTCCACAGTAATGGTTGAGTGGGTGATAATAAGGGTAGATTGAAGGGCTGATCAGAAAATCCCTGTGAATGTACCGTCCGAGCCACCATCAGCAAACCCAATGGGAACAGCTTGGTTTAAATAAAAATTAGAAGTACAGGAAATGTACAGCAGGTCAGCCAGTATATGAAAGGGAAAAACAGGCTAACATTTTAGCTGGAACACTTCAGCAAAGGATTTATTTTCAAATTTCATAAATGTGATTTGTTATGAACCAAACAAAATGATTTCACTTAGAACCACTGCAGATTCAGTTTAATTCATGACAACTTGTGATGCCAAGCAATTATAAAGAAAGAAAGACTTGCATTTATATAGCGCCTTTCACGACCACCAGATGTCTCAAAGCGCTTTACAGCCAATGAAGTACTTTTGGAGTGTAATCACTTGTATTTAATTGGATATAGTTGGTTGTTTCAATAATGTTTAGGCAACAAATATGGGATTATGTCCCTTTAATTACATATTTATATAGCTGTTGGGAGTTCACATTGATAGACAAGATTATAGTAAGTCAATTTAAACCAATGCTACAGTAATAATGTGCTGTGACATGAATTATTATGTAGAATGTATTAATTTTTACAGAAGATTTTGAAAATGTTTTATCCTGCAAATGGTTACATCCCAAAGTTATATGAGAAGGGGGATTTAATAATGGGAAATGTGGAAATGGCTGAGACCTTAAGCAATTATTTTGCTTCGGTCTTCATAGTGGAAGACACAAAAACCATGCCAAAAATTGCTGGTCACGGGAATGTGGGAAGGGAGGACCTTGAGACAATCACTATCACTAGGGAGGTAGTGCTGGACAGGCTAATGGGATTCAAGGTAGACAAGTCCCCTGGTCTGGATGAAATGCATCCCAGGGTATTAAAAGAGATAGTGGAAGTTATAGCAGATGCATTCGTTATAATCTACCAAAATTCTCTGGACTCTGGGGAGGTACCAGTGGATTGGAACGCAGCTAATGTAACGCCTCTGTTTAAAAAAAGGGGCAGACAAAAGGCAGGTAACTATATGCCGGTTAGTTTAACATCTGTAGTGGGGAAAATGCTTGAAGTTATCATTAAGGAAGAAATAGCGGGACATCTAGACAGGAATAGTGCAATCAAGCAGACGCAACATGGATTCATGAAGGGGAAATCATGTTTAACTAATTTACTGGAATTCTTTGAGGATATAATGAGCATGGTGGATAGAGGTGTACCGATGGATGTGGTGTATTTAGATTTCCAAAAGGCATTCGATAAGGTGCCACACAAAAGGTTACTGCAGAAGATAAAGGTACGCGGAGTCAGAGGAAATGTATTAGCATGGATAGAGAATTGGCTGGCAAACAGAAAGCAGAGAGTCGGGATAAATGGGTTCTTTTCGGGTTGGAAATCGGTGGTTAGTGGTGTGCCACAGGGCTCGGTGCTAGGACCACAACTGTTTACAATATACATAGATGACCTGAAAGAGGGGACAGAGTGTAGTGTAACTAAATTTGCAGATGACACAAAGAATAGTGGGAAAGCGGGTTGTGTAGAGCGCCTTTCACGATCACCAGATGTCTCAAAGCGCTTTACAGCCAACAAAGTACTTTTGGAGCGTAGTCACTGTTGTATTTAATTCTTAATTAAGAATTAAATACAACAGTGGCTGCAAAGTGATTTAGATAGGTTAAGCGAATGGGCTAAGGTTTGGCAGATAGAATACAATGTCGGAAAATGTGAGGTCATCCACCTTGGAAAAAAAACAGTAAAAGGGAATATTATTTGAATGGGGAGAAATTACAACATGCTCCGGTGCAGAAGGACCTGGGGGTCCTTGTGCATGAATCTCAAAAAGTTAGTTTGCAGGTGCAGCAGGTAATCGGGAAGGCGAATGGAATGTTGGCCTTCATTGCGAGAGGGATGGAGTACAAAAGCAGGGAGGTCCTGCTGCAACTGTACAGGGTATTGATGAGGCCGCACCTGGAGTACTGCGTGCAGTTTTGGTCACCTTACATATACTAGCCTTGGAGGGGGTACAGAGACGATTCACTAGGCTGATTCCGGAGATGAGGGGGTTACCTTATGATGATAGATTGAGTAGACTGGGCCTTTACTCGTTTGAGTTCAGAAGGATGAGGGGTGATCTTTTAGAAACATTTAAAATAATGAAAGGGATAGACAAAATAGAGGCAGAGAAGTTGTTTCCACTGGTCAGGGAGACTAGAACTAGGGGGCACAGCCTCAAAATACGGGGGAGCCAATTTAAAATCGAGTTGAGAAGGAATTTCTTCTCCCAGAGGGTTGTGAATCTGTGGAATTCTCTGCCCAAGGAAGCAGTTGAGGCTAGCTCATTGAATGTATTCAAGTCACAGATAGATAGATTTTTAACCAATAAGCGAATTAAGGGTTATGGGGAGCAGGCGGGTAAGTGGAGCTGAGTCCACGGCCAGATCAGCCTTGATCTTTTTAAATGGCGGAGCAGGCTCGAGGGGCTAGATGGCCTACTCCTGTTCCTAATTCTTATCTTCTTATGTTCTTATGTAATTATAATTACAGCGTACATGTGCATGCTATCTCAACTCCTAACAAACCTGTTCTTTGATAACAAGACACACAAAGAAACATCCTGCATTGCCTGTGGCTATAATTCTAACTGTGCTGTGAGGCCCTTTCATTGTTGCATCCAGTCTTTCAGCCACAAGGGGCGGGGGGGCTGGAATTTTAACAGCAAACAGTGAGCTGGTTTGGGAACGGGTGGGTAGTAAAAAGCGCTGAAATTGACAACGCATCGGGAAGCTAGCTCCAACCCGCCGAATTCCACATTTCATTGGAGTGCATTCGTCAGCGTGCATGGAACTCCCTCGGGAGGGGCGGGTTACCAATGAAAACAATTAAGAGGTAGTTACGAGGTAGCTAAAAGGTTTTTTTAACAGGGGTTTTCAACTGTCACGGTAGTCCATGGGTCTCCTGAGCTTCTTGTACCTCGTCAGTAATAGCAAGGCGAGCGCACAGCGGCAGTGGACAGTACTGAAGAAATGATAGACACCCGCTTCCTTGCCTAAGTGAAAGGTTTTGTTCACACCACCTGTTCTGAGAATTTGCTTTCAGGACTTTGGAGGTGGCTTCTACTACTTTGCAGGTAACTTTCAGTACTTTGGATTCACTCTCACTACTCTGAAGGTTTGTGCATCAGATCTCCATTTTAAATCTGTCACCTATCAGATCAGCATGGGTGCTGCTGATGCTGTTTCACCTTGGACCTCAGATGAGGACCAACATGAGCCCCAGCATCAATAGCACTAGCAGCATAGTACATTGCTGCCTGGGATGCCCAGGAAGCACTCATCGTGGTAATATTTTGTGAGGTTTTACCATTTACCCACATGGCAGACACACTTAACCCACTTGTAATGCCCCCCCATCCCCAGCACAAAGCAGTCCTGTAATTAACAAAGCATCCCTTTCACAGACACCCATTGCTCAGATTTAAGTCTTGTCTTCCAATTCATCAGAACCGAGAAGGCCAGTTGGCAGGCTGCAGGCAAAAATGGGCAAGATTGGAAAGTGTGTAAAAAATAATTTTATATGTGGCTCAAAACTTATTCAGCAACTTATCATTGCGATATGTCTAACACACCCATATGCATACCCTGTACACCTAATAATCTTGCATCTTCCTTTTCCTATAACTCCTATGACATGCAAGCCCTGTAGATTCAGCAGAGATAGAGGTAGGCTGCTCACTTCCCTGTTCTGACTGCTCAGATGCTCTTGATGGATGTCCTCTGGATTTTGGAGCCTGTGAGGGCCCTGCCAAAGACGGCTCCACCTACACCTGTGTAGGGGCAGACTCGGCCATTGGCAGCGTGTGGGCCACTGAATGAGGGAGGACGGAGAAATGGGTGAGAAGTGCAAGAGCTTTGAGCAGTGTCCCTATTTCTATGTCCCCTTTCTCCATCATCCCTCTCATGGCCCATCTGCACTTCCCTGCTCGCAATAAGAGCACTTTGCTGCACATCAGTGGGTGATGAACGGCTGAGGCTAGGGTTTGATCCATCATAGTTAAGGTGGCATTCAGAGTATGCAAGTTGTTGGTGAGGGCAAGCATGAACTTGTTTGACAGCTGAGCTTGATGCTCCATGCAGGTGGTCACTCTTTCCATGGACGAACACATCATAGCTAAGGCCTGCAGCATCATGCCAGTAAAGCTTGAGATGGACTCCTCCAATCTCTCTGCAAATTTGCACATCGCGGCTGGAAATCCTGCCTCACGCATTTTCTGTTGCTCCTCCAGAAACATCCTCTTTGTCAACCACCCCCAAAGTTCAGCACCTGCATCCAGCTGAGCAGAACTTGGAGCATCCTGCATCCTACAACGAGGAATCTCCATTGCTGTACCTGTCACCACCAATGTTCCCCCTAAGGTGTGCGGCCGCATAGCCACGCACCAATCGGGAGGTCCTGTGCAGGCCACTAACCAGGTGCTGCCACTGAAAACAATTGTGCGCATGCATGGCCGCTGTGCAAATTTAAAGAGACTGTGCACCAAAAAAAAAATTATAGGGAACATTGGTGTCCACCTTCTGCTCTTGCTCACATGTGATCTGTGAGACACCAGGGGACGACACTACTACCCGTCGTAATGGTCCCACTGACGTGTGTGTATCTGCACTGGTGCTGGGTGCGCATGCGTCCTGCGACGGTGCACCCTCAGAGCTAACAACCTCCTCTGAGGAGTCATCTTCCTCCTCCGGCTCCAGCACCTGTGGGAGTCTTGATGGGCTGTGGGAGATTAAAGACATGAATTAGAACTGTTATGGTAAGAATGTTTTAAGTTACAATAATGCACATGATCATATTTCACTGGCTACTGACATCAAGTGACTGTTGTGCGCCATGTGGCTGTGTAATATTTAATTCTGTCACTAGGTAGCTGGGAGCTCCCCATCTCTCCATCTCCCACCACTAGGCATGCCGACACTCCACTTATTTCAAGTGCCTTCTCCTCTGCAGTTGTAAGCATTGCGATGACTGGAGGGTCACTTCCCGTTCTCTGGCTTTCTCTGGTCTACTCTGTTCTCTCTCCTGAAAGGAGGGAACCAAGCGACCTTTGAGTGAGAGTCTTGGAATAAGTGGAATGGATGGAGGGACAACATCTGTAGAGGGTAACGATGAGGGAGAGGCGTGAAATTGCATTATGGTGAGGGTGAGTTCAGTGGTGGTTAGTCAGCTGGGGATGTGAGGAAGTGCATAGACAGAGAAGGATTGTTGGTGTGAGGAGTGATGTGCAGGAGCAGGCTTGGGAAGGCAGAATGAAGGATTAGGGTGACACGCACATCAGGATATAATGGAATGTGGCATTGTACTCACCTTTCCTGACCTCATTAAATCTTTTCCTGCTCTGTATCCAAGAGCATGCCACCACACTCCGTTAACCTCTTCTGCTATCTCCAGCCATGCCTTCTTCATCAGTGAGGCTGGCTTCTTCCTCCCATCAGCAGAAAATAAAACCTCCCTGTGGGCCCTTACACCACGCAGCATGAGGTCCAGGGAGGCATCACCAAAGTGAAGAGCAGCTTTGGAATGTTGAGACTGCATTGTAAGCACCTACCTATGTTCTCCCACCTCCACAATCCTTCAACTGTCAGCTTTGCAGTGTTCCTTTTGTCATGTATGCAAACTCTTTGTATTCACTATGTAACTATGTACAATGTACCACCTGAGGGCGCTGCTGTTGGAGGACCAGGGGTTTCCTGCCCTGGTGTGCAGGGGCATATAAAAGGGAGCCAGCCATGCTGCCACTCACTTTTCAGTCATATTAAATAGACTGAAGTCATACAGCTCTTACTCACAGTACAAGACCTCGTGGAATTATTCGATGGTAATTGTAGACATAATAACTGGCGACGAGAACACGGACTTTCATATGATTATGGCTACCTTTGGCACACTAAAAGTCTTCGCAGAGGGTGATGATTGGGATGCCTTCACGGAAAGACTCCAGCAATATTTCGTGGCAAACGACTTGGCAGGGGAGATGGACACATTGGCGGAGAAGCGCAAGGTTATACTGCTGACCAGTTATGGGCCCAAGGTCTACCGCCTCATCAGAGACTTGCTGGCACACACGAAGGCCAAGGATAAGACATACGATGAGCTGACTGAACTAATTCGTGATACCATACAGATGACTTCCTATCAGAATTGGAACTCACTGGCAAGTACTGTACGTAAAATAACACTGATTGCAGGCAGAACTGCTGAACTAATAAGAACTGTACAGAGCAGTGCCTACATGTCTGCTGCTGCTCAGCCACCAAGGGGTGTAAATGCGAAATCATTAACACAATGCTGGCGTTGCAGGGGTAATCATGGGGTCCACCAATGTCGATTTAAAGACTATGTGTGCAAAAGCTGCAGAACAAGGGGCCACCTCCAGCAAATGTGCAAATGTACTGCGACTCACCACGTGGCAGTGGAGTCGGCAGAAGAGCATGGATCACAAAGGACAAGCAAGAGAGGCAACTCAACCTGAGGGAGCAGTATGCGGGGTGCACACCCTCTCCACAAAAAGTCCTCCCATGATGATAAAAATCAAATTAAATGGCATTCCTGTATCCATGGAGCTCGACACAGGGGCGAGTCAGTCAATTATGAGCCAAAAGGCATTTGAAAGGCTGTGGGGCAACAACCAAGCACAAAGACCCAAGCTGAGCCTGATTCAGATAAAGCTGCACACTTACACTAAGGAACTGATACCAGTTATTGGCAGTGCAATCGTAAAAGTTTCCTATGATGGAGAGGCACACGAGCTGCCACTGTGGATTGTCATCATCATAGGCAGACCCTCGGAATAGAGGAGGACTTGCTTCCAATCCCAAAGTGAGTTCTTTGATGGCTGAACAGTCCGATACGAGAGCCACAGACCCTGATACAAGTGGGACAGACATTCGTCGAGGGAAGGGGTCGGTGGGGCTGGTTTGCCACGCGCTCCTTCCGCTGTCTGCGCTTGGCCTCTTCATGCTCTTTGTGTTGAGACTCGAAGAGCTCAATGCCCTCCCAGATGGGCTTTCTCCACCTCGGGCGGTCTTTGGCCAGGGTCTCCCAGGTGTCAGTGCTGATGTCACACTTTACCAGTGAGGCTTTGAGGGTATTCTTATAACGTTTCCGCTGTCCTCCTTTGGCTCATTTACCATGAAGGAGATCCGCATAAAGCATTTGCTTCGGGAGTCTCGTATCTGGCATGCGTACTATGTGGCCTGCCCAGCGAAGCTGATCGAGTGTGGTCAGTGCTTCAATACTGGGGATGTTAGCCTGGTCGAGGACACTAATGTTGGTGCGCCGTCCTTCCAGGGGATTTGCAGGATCTTGCGGAGACATCGTTGGTGATATATCTCCAGTGACTTGAGGTGCCTTCTATACATTGTCCATGCATCTGATCCATACAGGAGGGCGGGCATGACTACAGCCCTGTAGATCATGAGCTTGGTGGTAGATTTGAGGGCCTGGTCTTCAAACACTCTTTTCCTCAGACAGCCGAAGGCTGCGCTGGCGCACTGGAGTCAATGCTGAATCTCCGCATCAATGTCTGCCTTTGTTTATAAGAGGCTCCCGAGATATGGGAAATGGTCCATGTTGTCCAAGGCCGCATGGTGGATCTTGACGATTGGAGGTCAGTGCTGTGAGGCGAAGACAGGCTGTTGGAGGACCTTTGTCTTACGGATGTTAAGCGTAAGGCCCATGCTTTCATATGCCTCAGTGTACCAGGCGATGCGCCAATGCTGCTTGGCAGAAACTGGATGGGGCAGATTCGGTGGAACTGGGAAGATGTCAAAGTATTATCGTCAGTGGACAATGCTTCCTGTGCTCAAGTGCTGAGCAAGTTCCCATCTTTATTTGAAATAGGCATCGACAACTTCACAGACGCCAAAGTACAGATCCACTTGGTCCCCGAGGCACGGTCCATTCATCACAAGGCTTGAGCAGTCCCCTACATGATGAGGGAGAAAGTGGAGATCGAACTGGACAGACTTCAAAGCGAGGGAATGATATCGCCAGTCAAGTTCAATGAGTGGGCCAGCCCGATTCTTCTGGTGCTAAAGAGCGATGGCACGGTCAGATTCTGCAGCGACTACAAAGAAATAATCAATCGAGTCTCGTTACAGGACCAGTACCCACTACCCAAAGCCGATGCCCTTTTCGTGACATAAGCAGGGGGAAAGGCATTCACCAAGCTGGATCTAACCTCCGCTTACATGACCCAGGAGCCGGTTGAGTCGTCGAAAAAATTAACATGCATTAACACGCACACAGGACCGTTCGTGTACCACAGATGCCTGTTCGGGATTCGCTCGGCTGCAGTCATATTCCAAAGAAACATGGAGAGCCTGCTGAAATCGGTTCCATGCACCATCGTATTTCAGACCTGTTGTGTATCTGTAAAGCATGCACTCCTATGTTCCACCACCAGGGAGTACATCCCCTGGAGTCCCAAGGGATCCCAGCATCCCTTGGGAGCACTGTATATAAGCCGGCCCCTAAGGCCTGTTACTCACTCTTGAGTGTCTTAATAAAGACTGAGGTCACTGTTACTTTAGCCTTCCTGTGTGCAGTCTCATCTATTAGGAACACAATAACTGGTGATGAGTATACGAATCCAACGCAAAGATGCAGCAAACTGTGGGCACCCTGGAGAAGTTCTCGGAGGGTGAGGAATGCAAAGCCTATGTCGAACGGCTAGACCAGTACTTTGTAGCCAATGAGCTGGACGGAGAAGGAAGCGCTGCAAAAACTCCTCACAGTCTGCGGGGCACCGACCTACAGCCTCATGAAGAATCTTCTGGCTCCACTGAAACCCACAGAAAAGTCATATGAGCAGCTGTGTACACTGGTTCGGGAGCATCTTAACCCGAGCAAGAGCGTGTAGTTAGCAAGGTATCGGTTCTACACGTGCCAGCGATCTGAAGGTCAGGAAGTGGCGAGCTACGTTGCTGAGCTATGGCGACTTGCAGGACAATGTGAGTTTGATAGCTACCTGGAGCAAATGCTCAGAGACTTTTTTGTACTGGGCATTGGCCACGAGACCATCCTATGAAAACTTTTGACTGTAGAGACACTGACCCTCTGTAAGGCCATTACGATAGCACAGGCGTTTATGTCCACCAGTGATAACACCAAATAAATCTCTCAACAAACAAGTGCTAGCAATGTTCATAAGTTAACTGGAACTGTGTTTACGAGCAGAAATGTACAGGGCAGAAACCACGAGTCTGCAACTGCCAGCAGGTCTCAGATGACCCAGATGACAATTCACACCTTGTTGGGGTTGTGGAGACTTCCATTCAGCCTCTTCATGCCGCTTCAAAGAGTATGTTTGCAAGAGCTGTGGAACAATGGGGCACCTCCAACGAGCTTGCAAATGAGCTGCAAGCTCTGCAAAACCTGCTAACCACCACGTGGCAGAGGAAGATCGGTCCATGGTGGATCAAAGCAATTTCAAGCCTCAGAGAGAGGAGGCAAATGCTGAAGTACACGGGGTGCACACATTTTCGACGAAATGTCCACCTATAATGCTAAATTTAAATTGAATGGCTTACCTGTAGCCATGGAACTGGACACTGGCGCTAGCCAATCCATCATGAGTAAAAAGATGTTTGCGAGACTGTGGTGCAACAAGGCACTCGAACCAGCCCTGAGCCCCATCCACACGAAACTGAGAACGTACACCAAAGAGCTTATCATTGTCCTGGGCAGCGCCGTGGTCAAGGCCACCTACGAGGGCACAGTGCACAAACTGCCACTCTGGATTGTCCCGGGCGATGGCCCCACACTGCTTGGAAGGAGCTGGCTGGGCAAAATCCGCTGGAACTGGGATGACATCCAAGCTCTATCACATGTCGATGAGGCCTCATGCATCCATGTTCTTAACAAATTTCCTTCTGTATTTTTGAGCCAGGCATTGGAAACTTTTCCGGGGCAAAGGTGAAGATCCACTTGGTCCCAGAGGCACGACCTATTCACCGCAAGGCGCGAGCATTACCTCACATGATGAGGGAGAGAGTGGAAATCGAGCTGGACAGGCTGCAACATGAGGGCATCATCTCCCCAGTGGAATTCAGCAAGTGGGCCAGCCCAATTGTTCCAGTACTCAAACGTGATGGCACGGTCTGGATTTGCGGCGATTATAAAGTAACTATTAATCATTTCTCGCTACAGGACCAATACCCGCTACCGAAGGCAGACGACCAGTTTGCGACGCTGACAGGAGGCAAGACGTTCACCAAGCTCGACCTGACTTCGGCCTGCATGACGCAGGAGCTGGAGGAGTCTTCGAAGGGCCTCACCTACATCAACATGCACAAAGGACTGTTCATCTACAACAGATGCCCGTTTGGAATTCGGTCGGCTGCAGTGATCTTCAAGAGAAACATGGAGAGCCTACTCAAGTCGGTACCACACATGTTGGTTTTTCAGGACGACATATTGGGCAGGGGTCGGGACACCGTCGAGCACCTAAAAAGCCTGGAGGAGGTCCTCCAGCAATTGGATCACATAGGGCTGCGGCTGAAGAGGTCGAAATGTGTCTTCATGGCAACAGAAGTGGAGGTTTTGGGGAGAAGTATCGTGGCGGACAACATTCGGCCCACAGACGCCAAGACAGAGGCTATCAGGGACGTGCCCAGGCCACAGAATATCATGGAGCTGCGGTCGTTCCTGGGAGTCCTCAACTATTTTGGTAACTTCCTACCGGGGTTAAGTACCCTCTTAGAGCCCCTACATGTGTTATTGCTTAAAGTTGAGAACTGGGTATGGAGAAAGCCAGAAACATTTTATGCTCCAACAAGCTGCTTATATTGTATAACCCGTGTAAAAGACTTGTGCTAGCATGTGATGCGTCATGGTACGGAGTCGGTTGTGTATTACAACACGCTAACATTGCGGGGAAGGTGCAACCTGTCGCCTATGCCTCCAGGAGCTTGTCTAAGGCCGAAAGGGCCTATAGCATGATTGAGAAAGAGGCATTAGCGTGTGTATTTGGGCTAAAGAAAATGCATCAGTACCTGTTTGGCCTCAAATTTGAGCTGGAAACCGATCACAAGCCCCTCATATTCCTGTTCGCTGAAAACAAGGGGATAAATACTAATGCCTCAGCCCACATACAAAAATGGACACTCGCGTTATCAGTGTATAGCTATAACATTCGCCACAGGCCAGGCACCGAGAACTGTGTGGATGCTCTCAGTCGGCTACCATTGCCCACCACGGGGGTGGAAATGGCACAGCCTGCAAACTTTTTGATGATGGCGCAGCCCGCAGACTTGTTGATGGTCATGGAAACATTTGAATATGATAAATCACCTGTCAAGGTCCGCCAGATTAGGACTTGGACCAGCCAAGATCCTCTGTTGACCGAGTGAAAAACTGTGTACTGCATGGGAGCTGGGCCAGCATCCCCATTGAAATACAAGAGCTAATCAAGCCGTTCCAGTGGCGAAAGGACGAGCTGTCCATTCAGGCAAACTGCCTATTGTTGGGTAACCACGTAGTGCTACCCAAAAAGGGCAGGGAGATGTTCATCTCGGATCTCCACAGCACACACCCGGATGAAAGCGATAGCCAGATCCCACGTGTGGTGGCCCAGTATCGACTCTGACTTTGAGTCCTGTGTAGGACAATGCAGCATGTGTGCTCAGTTGAGCAACGTGCCCAGAGAGGCACCACTAAGTTTGTGGTCCTGGCCCTCCAGACCATGGTCAAGGATCCATGTCGACTATGCGGGCCCGTTTCTCGGTAAAATGTTCCTGGTGGTGGTGGATGCTTTTTCAAAATGGATTGAATGTGAAATAATGTCGGGAAGCACCGCCACCGCCACCATTGAAAGCCTGAGGGCCATGTTTGCCACCCACGGCCTGCCTGACAAACTGGTCAGTGACAATGGGCCATGTTTCACCAGTGCCGAATTTAAAGAATTCATGACCCGCAATGGGATCAAACATGACACCTCAGCCCCGTTTAAACCAGCCTCCAATGGGCAGGCAGAGCAGGCAGTACAAACAATCAAACAGAGCCTTAAATGAGTCAGAGAAGGCTTGCTCCAAACCCGCCTGTCCTGAGTACTGCTCAGCTACCGCACAAGACCCCACTCGCTCACAGGGGTGCCTCCAGCTGAGGTACTCATGAAAAGGACACTTAAAACCAGACTCTCGCTGGTTAACCCCATCAGGCTACAAGTAAAAGGCAGTTGGGCCCCAAGGACTGAGCAACTTGTTAAGGTGCATTGAAGTCGTGATATCGGTGCCTGGGACAAAATCTCGCTCAAAGCTGTCCATATGTGAAGGTAGAGGGCTTCTAATACAAGAAAACTGGGCAACTTAAGAACATAAGAACATAAAAAATAGGAACAGGAGTAGGCCATATGGCCTCTCGAGCCTGCTCCACCATTCAATAAGATCATGGCTGATCTGATCATAGACTCAGCTCCACTTCTACGCCCACTTCCCATAACACCTTATCCCCTTATCGTTGAAGAAACTGTCTATTTATGTCTTAAATTTATTCAATGTCCCGGCTTCCACAGCTCTCTGAGGCAGCGAAGTCTACAGATTTACAACCCTCTGAGAGAAGAAATTTATCCTCATCTCAGTTTTAAATGGGCGGCCCCTTATTCTAAGATCATGCCCTCTAGTTCTAGTCTCCTCCATCAGTGGAAACATCCTCTCTGCATCCACCTTGTCAAGCCCCCTCATAATCTTATATGTTTCGATAAGATCACCTCTCATTCTTCTGAATTCCAATGAGTAGAGGCCCAACCTACTCAACCTTTCCTCATAAGTCAACCCCCTCATCCCCGGAATCAACCTAATGAACCTTCTCTGAACTGCCTCCAAAGCAAGTATATCCTTTCGTAAATATGGAAACCAAAACTGCATGCAGTATTCCAGGTGTATCCTCACCAATACCTTATATAGCTGCAGTAAGACTTCCCTGCTTTTATACTCCATCCCCTTTGCAATAAAGGCCAAGATACCATTGGCCTTCCTGATCACTTGCTGAACCTGCATACTATCCTTTTGTGTTTCATGCACAAGTTCCCCCAGGTCCTGCTGTACTGTGGCACTTTGCAATCTTTCTCCATTTAAATAATAATTGCTCTTTGATTTTTTTCTGCCAAAGTGCATGACCTCACACTTTCCAACATTATACCCCATCTGCCAAATTTTTTCCCACTCACTTAGCCTGTCTATGTCCTTTTGCAGATTTTTTTGTATCCTCCTCACACATTGCTTTTCCTCCCATCTTTGTATCGTCAGCAAACTTGGCTGAGTTACACTCAGTCCCTTCTTTTAAGTCATTAAATAGATTGTAAATAGTTGGGGTCCCAGCACTGATCCCTGCGGCATCCCACTAGTTACCTGTTGCCAACCAGAGAATGAAATATTTATCCCGACTCTCTGTTCTCTGTTAGTTAGCCAATCCTCAATCTGTTTTATGTGGAAATTATAATTATACTCTCTGTGTACTCACTGTATAGTTGCGTAAGATGGAGATTTGTTACCTGATGTACTCACAGTAAGATTTATACTGTGTATATATTATACTGGCACCACTAGAGGGTGAAACTGGTGGAGACCGGGGTTTCCTGCCCCATGGCATAGGCTGTCCACCAGAGGGCACTGCGGTGGGAGACCTGAGGGTCACCTGCATAAGTGTGCAGGGCCCAGTATAAAAGGCTGCCCACCATGCTTGTGCCTCACTGTGGAGTTACAAATAAAGGACCAAGGTCACTGCAGTTTGAGTACAACACATTGCCTCATGGAGTCATTCATAAGTACATTGCCGACATAATAACTGGCGACGAGAATACGGACTTTCACGCGATTATGACTACCTTTGGCACACTAAAGACTTTGTAGAGCGTGATGATTTGGATGCCTTCACATAAAGGCTTGAACAATATTTTGTGGCAAACGATCTGGCAGGGGAGACGGACACATTGGAGGAGAAGCGCAAGGCTATACTGCTGACCAGTTGTGGGCCCAAGGTCTACCGCCTCGTCAGGGACTTGCTGGCACCCATGAAGGCCAAGGATAAGACATACGATGAGCTGACTGAACTAATTCGCGACCAACTAAAACCAAAACAGAGCATCCTCACGGCCAGGCACAGATTCTACACTCTGTGGGCCTGGAGATTGCAGACCTGAGGGCCAGGAGATTGCAAAATATGCTGTCAACCTCAGGAGACTTACGCACCATGTGATTTAGGCATGCACCTCAACGAATCATTGCGAGACATCTTTGATATGGGAATTGGCCACGAGGGCCTCCTTCACAGCTATTATCTGCCAACACCACAGTCAACCTGCAGAAGGCCATCAGCATCAGTCAAGCGTTCATGACCTCAACCTACAGCACCAAGCAAATTATTCATCCTGTGGACTCAGACCCGGCAAGTACTGGACACAGAATGGTGCCTTTCACAGGCAGGACTGTAGAACGTGGTTCTGCCCAGGGCAGAGAGCACAGACCTCAGGATTCCAGAACTCAGAGTCCGCCGAGGGGGGCTAATCGAGTAGCACCATGCTGGCATTGCGGAGGAAACCATAGGGCTCACCAGTGTCGGTTTGCTGAGTACTTATGCAAAGCCTGTAACATGAAGGGCCACCTACAGCATATGTGGAAAATGAATACGACTCACCGTCTAGCAGAGGAGTCGATAGATGACTTTGAATCCAGCGGGGAGTATGATGATTTGGCCAGAGAGGCAGCTCAGTCCCAAGAAGTATATGGAATGTATACCTGCACCATCGATTGTCCTCCAGTGAAGATGGAAGTCGAGATAAACGGCGTTCCAGTCTTCATGAAAGTGGACACGGGAGCGAGTCAGACAGTAATGAACCAGGATGCCTTTGAGAGGCTATGGAACAAAAAATGACCGGAACTGGTTCCAGTACAGGAAAAGTTGCGCACCTGCACCAAGGAGTTGATCCCAGTTCTTGTTAGTGTGGATGTAAATGTAATCCATAATGGCGTGGTGCACAAGTTACCTCTGTGGATTGTTGCAGGTGATGGTCCAACGCTACTTGGAAGAGGGTGGATGGGGAAGATCCAGTGGAAATGGGAAGACCTCTTCACTCCAGCAATCAATGTCCTCTGTGCTCAGAGGCAGAGCAAAACCTCACTTTCGCTTGGGCCAGACAGCAGAGAACAGCACCTGAGGCACAGACCATCCATCACGACTGCGTGGCAATGATTCGACCGAAATGACTGAAAAGTACCTTCCCGGCTTCAGTGGCAGGACTCCTGGGGAGGAAGATCAAATTCACAGGCACTCTTCCAGCTTTCATGGCAGAATCGTGGGAGAGAAAGATCAAGGCAGTCGACCTCGAGGACAGAGACAAGATGGCGTCCCTGCTGCAGCGAGGTGCAGCGTGGCTGAAAGAAAAATGGCCGATGCAACGCTGAGGGACCAACACATGGTGTCTAACAAAGGATTTGACTGGGGTAAAGCCAGCAGGTTTCTCTTAAACGAGACCTGCAACCAACTGAACTTAAAGAGACATTGTATGCATGGCAATCAGTGTAATGAACCAATTAAGATTGTGAACCAAATGTTGTTGCGAGATGTCGATACTATTCCTAATGTAAAGAACAAAATTTGTTGTGAGATGTCGGTACCAGTCCTAATGTAAAGAACAAAATGTTGTTGCGAGATGTCGGGAATAGAGTGTCCCCAAAAGTAGCGAGCGAGCGAAAGGGTGGGTAAAGGCACTGATCCTGATCCCCTGCCCCAGGTGTCCCCACAAGTTATAGGCCAGTGACCTCAGCAGAGTGAAGGCACTGATCCTGATACCCTGCCCCGGCTCTAACCCACGCTGCAGGCACCCGATGGCACTATTCACCACGGACCTGGAAACGAAAATGGCATCAATACGCGCAGTCAGCCGCCGTTGCCCACCACCTGGGTGGAGACGGCGCAGCCCCCAGACCCAGTCGCTACCTCGGCCATGTCCGAGAGCGAAAGGTCAGAACCAACGAGTTCCCCAAACGGGACCTGGAACAGCCAGGTTCCCAACACCATTAGAGAGCAGGCAGAAGATTCTGCAGCCCTTAAAGGAGGACAGGGAGGCCACACACCTCTGTGGCTCTGCCCACCACTAGGCAACGGCAAAGGCCCTGAGTCCTGGCTAGGTGAGCGAACCAAGCCCATCCCGCTAGCAGTGGGCACAGCACCGCTATCAGAGGACCAGGACCCTGTCCGGTTGCTCTGGAACCTGTGTTGCTACCTGTACTGCTACCTCAGCACTTACCATGACTGAACCATGAATGCAATCTACCCAATCCTGGAGCACGACCACAAAACGTAACGAATGTAAGTCACTGAACCAAGATGTCTCGATACAAACTGTAACTTCCTTTCTTTGTACATGCACCGTGCCTGATCCTGTATGTTAATGTAACGGGCCTGCTGCATGATCTCACTGTGGGGTGGGGGGGGTGAAATGGATGTATGTAGCCATGGACACACGCATGGATCACACCCAGAACCCACTGGAACCTCCACTGCATCATCGAACCATCCAAACTGGCAACCACTACCCAACATTGTGGCAAAAGGACTTGGGGGTTAATGGAGAGAGCCAAGCCAAAACACAGCCAAGGTACAAGGGCTATTGGCACTTAAGTCTGGAGAGAGCTAAGCCAGAGCACATAGTGCAAAGGTAATCGGCACAAAGGACTTGGGGGAGAGTGATGTTATATATGCAGACTATAGTTATACTCTCTGTGTAGTCACTGTATAGTTGCATAAGGTGGAGACTTGTTACCTGATGTACTTCCAATAAGGTTTACATTGTGTATATACAATGCTGGCACCACTAGAGGGTACAACTGGTGGAGACCGGGGTTTCCTGCCCCTGAGGCAGAGGCTGTCCACCAGAGGGCACTGTGGTGGGAGACCTGAGGGTCACCTGCATAGGTGTGCACGGCCCAGTATATAAGGCTGCCCACCATGCTTGTGCGCCACTCTGGAATTACAAATAAAGGACCAAGGTCACTACAGTTTGAGTACAACACATTACCTTGTAGAGTCATTCATAACTACATTACAGACATAATACTATCCATGCTAATATATTGCACCCCCAACCCCATGAACGTTTATCTTGTGCAGTAACCTTTTATGTTGCATCTTGTCAAATGCCTTCGGGAAGTCCAAATACACCACATCCACTGGTTCCCCTTTATTCACCCTGTTCGTTACATCCTCAAAGAACTCCAGCAAATTTGTCGAACATGACTTCCCCTTCATAAATCCATGCTGACTCTGCCTGAGCGAATGTTGCTTTTCCAAATGTCCTGCTACTGCTTCTTTAATAATGGACTCCAATATTTTCCCAACAACAGATGTTAGGCTAACTGGTCTATAGTTTCCTGCTTTTTGTCTGCCTCCTTTTTTAAATAGGGCATTACATTTGCAGTTTTCCAATCTGCTGGGACCTCCCCAGAATCCAGGGAATTTTGGTAAATTACAACCAATGCATCCACAATCCCTGCCGATACTTCTCTTAAGCTATCAGGTCCAGGGGATTTATCTGCCTTTAGTTCCATTATCTTAATGAGTACCACCTCCTTAGTGATTGTGATTGTGTTAAGTTCCTCCCCCCCCATAGCCCATAGACAATCTATTGTCGGAATATTGTTAGTGTCCCCAACCGTAAAGACTGATACAAAATATTTGTTCAGAGTTTCTGCCATCTCCATGTTCCCCATTACTAATTCCCCGGTCTTGTCCTCTAAGGGACCAACATTTACTGTAGCCACCCTTTTCCTTTTTATATACCTATAGAAACTCTTGCTATTTTTTTAATATTTTGCGCTAGTTTATTTTCATAATCTATCTTCCCTTTCTTAATAATTTTTTTTAGTCATTCTTTGCTGGTTTTTAAAATCTTCCCAGTCTTCTGTCCTCCCACTAGTCTTGGCCACTTTGTATGCCCTTGTGTTTAATTGGATACCATCCTTTATTTCTTCAGTTAGCCACAGATGGCTATCTTTTTTCTTACACCCTTTCCTCACTGGAATATTTTTTTTTTGAGAGTTGTGAAATATCTCCTTAAATGTATCCACTGCTCATGAACCGTCCTACATTTTAATCTATTTCCCCAGTGCACTTTACCTAACTCTGCCATCATACCTTCATAGTCTCCTTTATTTAAGCTTAGTACGCTTACATGCAAACAGATGAATAAACTGACTGGCAATGCTAGTAGTAGAACATAAGAACATAAGAAATAGGAGCAGGACTAGGCCATTCTATCCCTCAAGCCTGCTCTGCCATTTAATAAGATCAAGGCTGATCTGATCATGGACTCAGCTCCCCTTCCCTGCCCGCTCCCCATAACCTTTTATTCCCTTATCGCTCAAAAATCTGTCTATCTCCACCTTAAATATATTCAATGACCCAGCTTCCACAGCTCTCTGGGGCAGAAAATTCTATAGATTTACAACCCTCTGAGTGAAGAAATTCCTTCTCATCTCAGTTTTAAATGGGCGTCCCCTTATTCTGAGACTATGCCCCCTAGTTTTAGATTCCCCTATGAATGGAAATATCTTCTCTGCATCCACCTTGTCGAGCCCCCTCATTATCTTATATGTTTCGATAAGATCACCTCTCATTCTTCTGGACTCCAATGAGTATAGGCCCAACCTACTTAACCTATCTTCATAAGTCAATGCCCTCATTTCCAAGATCAATCTAGTGAACCTTCTCTGAACAGCCTCCAATGCAAGTATATCCTTCCTTAAATACAGAGACCAAAACTGTATGCAGTACTCTAGGTGAGGCCTCACCAATACCCTGTACAATTATAGCAGGACTTCTCTGCTTTTATACTCTAACTCCCTTCCAATAAAAGCCAATATTCCATTTGTCTTCCTGATTACTTGCTGTATCTGCATAATAACTTTTTGTGTTTCATGCACGAGGACCCCCAGATCCCTCTGCATTGCAGCAATTTGCAATTGTTCTCCATTTAAATTATAATTTGTGTTCTATTTTTTCTGCCAAAGTGGATAACCTCACATTTTCCCACATTGTACTCCACCTGTCAAATTTTTGCCCACTCAATTAGCCTGTCAATATCACTTTGCAGTTTTTTTGTGTCCTCCTCACAATTTGTTTTCCCACCCATTTTTGTATCGTCAGCAAACTTGGCTACATTACTCTCGGTCCCTTCATCCAAGTCATTAATATAGATTGTAAATAGTTGAGGCCCCAGTACTGATCCCTGCAGCACCCCACTAGTTATTGTTTGCCAACCGGAAAATGACCCATTGATCCTGACTCTCTGTTTTTTGTTAGTTAGCCAATCCTCTATCCATGCTAATATATTACCCCCAACCCCATGAACTATTATCTTGTGCAATAACCTTTTATGTGACACTTTTTCGAATGCCTTCTGGTAATCCAAATACACCACATCCACTGGTTCCCCCTTATCCATCTTACTTGTTACATCCTCAAAGAACTCCAGCAAATTTGCCAAACAAAATTTCCCTTTCATAAAACTATGCTGACTCTGCTTGATTGAATTATGCTTTTCCATATGTCCTGCTACTGCGTCCTTAGTAATGGGCTCCAGCATTTTCCCAACGACAGATGTTCGGCTAACCAGTCTATAGTTTCCTGCTTTCTGTCTGCCTCCTTTTTCAAATAGGGGCATTACACTTGCGGTTTTCCAATCCGCTGGGACCTCCCCAGAATCCAAGGAATTTTGCTAGAGTACAACCAATGCAACCACTATCTCTGCAGCCACTTCTTTTAGGACCCTAGGATGCAAGTCATCAGGTCCAGGGGACCTGTCTGCCTTTAGCTCCATTATTATATCAAGTACTACTTCTTTCGTGATAGTGATTGTATTAAGTTCCTCCCTCCCTATTGCTCCTTGATTATCCACTTCCGTCAAGACCGATACAAAATATTTGTTCAACGTCTTTGCCATTTCCCTGTTGCCCGTTATTAATTCCCCAGTCTTATCCTCTAGGGGACCAACATTTACTTTAGCCACTCTTTTCCTTTTTATGTACCTGTAGAAACTCTTATTATCTGTTTTCATATTTCGTACTAGTTTACTTTCATAATCTATCTTCCCTCTCATTATTTTTTAGTTGTTCTTTGCTGGCTTTTAAAAGTTTCCCAATCTCTGGCCTCCCTCTAGTCTTGGCCACACTGTATGCCCTTGTTTTCAATTTGACACCATCCCTTATTTCCTTAGTTAGCTACGGATCATTATCCCTTCTCTTAGAGTCTTCTCATTGGGATATATTTTTGTTGAGAGTTATTAAATAACTCCTTAAATATCTGCCACTGCTCATCAACTGTCCCACACTTTAATCTATTTTCCCAGTCCACTTTAGCCAACTTTGCCTTCATCCTTTGAAGTCTCCTTTATTTAAGCTTAGAACTCTGGTTTGAGTTCCAACTTTCTCACCCTCCAAATGAATTTGAAATTCAACCATGTTATGGTCACTCATTCCTAGAGGATCCTTTACTAGGAGATTGTTTATTAATCCTGTCTCATTACACAGAACCAGATCTAAGATAGCCTAACATCTAAGATCGTCAGATACGACATAGCGCTGAAGAGAAGCAGCAGGACGAGAAGTTTCTGGAGATCACGTCATCAGGAGCATGAAGGTATCTAACAGTGATTCATGAAGTAATATCATCCAAGTATACGTCGCAGGAACCAGGATACCCATGGAAATCGACACTGGTGCATAGTACCGGAATAGCTATATTCGTGACAAGCTGTGTGATTATCGACTAGAGAAATCGAAGATAGAGCTGCGTGGTTACTCAGGAGTGCAAATCCCTGGAGTAGGAAGTGTCACCATACCAGTGAAATACAAGGAATAATATCAAAGTTTGCCTCTCGTAGTAGTGACAGGAGGCAAGCCTGCCTTGATAGGTAGAAATTGGTTGGGATCACTGAAGCTGGATTGAAATTAGATTTTTCGTGTGGAAGTGAAATTTGCATTGAAAGATGATGTCATCAAGCAGTATCTGATGGTTTTTCACAAAACAGGCACTCCAATCCAAGATTTCAAGGTGAGTGTCAGGTTGCAGAATGACGCAAGACTAGTTTACTGCAAGCCACATCCTGTACTTTATGCACTCAAGGAGAAAGTTGAGCAAGAACTCAAAAGACTAGAAACTGAGAACTTTCTCTAAGATAGATCTGAGTAATTGGGCGACACCCATTGTTGTTGTACCTGTCAGATGGTAAGTTAAAGTTGTTTGGTGATTATAACGTCACTGTATGTCAGGTTCTAGAGTGTAATCTACAACTTGAGTTAAATGAAGAGTCCAAGTCATGCTTGAATATAAATACTCACCTTGGCCTATATTAATTCAATTGGCTACCATTTGGAGTGTCATCTGCTCCCGACATATTCCAATGGGTGATGAACCAAATTTTGCAAGGGATTGAAGGGTTAGTATGTTATTTAGATGACATACTCATTTCAGCACCAAACAAGAAAATCCATTATAAGGTGTTGAATGAAGTGCTCAAACAGCTAGAGAAGCACAGAGTAAGAGTGATGACTCACAAGTGTTTGATGCTTCAAAATGTAGTGGAATACTTATGGCACAGAGTAGCCAAAGATGATTTACATCCAAACAAGGGAAAGCTGGATGCAATCAGAAATGCACCCACTCCCAATAATGTCTCTGAACTTCAATCATTGTTGGGTCTTTTGAACTATTATGGGAAGTTCCTACCAAAGTTGGCTACAGTGTTACATCCACTGAATGAGCTGTTGAAAAATCAAGTTCATTGGAAGTGGTCAAAAGAATGTGACACAGCAGTCAAAGCGTGTAAAAACCAGTTATTATAGAGTACCATGTTAGTTCATTATGACGCATCTAAGGAGGTCAAGCTAGCATGTGATGCCTCTCCATACGGAGTTGGGGCAGTGATCCCTCATGTACTACATAGTGGGGAGGACAGACCAATTACTTTTGCTTCACGCACTCTCAGTGCCAGTGAGAGTAATTATGCGCAGATTGAAAGAGAAGCTTTGGCATTGATTTTTGGGGTCAAAAATACTTGTTTGGTCATAAGTTTACCATAGTTATTAACCACAAGCCCCTGACAGCAATCCTCCATCCAACATCCTCAGTTCCAATGCAGAGATGGGTTTTGATTTTGTTAGCATATACATAAGATATTGAATACAGATGATCAGCTGATCACAGTAATGCTGAATCTATGCCCAGGTTGCCATCCCCATCACAAGTTACACCCAATAGGGAAGAAGTGTTCTATTTCTCATACATTGATGAGCTGCCAGTCATAGCTGAAGAGATTGGCAGAGCAACCAAAGATGACCCAGTTATATCAAAGGAGTATGATTACATAGTAAATGGGTGGCCAAGAGAAAAATAAATGTAAAATTGAATCAGAAGGTTAGAGTGAATTACCATCACCATAAATGGTTAAAGTAGTTACCAGGAAGAGTAGTGAAAATATGTGTCCCTCGGTCAAGATGTTTGATCATGGAAATGTTAGGTTTGTTCATATTGATTATATTTGACCTACAGGAGTTGAAAGTTGGAATGATTTAATTCATTATGATGAGGCAGATAGTCCTGTTAAAAGTAGAGTACCAGTAGCAAATTCTACATTAGATGTACTAGAAACAAGTCCAAGAGGAAGACAGAATTTAGTCTGAGTCTGAGTCAGGCAGACAAATAGTCAGAAGGTGTAGAGAGTCCAAATGTAGATCAAGGTTTGCCCTTGGAGAGAAACTCTCCTCAGGCTCAGTCTAGAATGAGTCTAAGTCCTACAATAAGATTGGAAAGTGCTGTTTAAGGACGAAGGTATCCTCTTCGAAACAGAAAACCAGTGGTTAAGTTTGATTTGTAAATATGAAAAAATAATGCAATATCTTTTGTTGTGTATAGCATGCAAGTTATGTATGATGATTATTTTGTTACCAATAAGGAGAGAGAAGTGATGGCGTTCTCCCTCTAGTGGACTATTGATGTAATAACTGTTGATGTAATAACAATAAAGCATGTGATCACACAGTTCTGTTGGGAACCATTTTGTAAGTGTGTGTGCTTGTGTAGCTGTGTCTCAAGATATCACATCAAGTTAGACGTGGGTCCTCATGTGCCCACTGATGTGCAGCTAGGTGTTCTCCAGCTCGTTGCTAGTAGGTAAGTGCAGCTGGCCCATGAGAGGGATAATGGTGAGAGGGAACATGGAAGTGGGGGCTCCTCTCCAAGTGCTCACACTTCTCCACCCTTGCCAACCCCTCACTCAAAGGCCCAGATGCCTCCTCGGACAGCGATGGCTGAGTCTGCCCCTGCGCAGTCACAGGAGGAGCAGACTTTCACGGAGCCCTTAGAGGCTCTAAAACTCAGAGGACGGCCACCAAAGGCATCAAAGCAGGTGCAGCAGGGAAGTGAGGAGGCTGCCTCTACCTCTGCTGAAGCCACAAGAGTAGCACTTCATAGAAGCACCCGGAAAAGAAAGAACCCTCACAAGTAATTTTGCAAGGTTATTCATTTGAGTGTTCTCGACAAGATAATGTCAAGTTTGTCTTCATTTCATTTGTTGTATAAAGTTATTTATTTTGGAATCATTCTGGTCTTGGAGACCTTTGTGTGCACAATGGGACGTGGCTTAGTTAGTTGGAGTGAAGTGTCAGACCTAACACTTCCTGCAGCAATGGTGCTGACTTTGAAAGAATGGATTGGTAAATGCAGGGATGTTTTAAGGTGTGGCTGTGGGGTGTTGACCAGCTGGTGAGGTATGTGACAGCCATATGGGTGTAATGAGTTAGCTTAAGTGAATCTGGCCATGATGAGACCATTTCTGGCCTCATGGACAGCAATGTGTTCGTGTGGTGTTAGGATATTGGCCGCAGCTTCCTCCATCTCTCCCTCCTCCCCTTCTTCCAAATCAAACTACTGGCCCTCCTACTCCTCCGAAGAGGCTCTGCGCCTTGCTCTTCATTCAGAGCTAATCCCCGCTGCTTTGCCATATGTGGAGGACGCAGCACACCACGATGATTCTGGAGACCTGGCTGGTGCGTACTGCAGGGCTCCTCCAGATTTGTCAAGGCATCGAAAACATATTTTCAGGATGCCTATTGTCTGTTCAATGAGACTTCTGTGGAGATGTGTTCTTGATTGTAGCATTCCTCGGCATCAGTACTTGGCCTCTTTAAGAGTGGTATGAGCCACGTCTTCAATGGATAGCCCTTGTCTCCAAGCAGCCAACTAGAAAGTCTATTTGGAGGTGAGAAGAGCTGAGGGAGGGTACAGGATGTATGAGTCATGGCAACTGCCAGAGAATCTGGCACACATATTGTTGTGTCTCTGCACCTTGTTACAAACTCACACGAGGCATGGATATATCAGACATGGTCACTCTGTGACCTTCACTTTATTCCCAGGACGAAAGAGTGCTGATCCTGGGTGGGACCTCCCCTTTTATACCTGGAAGCCCAGGTGAGGAGCTCACTCCCTGTGGTCAGGGTGTGCATTACAAGGGTACAGGTACAGTATGCATGAGTTACAGTTACATACTTATAGTCATTGCAAGATGGTGAAATACATGACATCACCTTGCCCTTAGGTCTTTTAGTTTCAGATGTTAAGTCTATCGGGTGGTCGACGCTCTCTCGTGGAGCGCTGCAGTTGTAGCTCTGGTGGCTGAGCCTCAGCACGCGTCTCTGTCACTTGAGGTGATTCCGGCCTGTCCGGGCTGGCCGCAGGGACTGTGCATGCTGAGGGCTGTCTTTGTTGCTCGTGCGCTGGCAGTGGTGTGGGTGCTATCTCATCATGCCCTTCTGGTTCCTCCGTGTCTGCACTGAACCTTGTATTTACTTGGTCAAAGTGTTTGCGGCATATCTGCCCATTGTTTAGTCTGACCACCATGATCCTGTTTCCTTCTTTGCCAATTACGGTGCCCTCAAGCAATTTGGGTCCCAAAGCATGGTTCAGAACAAATACTGAGTCATCTATTTCTATACACCTCACCCTTGAGCCTCGATCATTGAGCTCGGTTTGGGACTGGCGCTTGCCCTCAAAAATGTCTGCCAGGGCTGGGTGAATAAAGGACAGCTGCGTCTTGAGCTTATAAGTTTAACATATAATATGTGATGAAAAACTATTTTAAAAATGTTAACCTACAGTTTTGTCTGTCTTCCCCATCCAATGTTTTGGCAGCTCGAGGGTAGGTGTAAAATTGCTTGGAAATGCGACACCGCATTCCTACTTTGCTGTATGAACCCTTCTATCTTCCCCTCTCTGGGCATAATGGCAGACAGTCCATTTATGAGCGAATGTATGCAAAGGGAGGCCCCTCAATTTTTTTTTTTGTCTGTCGGGTTCATGCATTCACTCTCAAATTGACACTTTGCACCGGCCCGAATAGTAGGATCATTCATTTTTAAAAATAAATGAGTTGAATTTTCAGTTGTCTAGAGCCTCAGTTAGCGGCCGGTGGGGGGGGGGGGGGGGGGGGGGGGGGGGCGGTTAATGCGAGCGCTAGAGTTTAGCAACTGGGCGTGCAGCTTTTAGCGCCCCGACGGAAAATTCATTTGAGGTTCACTGGGGATGGAAACCAATGCAGGGAGACAGAGGGAAACAAAAAGGAGACAAAAGCAAAAGACAGAAAGGAGATGAGGAAAAGTGGAGGGCAGAGAAACCCAAGGCAAAGAACAAAAAGAGCCACTGTACAGCAAAATTCTAAAAGGACAAAGGGTGTTAAAAAAACAAGTCTGAAGGCTTTGTGTCTTAATGCAAGGAGTATCCGTAATAAGGTGGATGAATTGACTGTGTAAATAGATGTTAACAAATATGATGTGATTGGGATTACAGAGACGTGGCTCCAGGATGATCAGGGCTGGGAACTCAACATCCAGGGCTATTCAACATTCAGGAAGGATAGAATAAAAGGAAAAGGAGGTGGGGTAGCATTGCTGGTTAAAGAGGAGATTAATGCAATAGTTAGGAAGAACATTAGCTTGGATGATATGGAATCTATATGGGTAGAGCTGCAGAACACCAAAGGGCAAAAAACGTTAGTGGGAGTTGTGTACAGACCTCCAAACAGTAGTAGTGATGTTGGGAAGGGCATCAAACAGGAAATTAGGGGTGCATGCAATAAGGGTGCAGCAGTTATAATGGGTGACTTTAATATGCACATAGATTGGGCTAACCAAACTGGAAGCAATACGGTAGAAGAGGATTTCCTGGAGTGCATAAGGGATGGTTTTCCAGACCAATATGTCGAGGAACCAACTAGGGGGGAGGCCATCTTAGACTGGGTGTTCTGTAATGAGAGAGGATTAATTAGCAATCTCGTTGTGCGAGGCCCCTTGGGGAAGAGTGACCATAATATGGTGGAATTCTGCATTAGGATGGAGAATGACACAGTTAATTCAGAGACCATGGTCCAGAACTTAAAGAAGGCTAACTTTGAAGGTATGAGGCGTGAATTGGCTAGGATAGATACTTAAGGGGTTGACTGTAGATGGGCAATGGCAGACATTTAGAGACCGCATGGATGAAATACAACAATTGTACATTCCTGTCTGGCGTAAAAATGAAAAAGGGAAGGTGGCTCAACCGTGGCTATCAAGGGAAATCAGGGATAGTATTAAAGCCAAGGAAGTGGCATAGAAATTGGCCAGAAGTAGCAGCGAACCCGGGGACTGGGAGAAATTTAGAACTCAGCAGAGGAGGACAAAGGGTTTGATTAGGGCAGGGAAAATTGAGAACGAGAAGAAGCTTGCAGGGAACATTGAGACGGATTACAAAAGTTTCTATAGATATGTAAAGAGAAAAAGGTTAATAAAGACAAACGTAGGTCCCCTGCAGTCAGAATCAGGGGAAGTCATAACTGGGAACAAAGAAATGGCGGACCAATTGAACAAGTACTTTGGTTCGGTATTCACTAAGGAGGACACAAACAACCTTCCGGATATAAAAGGGGTTAGAGGGTCTAGTAAGGAGGAGGAACTGAGGGAAATCCTTATTAGTCGGGAAATTGTGTTGGGGAATTGATGGGATTGATGGCCGATAAATCCCCAGGGCCTGATGGACTGCATCCCAGAGTACTTATGGAGGTGGCCTTGGAAATAGCGGATGCATTGACAGTCATTTTCCAACATTCCATTGACTCTGGATCAGTTCCTATCGAGTGGAGGGTAGCCAATGTAACCCCACTTTTTAAAAAAGGAGGGAGAGAGAAAACAGGGAATTATAGACCGGTCAGCCTGACATCGGTAGTGGGTAAAATGATGGAATCAATTATTAAGGATGTCATAGCAGCGCATTTGGAAAGTGGTGACATGATAGGTCCAAGTCAGCATGGATTTGTGAAAGGGAAATCATGCTTGACAAATCTTCTGGAATATTTTGAGGATGTTTCCAGTAGAGTGGACAAGGGAGATCCAGTTGATGTGATATATTTGGACTTTCAGAAGGCTTTCGACAAGGTCCCACACAAGAGATTAATGAGCAAATTAAAGCACATGGGATTGGGGGTAGTGTGCTGACATCGATTGAGAACTAGTTGTCAGACAGGAAACAAAGAGTAGAAGTAAATGGGTACTTTTCAGAATAGCAGGCAGTGACTAGTGGGGTACCGCAAGGTTCTGTGCTGGGGCCCCAGCTGTTTACACTGTACATTAATGATTTAGACGAGGGGATTAAATGTAGTATCTCCAAATTTGCGGATGACACTAAGTTGGGTGGCAGTGTGAGCTGCAAGGAGGATGCTATGAGGCTGCAGAGCGACTTAGATAGGTTAGGTGAGTGGGCAAATGCATGGCAGATGAAGTATAATGTGGATAAATGTGAGGTTATCCACTTTGGTGGTAAAAACAGAGAGACAGACTATTATCTGAATGGTGACAGATTAGGAAAAGGGGAGGTGCAACGAGACCTGGGTGTCATGGTACATCAGTCATTGAAGGTTGGCATGCAGGTACAGCAGGCGGTTAAGAAAGCAAATGGCATGTTGGCCTTCATAGCGAGGGGATTTGTGTACAGGGGCAGGGAGGTGTTGCTACAGTTATACAGGGCCTTGGTGAGGCCACACCTGAAGTATTGTGTACAGTTTTGGTCTCCTAACCTGAGGAAGGACATTCTTGCTATTGAGGGAGTGTAGCGAAGGTTCACCAGACTGATTCCTGGGATGGTGGGACTGACCTATCAAGAAAGACTGGATCAACTGGGCTTGTATTCACTGAAGTTCAGAAGAATGAGAGGGGATCTCATAGAAATGTTTAAAATTCTGATGGGTTTAGACAGGGTAGATGCAGGAAGAATGTTCCCAATGTTGGGGAAGTCCAGAACCAGGGGTCACAGTCTAAGGATAAGGGGTAAGCCATTTAGGACCGAGATGAGGAGAAACTTCTTCACCCAGAGAGTGGTGAACCTGTGGAATTCTCTACCACATAAAGTTGTTGAGGCCAATTCACTAAATATATTCAAAAAGGAGTTAGATGAAGTCCTTACTACTAGGGGGATCAAGGGGTATGGCGAGAAAGCAGGAATGGGGTACTGAAGTTGCATGTTCAGCCATGAACTCATTGAATGGCGGTGCAGGCTAGAAGGGCCGAATGGCCTCCTCCTGCACCTATTTTCCATGTTTCTATGTTTCTATGTGCATTTCATGAGGAGTTCTGCTGGCGGAACTCCCGTGAGCGAGTGTGGCCGGGACCTGTAGGCCAGCAGGAGGCGCGATAGACGGTACTGAAGGGAGGGTCCTTGGATGCGTAGCATGCCCTGCTTTTTATGACTTGGACCGCCCGTTCTGCCTGGCCATTGGAGGCCGGCTTGAACGGCGCTGTCCGGATGTGCTTGATCCCATTGCCCGGCATAAACTCCTGGAATTCAGGGCTGGTAAAACACGGGCCATTATCGCTGACCAGGGTGTCCGGCAAGCCGTGGGTCGCGAAAACCGTACGCAGATTCTCCATAGTGATGGATGTCGTGCAGAGTTCAATTTGATGCACTCCATCCACTTCGAGTATGCATTGACAACGATCAGGAAAATTTTTCCCATGAACAGGCCCGCATAGTCCACGTGACTACGTGACCATGGCCTGGTGGGCCAGGGTCACGTGCTGAGTGGGGCCTCTCTGGGGGCATTGCCCAGCTGAGCACACGTCGTGCACCTGCGAACACAGTGTTCCAGGTCTGAGTCAATCCCCGGCCACCACACGTGTGACCGGGCAATGGCCTTCATTAACACGATGCCAGGGTGCTCGCTGTGGAGTTCCCTGATGAATGCTTCCCTTTCTTTCTGGGGCATGACTACCCGGCTGCCCCATAACAGGCAGTCGGCTTGGACGGAGAGTTCATCCATCCGTTTCTGAAAAGTCTGACTTCATCGGGACACGTCCTGTGTGCGGGCACCCAGTCCCCAGTCAGGACACATTTCTTCATCATGGATAGGAGGGGGTCCCTGTTGGTCCAGAGTTTGATTTGGTGGGCTGTGATGGGGGAGCCCGCAATGTTTAAAGCCTCAACGGCCATGACCATCTCGATGCTCTGTTCCGACACCCCCTCGGTGATGGCCATTGGGAGTCTGCTGAGCGCGTCAGCGCAATTTTCGGTGCCTGGCCATGGTGTAGTCATACGCAGCCAGCGTGATGGCCCATCGCTGTATGCGTGCTGACGCATTAGCGTTGACAGCCTTGCTGTCGGACAACAGGAATGTTAACGGCTTGTGGTCCGTCTCTAGCTCGAACCGTCTACCGAAAAGGTACTGGTGCATCTTTTTCACACCGTACACACACGCGAGTGCCTCCTTCTCGAACATGCTGTATCCACGCTCTGTCTGGGAGAGCGACCTGGAGGTGTAAACCACCAGTTGGAGTCAGCTGTCATCGTTATCCTGCTGCAAAACACACCCAACCCCGTAGGATGACACATCGCATGTTAAAACCAGTTTTTTACAGGGGTCATACAAAGTCAACAGTTTGTTGGAACACTGCAGGTTCCTTGCCTTATTGAAAGCCTGTTCTTGACAATCCCCCCAAGACCATTCACAACCTTTACGGAGGAGCATGTGTCACGGCTCCAACAATGTGCTTAAGTTCGGCGGGAAGTTCCCAATATAGTTCAAGAGCCCCAGGAATGATCGCAACTCCGACGTGTTGCTGGGCCTGGGCGCCCAGCGAATCGCCTCAGTTTTTGATTCAGTGGGCCGGATCCCGTCTGCGGCAACCCTCCTGCCCAGGAACTCGACCTCTGGGGCCAAAAGCACGCACTTGGCCTTTTTCAGCCGCAGGCCTACCCGTTCTAAGGACCCAATTGGCATAGCACCTCCTCCAGGTTGCGGAGGTGTTCCTCAGTGTCTCGACCCGTTATAAGGATGTCGTCTTGGAAAACGATCGTTCCAGGGATGGACTTGAGCAAGCTTTCCATGTTTCGCTGAAAGATAGTCGCTGCCGAACGAATGCCAAACGGGCACCTACTGTAAACAAATAATCCTTTGTGTGTCATGATGGTGGTCAGAAACTTGGATTCTTCAGCCAGTTCTTGAGTTATGTAGGCCGAAGTGAGGTCCAGCTTCGTGAACAGCTTACCACCTGCCAGCATGGCTAAAAGGTCCTCCGCTCTCGGGAGCGGGTATTGGTCTTGCAGCGACACTCGGTTGATGGTGGCTTTGTAGTCGCCACAAATCCTGACCGAGCCATCTGCTTTGAGGACAGGAACAATGGGACTTGCCCAGTCGCTGAATTCAACGGGCGAAATTATGCCCTCTCTGAGCAGCCTGTCCAGTTCACTTTCAATTTTTTCATGCATCACGTACGGCACCGCTTTGGCTTTGTGGTGCACTGGTCTGGTGTCCGGAGTGATGTGTATCACTACTATGGTGCCCTTGAATGTTCCGACACCGGGTTGAAAGAGTGACTCGAATTTTTGCAATACCTGCGAGCATGAACTTTGCCACATGGATGAAATGGTGTGCACATCCCCCCATTTCCAATTCATCTCAGCTAGCCAACTCCTCCGCAAGAGCTCGGGCCATTTCCCGGAACAATCCAGAGTGGCAGCCGGTTCTGTGATCCATTATGCGTTACCACCAAGTTTGCACTGCCCAGCACTGGGATGATCTCTTTGCTGTACATATGTAGCTGCGTTTCAATGTGTTCCAATTTGGGCCTGCTAGCTCTGTGTGGCCATAGTCTCTCAAATTGTTGGGCGTTCATGAGTGACTGGCTAGCTTCGGTATCTAGCTCCACGTGCACCGGGATGCCATTCAGTAGGACTTTCATCATCATGGGTGGTGTTTTGGTGTATGAGCTGTGGACATCAGCCACGTGAACTCTCTGAACTTCAGCATCCATCGTTGTTTCCCAGGCCTCATCCTGCATTTCACACCCCTCGTCTGGTTCCCCTGTCTCGCAGACTAGTCTTGCTTCTGCCTTTTTGCACATCCTGGCCAGGTGTCCCTTGACATTACAAATCCTACAGATGTAAAGTTGGAACCTGCAGATTTTTGCAGTGTGTCTGCCCCCACATCTCCAACATGAGCTGAGATTGCTGTTAACAAAAGGACTATCCCCAGGCATTCCTCTCTGATGGCCCTTTTGGCTGTTTCTAAGCACTCTGATGGGGGATGTTAATTGTCCCATCACAGGATGTATTGTTCCTCATGATGGCATGAATTGCCGATCCCCTTTCCATTGTCCCTGTTGCCAGGAGCTTGTTGCTACCTGGGTGGTGTCGAATTGCCCTTGCCTGCCTGGCTGGATGGTGTCGAATTGCCCTTGCCTGCCTGTTGGGTTCTGTGTCATTTTTATAACATTGATTCCCTGGTTCAATGCAACTTTAAAACCAGGGCTGTGTGTGTAGATTAGCTTGGTCTCCTCTTCCCCTTCCATAAAGGTCTGAGCTATCAATGCCGCCCCTTCTAAAGTCAAATCCTTAGTCTCTATGAAGTTCCTGAAAATGCCGGCATGATTAATGCCCTCGATGTAAAAGTCCCTTAACATCTCCCCTCTGCAGGCATCGGAGAACTTACAGAGACTAGTCAAACGCCGCAGTTCCGCCACGAAGTCCGAGATGTTTTGACCCTCCCGACGCCGGTGAGAGTCGAACTGGTGCCGGGCCATATGTACGCTACTTGCCGGCTTGAGATGCTCACTGATCAGCTGGCTGAGCTCTTCGAAGGACTTGTCCGCTGGCTTTTGGGGTGCGAGCAGGTCTTTCATTAGTGCATATGTCTGTGGAACACAGCTGGTCAGTAGATGGGCCCTCCGCTTGTCAGCCGCTGCCTCTTCCAGCCAATCCTTTGTGACAAAGCTCTGCTGGAGTCTTTCCACAAAGTCGTCCCAGTCCTCACCCACACAGTAGTGTTCCTCTGTGCTGCCGGTGGCCATCTTCGTGGTTCGGTGATTCCCGTTTCTCGTCGCCAGATGTTGTGTCTCTGCACCTTGTGACAAACTCACACGAGGCATGGATATATCAGACACGGTCACTCTGTGACCTTCACTTTATTTCCAGGACTGAAGAGTGCTGATCCTGGGTGGGACCTCCCCTTTTATACCTGGAAGCCCAGGTGAGGGGCTGACTCCAGGGTGTGCATTACAAGGGTACAGGTACAGTATGCATGAGTTACAGTTACATACTTATAGTCATTACAAGATGGTGAAATACATGACACATATGATCTTCCTATGGTTGCAAAGGAGCTCCACACTGAGGGAGTGGAAGCCCTTGCGGTTGACAAAGACTGCAAGGTTATGATGTGGTGCCTTGATGGCCACATGTGTGCAGTGTATGATGCCCTGCATCCATGGGAAGCCAGCCAGAGCAGCAAAGCCGAACGTCCATTCAGTAACACTGGCATCATCGGTGATAAAGTTGAAACAATTGGCTGACTTGTCAAAGAGGGCATTGGTGACCTGTGTGATGCATCTGTGGGCGGCCGAATGCGAATTGCTGCAAATGTCTGCTGCACATCCCTGGAAGAAGCCAGAGGTGAAGAAGTTGAGTGCGCTGGTGACTTTGACAGCAGGGGTAAGGTGTGCCTTACAATGATAAACTTTAGAAAGGTTTTTTAAAGGTAGAAATCAGGCAGAAACAGCTTCCACCTGAATTTGCTGCTCCATGCCAAGTGCGCCAGAAACAGTGAGGATGTGATTAATTGGGCGGCTGGCTGTTTTAAACAACAGCTTGCATGTCCAACAAATTTTTATGTCTTATGGTTTTGGATTCCTTTAAAATTTTTAAATTCTATTTTTACACCTTTTTCCTAAATATCTTAAAATGTATTTTAAATGCACGAATACTTTATTATATTTCCTGATGTGGTAGCTCATGAGTTACTGCTATTATTTTATGTCAAAATGCTTCAGGTGGATTATTTTCAATGAGAAATGATGCTCTATATACTTCTATACACAGCCACACTGCAGAAGAAGAGCATTCAGAAATGAACCATTTCTGCAGGGGGGTAGCACAACAGCAAAAGGCCATCTGCTGGGACAGGAAATAAGTAAACCTGAACAGCTGAAGGGAACTGCAGGAGATATTAAGAAAGCAATGACTGCATCCCTTATCCCCTCCTTCTACTGACAGGTTATTTGTTATTAAACTGCCTGCATTTTGAAAAAAGTGAAAAAGAGGTACACAGTAACTGTGAATGACTATTGAACCATTAATAGTCTTAAAGTGCCATCCAATCAATATGTAATATTTCCTTTGGAATTAAAAAAAAACTAATCTCCTACTTTATTTCCTTATTAGTCTCATTGTAAAATTAGGGGTTTAATCACTGCTCTGGGACTCTGTTGCTAAATCCTGCAGTATATTTTGAGTAAGGTGATAGCAGTGTGAATTTGCAAGGGTAAATTGTTCACTGTGCATGCTGTTTTCTCCTGAATGCAAAGCTCACCAGAAGTGTGAGGCTCGATTTTCTAATTAGCGATATTTTAAAGTTAGCATTATCCCATTGAAATAAATGAGCTAACATTGTTGTTAAAATAATAGCTTGGAAAATTTGGGGTATAGTGTTCTGATTACATGGAATTTTCAGTAATCAGTTCATTATCATAATTATTGGGATAGAAATTCGGATGTCTCGGGCCCGTACAAAGTTTCTACGGACGCGGGAAGGCCTCGGAAAAGCCGGTTTTCAGCACGCAATGCGCATGCGCTGAAAACCGGCTTTTCCGATCTGTCAAGGAGCTTGACAGATCGTAGGCATCTTGGGAGCAAGGATGACATATCGGGAGCAAGGAACTTTCTTGGGCAAGATTGCGGGATTTACGCATATCCTGCTCAGCAAATGTCCTCAAAAATCTTCCGTCTGAAAAAGCAGGCGCATAGCCTACTTTTACAGGCGCAAGTGTTTTAAAACATACAAAACCACAATAAAATTAAATTTTAAACACATAGGGCTAGAACCTCCACTTTTGTGGTAAATGGGCGATATTTCCGGCCTGGGCAGTAAAAAAGGGTTTTCAGATCGCCGCCATCAAGTCTCCACGTTTGAAAATAGGCATTACCGCGAGCGATATAAAATGGGCGGTGATACGTCCTTACTATACAGTATAAATGAACACGAGGCCCATGCGTGAGAGAAGGTCAGTCTGTGACCTGTCCTTTATTTCATAGCACTCAAGTGATGGCAGTGGGTGGAACTTACATGACATACATGGAGAATACATGACATCACCTCCCCCCAAAGTCTTATTGGGATCACAGGTTGAGTCTCTCTGGTGGTTTACGCTCTCTTGTAGAGCGCCTGAGTTGGGGCTCCGTTTGTTGGGTGCTGGCCTGAGTGTCCGCTGTTTGTGGTGCCTCAGGCCTGTCCGGACTGCCCACAGTGACTGGGCTCTCCTCCCTTTGGTTCCTGTGTTCGGTCACCTGTGGTGGAGTGAACTCTACATCGTGTTCTTCCTCTGCTTCTTCTATGGGGTTGCTGAACCTCCTTTTTGTTTGATCCACATGTTTGCGGCAGATTTTTCCATTGGTAAGTTTAACTACCAGAATCCTATTTCCCTCTTTGGCAACCACAGTGCCTGTGAGCTATTTGGGCCCTGCAGCGTAGTTGAGGACAAAAACAGGGTCATTGACATCAATCCATCGCGCCCTCGCATTCCTGTCATGGTAGTCATATTGTGACTGGCGCCTGCTCTCGACAATTTCTTTCATGGTGGGGTGTATAAGCGATAACCGGGATTTGAGCGTCCTTTTCATTAGCAGCTCTGCGGGTGGAACCCCTGTGAGCGAGTGTGGTCGGGATCTGTAGGCCAACAGGAGGCATGATAAGCGGGTTTGTAGGGAACCCCCTTGGATTCTGAACATCCCCTGTTTGATTATCTGCACTGCTCGTTCTGCCTGGCCGTTTGAGGCCGGCTTGAATGGTGCCGTTCTAACATGGTTAATTCCATTGCCTGCCATGAAGTCCTGGAATTCAGTCACTGACCAAGATGTCCGGTAGACCGTGGGCGGCGAACATTGCCCGTAGACTTTCTACCGTGGCAGAGGATGTGCTTGAATTTAAAATGTCACATTCGATCCATTTGGAGTAGGCGTCTACTACAACCAAAAACATTTTCTCCATGAAAGGATCTGCGTAGTCCACATGGATGCGTGGCCAAGGCTTGGCGGGCCATGGCCAGGGGCTAAGGGGGGCTTCCCTGGGCGCATTGCCCAGCTGGGCACACGTGTTGCACTTGCGAACACAAAGTTCCAGATCTGCGTCTATCCCTGGCCACCAAACGTGTGACCTGGCAATTGCCTTCATCGTGGCAATGCCCAGGTGCCCATTGTGGAGTTCTCTGATGAACACCTCTCTGCCCATCTGGGGCATGACTACGCGGTTTCCCCACAGTAGGCAATCGGCCTGAATCGAGAGTTCATCCTTGCGCCTATGAAATGGTTTAAATTTCTCAGGACATGCTCTGTACGTGGCTGCCCAGTCCCCATTCAGGACACATTTTCTTGACTAGAGACAATAGCGGGTCTCTATTTGTCCAGACTTTAATCTGACGGGCTGTCACAGGTGAGCCTTCGCTTCCGAAAGCTTCAACAGCCATGACCATCTCAGCAGCATGCTTGGTAGACCCCTCAGTGGTTGCTAGTGGGAGCCTGCTGAGTGCATCGGCCCAGTTTTCAGTGCCCGGTCTGTGCCGAATTGTGTAGTCATAAGCAGGTAACATGAGTGCCCACCTCTGTATGCGGGGCGATGCGTTTGCATTTATGGCCTTGTTGTCGGCCAAAAGGGACGTTAGAGGTTTGAGATCTGTCTTCAGCTCAAATTTCCTGCCAAACAGGTACTGGTGCATTTTCTTTACCGCATATACACATGCGAGCGCCTCCTTTTCTACCATCCCGTAGCCCCTTTCTGCCTGGGTCAGACTTCTGGAGGCATAAGCTACCGGCTGTAACTGAACCTTGGCATTGACATGCTGCAACACACACCCGACACCATAGGACGACGTAACGCACGTTAACACAAGTTTCTTACATGGGTCATATAGCGTTAACAGATTATTGGAACATAACAAATTGTGTGCTCTATTAAAAGCCCTTTCCTGGCTCTCCCACCAGACCCATTCACGACCTTTGCATATAAGCACGTGTAGCGGCTCTAGCAGCGTGCTCAATTTTGGAAGAAAGTTACCAAAATAGTTCAGGAACCCCAGGAATGAATGCCGCTCCGTCGTGTTACGGGTCTGGGTGCTCTCTGGATCGCTTCCGTCTTGGATGCAGTCGGGCTGATCCCGTCTGCTGCTACCCTCATCCCCAGTAATTCTACCTCTGGAGCTAGGAAGATGCACTTCGCCTTTTTCAGTCGCAGCCCTACCCGGTCCAGTCTGAGTCGCACCTCCTCCAGGTTGTGGAGGTGTTCTTCAGTATCGTAACCCGTAATGAGGATGTCGTCCTGAAAAACCACCATCCCTGGAATCGACTTGAGGAGTCTTTCCATGATTCGTTGGAAGATCGCAGCGGCCGAGCGAATCCCGAACGGACATCTGTTGTACTCAAACAACCCCTTGTGTGTCGTGATGGTGGTCAGCTTCTTCGACTCACTCACCAGCTCCTGGGTCATGTAAGCTGAGGTCAGGTCCAATTTTGAAAAAAGTTTTCCACCGGATAGCGTCGCAAAGAGGTCCTCCACTCTCGGTAGCAGGTACTGGTCTTGGAGTGACACCCGATTGATGGTGGCCTTGTAATCGCCACATATCCTGACCGACCCATCCGCCATGAGCACCGGCACAATCGGGCTCGCCCAGTCACTGAATTCGACTGGCGAGATGATGCCTTCCCTCAGCAGGCGGTCCAATTCGCCTTCTATCTTTTCCCGCATCACGTACGGCACCGCTCTGGCCTTGTGGTGTACTGGCCTGGCGTCTGGGTTTATGTGAATCACTACCTTGGCCCCTATGAAAGTGCCAATGCCGGGTTGAAATAATGAGTCAAATTTGTCCAGGATCTGTGAGCATGATACTCGCTCCACAGAGGAAATTGCATTGACATCGCTCCATTTCCAGTTCATGACAGCAAGCCAACTCCTCCCCAGTAGTGCGGGACCGTCCCCTGGGACAATCCAGAGTGGCAGTCTGTTCTCCGAATCTTTGTGGGTCACGACTACCGTGGCGCTGCCTAGCACCGGAATGATCTGCTTTGTGTAAGTCCGTAGCTGTGCGTCAATCGGCGATAATTTTGGCCTCCTGTCCTTGGACGCCGACAACTTTTCGAACTGTTTGATACCTATCAGGGACTGGCTGGCCCCCGTGTCTAGCTCCATTGATACTGTGATTCCATTGAGGAGCACTTTCATCATTATCGGTGGCGTCCTGGTGTATGAACTATATACGTGCTCCACATGAACTTGCTGAACTTCAGCTTCCAGCGATTTCCCCCAGCGTTCATTTCTGCAATTTCTGCAGGTATTTTGCTCACCTCTGCAAACTCCGGCTGAGTGTGTGCCTCCATGCCTCTAGCATGAGCTGCTGTTTGAAACAAAAGGTCCAGGTTAGGAGTGCCTCCCACAAGTTCACCACCTAGTGGTCAGTGTTCTCACAGTGTACAACTTAGGTCAGATTATACATCGGTTACAATGCTGGTTGAATACATGACAGGTGGCAGCATAACATTTTTTTGACCTTCTTCCATAAACTGTGGCTGTCCTTCGCAATGGCATGGCAATGCTCGATTCTGGAGGTCAAGGGTCATCATGACATGTGCAGAAGAGGAGACAGAGAGAGAGGGAGCTCAGAGGGACTGAAGGCGTGGCTGGGTGTGGTGTGGCTGCTTTGGGTGGAAGGAGGGAGAATTTAGAGCTTCACAGCAAGTAGGCAAACAAAAAGTAGGTGCTACCAGCCACATATTTGACCGAATTTGGCCTATAATGGAGAGAGAGGAGGAGGCATCACAGCACGCTGTGGAGACTGACGCTGGAGAGAGCAGTGAGGTGGGAGAGGAGCACATTGGAGGGCGCAAAAGTCCCAGAAGGTTCTCGGATGAGGCAAATGCCTCCCTCCTGCATGAGGTCAATTTACGCTGGGGTGATTTGACACAAGGAGGGCGTGGGAAGCCCACCCCAAATGCATACCAGAAAATATGGACTGAAATAGCAGAGGTGGCCTTGTCGGTGACCAACGAGGTGCATGAGGGCAACCAATGCCGCAAACAATGGAGTGACCTTGTGGGATCCACAAGAGTGAGTATTACATTGATTTACATGTACTTATGTATTTATATAATTTGATTTCTAACAGTCATGAGTGACTATCAACAGATGTGAGGTCTTGCACTTTTACCGGGAATGTTTTACTCAAAACCTGCAGTCACGGTGTACGTCGTTCGGTGAAGAATGTTAATTTTCATAAGAATCATGATTACATCTGTCAGTTATGTGTTCTATCAGTGTCTGTGAAGGTACCTAGCAATGGTATCCTGCATTGATCTCATGCCACCTCATCCTGTCACGTTTTACAGAAGAAGCTATCGACGATGAGGTCCGTGCAGAGGCAAACGGGTGGGGGCCACCAGTCCCCAGCGACATCACAGAGATGGAGGAGCGGGTGCTCGCACTCGTGGGGAAGCACCCCGGACAGCCACGGATGCATCAGCAGACCCTGAAGTGATGCCATGTGAGTAAAGCTTACACCATTGCGTCATTTAAAATCTATAGATGCCACACCCACTCATATCCAAACAATCATATATGATAGATGATTTCTGCAATTGTCACAGAAATAATGCTGGCCTAATGCAAATCATTGCAATGCACAATGTGTTGACGGTCATGAAATGTGATGTCTGTGATGATTTTGATAACGGTGGTGCTTTTGTCGTGCATATGGTGTGTGTAGCGCTGGACTCACCTTGTCACCCTAGCATGCCCTTCTCCTCTAATAACATCATTTGTGTTTAGCAGCTCAGCCAGCAGCGTGGCCCCAGGCAAGACCACAGAGGCCAGAAGGTGGGGGCGCGGGGACGGACTCGCCGGACAATCCTACATCTGATGCTGAGGAGCTCTGATTTTCACCCATCAATCCTCTAGGTCTGTTCTCCATGGATGAGAGCGTGGACTTCACCACGCTCCAGAACCCATTCCACCCCAAGGCCATCTAGTAGTCCTCCAGTCATTCCCGCCTCCATTCTGGAGGTACCAGCCCCAAACACCTCACCACAGGGCACCCCATTTGTCCCCAGGACGCGCCAACCCCACGGAGGTCTCGTGGATTCGACAGGTCTGTTCCACGTGCACGACATGAGAGCGAAGAGATAGTACATTTATCCAGGAGGACTGTACACATTGGTGACCAGCTTATTGAAGCATTGCGGGGCATATCCCGACGGTTGGCCACCATGACTGAGTACATTCCGTGCATGGCGGAGTCCCTGGATATGATAGCCAGGAACACTGCTGCCACAGGCTTCCCATTGGTCCTGAGCGCAGCACTCCACCCTTAGGTTCCGCACCACCATTGCGAATGACAGATGAGAGCAAGGACCAAGATCCTGCTTCTGCATCAGAGAATGTTTCCCACTTGGCACCCCCCGTAGTCATACCCACGCAACGACCGCATCTACCTTCATCCCTCCCAATGAGGCACCGCCTGAGGAGCTCCTCGGCCAGGCATCATGAAGTGAGGAGTGGAAGGGGTAGAGGTGGGGAGAATAAGGGGAGGGGGGATAGAAAGTGAGATGCATGTGCGCAGGTGATGGCTGTGTTATATCTCCATCTGGGTGTATGCAATTTGTTGCAATGTATGGGGGCTGGGGTCTATGCTCCTACTTTGCCTTTTTATTCTGGGTGTTGCTGGACATGTTGAACATGTGATTTTTGTCAATGGTGGAAAAAATGGAATGTGGGCGGGGTTTGGGTGTTATTGGCTGTGATACTTATGATTTCAGACCAATGTTGGTATTAAATTTTTGTTATTGAACATAACCTTGTTACGCATTGTCTCAGATAGCTGGACCGTTACATACTGATGATTCCTTAAGATGAAAGGGTTAAATACAACTTAACGTCAATCAACGTAAACTTTAACTGGCACCAAGGTGATGGGCATTCATTGATGTCTGAACTGCACACACACAGCAGTGTGTCAGCGTTGTCACTCACATCAACGCTCTTTCAGGCAAATCTTTCAGATATCAGCTCCTCATGTAAGAGTGGGATTTAACAAATGCCAGCCACACAACTGGCATTCCACTTTTTGTGGGCGTTTTTTTTGGCGAGCGATATTGTGGGCGATATGTGTGCAAGGTGGTGAAATTGAAGCTGGGCAATCTCATGGCCGCTAGTTTGGGTAAATATGCTCTTTACAACAAAAAACAGCGGGCGGGTGTTAATACTGAATCTCGGCGCTAATTTCGTGTGAAAATTAACGCTGGGCGATATTATGGCCGTTGATTTAGCTCATTCTGCTGATTCCGCCCAAAAAAAGTGGGCGGGCGGTAATATTTTTATGTAATAGAGCTATTAATAAAAGCATAAGAAATAGGAGCAGGAGTAGGCCATTCAGCCACTCAAGCCTGCTCCGCCATTCAATGAGATCATGGCTGATTTTCTACCTCAACTCCAATTTCCTGCACTATCCCTATATCCCTTGATTCCTTTAATATCCAAAAATCTATCGATCTCCGTCTAGAATATACTAAAAGACTGAGCCTCCACAACCCTTTGAGGTAGAAAATTCTAGAGATTCACCACTCTCTGAGTGAAGAAGTTTCTCTTCATCTCAGTCCAAAATGGCCAACCCCTTATTCTGAGAAAATCAGGCATACTTTACAAATCAGGCGTAGGGAATGGGGGGGGCGGACGTTTAAAGGGAAGTTTACAAACATTAAACACTTCAATTTTACAAAAAGAGTCATCATCAATAATAAATGATAAATACATCAATAAATCAACCAATAAATCAATCAAAAAAAATTAATTAAAATAAAAAAAAAAATCAATAAATAAAACATTTTCTACTTACTGACTACAGCACCGGGAGTCCTCCAACAGCGTGCTGGGACGCCCCCGAAACTTGGGCCCTATATTCCATTTACTTTGTTCTTGCCCACTCACTTAGCCTGTCTATATCGCCTTGAAGTCTCTTTGCATCCTCCTCACAACTTACATTCTCACTTAGCTTTGTAACGTCAGCAAACTTGGATATATTATATTTGGTCCTCTCATCCAAAACATTGATGTAGATTGTGAATAGTTGAGGCCCAAGCACCGATCCTTGCGACATCCCACTGGTTACAGCCTGCCAACCCGTTTGTTCTTATTCTCTGTTTTCTGTCTGTTAACCAATACTCAATCCATGCTAGCATATTACCCTCAATTGCATGAGCCCTAATTTTGTCCAATAACCTTTTGTGTGGCACCTTATCGAATGCCTTCTGAAAATCCAAATACATCACATCCACTGGTTCCCTCTTATCTATTCTATTAGTTACAACCTCAAAAACTCTAACAGATTTGTCAAACATGATTTCCCCTTCATAAATCCATGTTGACTCTGCCCAATCCTATTATTAATAACTAACAACTAATTTTTATATCGAAAAAATACTTGTTTCGGGGGTCCACAGAAATTTTGTAACATGGAAAGGGGCCTCAGAAGAAAAGATGTTGTGAACTTCTGCATTTGACTGCACCATTTTATTTGTAAATGTCTGAGTTTTCTAGAGGTTTACCTCGACATGTCCGAGCACACCTGCCTTCGGAGACTGCGCTTCCAGAAGGTGGTGATCAATGAAATATGTGAGCTCATCAGGCCACATATGCAGCCAGTCATGAGGACATCAGTGTCGGTCGAGGTCAAGGTTACCGCAGCACTGTCTTTCTATGCGTTCAGTTCCTTTCGGGCCTCCTCGGTCGAGATTTGCCCTCTGTTTCAACATGCCACCCATCGCTGCATTGGACAGGTGACGGAGGCCCTGTACGCGTGAACATTGGACTTTATCAGCTTCCCCATGACCACGGAGGCTCAGACTGACAGGGCTGGAGAAATCTATTGCATTGCTAAGTTCCCCAGGGTGCAGGAAGCTATACAGTGCACTCACATCGCCATGCGGGCACCTTCTCAGGACCTGGAGCCTTTTCGTAACAGAAAAGGATTTCACTCCCTGAAGGTCCAACTAGTTGTCGACCACAACCAGATCATAATGGCAGTGAATGCCAAATGTCCGGGCAACTTCAATGAGGCTCACATCCTGCGTGAGAGCGCTGTCTCTGACATCTTTAAGAGTCAGCCACAAGGACAATGCTGGATGCTTGGTGATAACCGATATGGCCTAGTCACCTGGCTGATGACCCCCTGCGTGACACCCACACCGAGGCCGAGAAGCGATACAACCAGAGCCACAGAGACACATGCAATGTGGTCCAGAAAACAATAACTGCTTAAGCAGTGCTTTAGATGTCTGGACCACTCAGGAGGGGAGCTACAACACAACGCTGAGCAAGTAGGTAAATTTGTGGTCGTGTGCTCCATGCTGCACAACCTGGCTAACAGGAGGGGACAAGAATTGCCAGAAGGGACTGGTGCTCCATCTCAGGAGAGAGAGGAAAAGGACGTTGACCTAGGGCCAGACAATCAGGCTGGTTATGCAACCATGCCCACAACCCCCTTCAGACCGCAGGAAAGGGGCTGTGGTGGCTACATAGCTGCAAGACTCTTGCAGGAGGAGCTGATATCTGAATGATTTGCCTGAAAGAACATTGCTGTGAGTGACAATACTGACACACTGCTGTGTGTGTGCAGCTCAGACATTAATGGTGGGCATCATCTTGGTGCCAATTAAAGTTTAAGTTGATTGAAATTAATTTTTATTTCACCCTTTCATGTTAAGGAATCACCAGTGTGCAATGGTCCAGCTATCTGAGACAATGCGCAACAAAGTTATGTTCAATAAAAAAAATTTACACCAACATTGGTTTGAAATCATAAGTATCACAGTCAATAACACCTAACCCCCACCCACACCACACTTTTTTCATCATTGCCATTAATCAAATGGTCAACATGTCCAGCAACACAGAATACAAAAACAAAGCAGGAGGGTGGTGCCCTCTCCCAATACATTACAACAAATTGCATACACCCAGATGGAGATATAACACAGCCATCACCTGCGGACATGCACCTCATTTTCCTTCCCCCCTCCCGTTCTTCTCCCCACCTCTGCCCCTTCCCCTCCTCACTCCACGGCGCCTGGCCGAAGAGCTCCCCAGGCAGTGCCTCACTGGGGAGGGATGAAGGCAGAGGTGATGGTTGCATGGGTATGGGAGCGCGGGGTGCCGAAGGGGCAACATTCTCTGATGCAGAAGCAGGATCTTGGTCCTGCCTCTCATCTGTCGTTCGCAGTGGTGGTGCGGAACCTAGGGGTGGAGTACTGCGCTCTGGGACCACAGGAGGCCTGTGCCAGCAGTGTCCGTGGCTATCGCCTCCAGGGCCTCCGCCATCCGCAAAATGCCCCCCCAGTGCTTCGATGAACTGGTCACCAATGTCTGTAGTCCTCTTGGATAACTGTACCATCCCTCCGCTGTCATGTCGCGCGCGTGGACCAGACCTGCCGCGTCCACGAAATCTCCGCGAGGTCGGCGCCGTCCTGGGGACAAATGCAGTGCCCTGTGGTGAGGTGCTTGGGCCCGGTACCTCCAGAGTGGAGGCGGGAATAACCGGAGAAGCACTGGATGGCCTTGGGGCGGAATGGTTTCTGGAGGGTGGCGATGCATGTTCCTCGAAGTCCGCACTCTCATCCGTAGAAAACAGACTCAGCGGATTGACAGGCGAGAATCGGAGCTCCTCGGCAGCAGATGTAGGATTGTCCGGCAAATCTGGCCCCGCGCCCCCACCTTCTGGCCTCTGTGGTCTTGCCTGGGACCGCACTGCTGGCTGAGCTGCTAAACACAAATGAAGTTATTAGAGGAGAAGTGGGTGCTAGGGTGACAAGGTGATTCCAGCGCTACACACAGCATATGCATGACAAAAGCACCACTGCTATCAAAATCATCACAGACATCACATTTAATGACCATCAACACATTTGCATTGCAATGATTTTCATTAGGCCAGCATTATTTCTAGGACAATTTTAGAAATCATATGATTGTTCGGATAGGAGTGGGTGTGGCATCTATTGACTTTACATCACACAATGGTGTCAACTTTACTCACATCGCTTCACTTCAGGGTCTGCAGATGCTTCCGTGGCTGTCGGGTGTACTTCCCCACAAGTGCGAGCACCCGCACCTCCATCTCCGTGATGTCACTAGTGACTGGAGGCCTCCCACCCGTTCGGTTCTGCACGGATCTCATCATCAATAGCTTCTTCTGTAAAAGGTGACAGGACAACATGGCATGAGATCATTGCATCATATCATTGCTAGGTACTATCACAGAGACTGATACAAAACATAACCGACAGATGTAATTATGATTATTATGATAATTATCATTCTTTACCTAAAGACGTACACCGTGACCGCAGGCTTTGGGTACAACATTCCCGGTAAAAGTGCAAGTCCTCACAGCTGCTGATAGTCACTCTTAACTGTTACAAATCAAATTATATAAATACATAAGTACATGTAAATAAATGTAATACTTACTCTTGCGGATCCCACAAGGTCGTTCCATCGTTTGCGGCATTGGTTGCCCTCATGCACCTTGTTGGTCGCCAACGAGACCACCTGTGCTATCTTGGCCCATATCTTCTGGTCGGCCTTTGGGGTGGGCTTCCCACGGCCTCCGGGGTCAAATCACCCCAGCGTAACTCAACCTCCTGCAGGAGGGAGGCATTTTCCTCGTCTGAGAACCTTCTGATTCTTTTACATTCTTCAATGTGCTCTTCTCCCAGCTCACTGCTCTTGCCAGTGTCAGTCTCCACAGTGTGCTGTGATGCCTCCTCCTCTCCCTCCATTACAGGCCAAATTCGGCCAAATATGTGGCTGGTACAGCTAATTTTTGTTTCCCTTTTTGCTCTAAAGCTCTAAACTCTCCCTCCTTCCTTCCAAAGCAGCCACACCACCCCCACACATGCCTTCAGTCCCTCTCAGCTCCCTCTCTCTCCGTCTCCTCTTCTGCGCATGTCATGATGACCCTTGACCTCCTGAATTGCGGGAATTGAGCATTGCCTTGTTGTTGCTAAGGAAGGTGACACTTTACGGCTGGAGATCAGAGAGATTTAACGCTAACGCCATTATCGCTTGCAGTAACGCCCACTTTCAAAAATGGAAACTAGGTGCTTTGAGAATGGATGAGAAGCCGGCGATCTTAAAACACATTTTTATCGCCCGTGCTGGAAATAATGCCCATTTTTGGGCGATCTGCACAAAACTGTAAAATCTTGCTCATAGTCTTCAAGATGTGGAGGGGGGAGGAGGAGGGCCAAACCCTTCTCAGATGAGACAAACGAAGCCCTAGTCACGGAGGTGCACTCCCGGTGGGCCCACTTAACCCGGGGTGGGCGCGGGAAACCTCCAGCCCAGGCCTACCTTAAATTATGGGGCGAGATCGCGACGTGGTCTCGTCTGCGTTCCATGAGGCGAGGGGGTCTGACGAGTTCCTGAAGCGCTGGAACAGCTGGTTGCTTCAGCAAAAGTAAGTTATAGATTTTAAATCGTAATGATGCTAATTGTAATTATAAATCTCCAGTATTGAATTAAGCTTGTTATTCTTGCATATATTCCCTGCTAAGATCTGCACAGGGCTCGGAATCTGTCATTTACACAGTGACCCAACCTGGACTGTGGGAGAGCTGCCCTTGCTCACTGTCTGCCCTGGGACTCTTTGGGACATTAGCTCCTGTTATTGCCAAGTTCACCAGCTATCCTGAATCCCCGGCCCCCCCCCGGGGTCCCTTCATGGAGATTGTAGTCGAGATGTTTGTGTCAAGCATTAGATCCCACACACGATCTTTGTTATAACCATGCATCAATTGTGGATACAAATCCTATTAGCATATAACATTGAAAACTGTTGTCTTTTCATGATAGTACCTAGTCAATGAGCTTATGCCATGCATTTGTCACGTTTGCAGAGCAAGATATCTAAGAATCGGGCTGAGCGCAGGTGCACCGGAGGAGGGCCCGCACAGTTAACTCAGCTCACCGAGTTGGAGGAACATGTTGCGGCACTGGTCGGCAGCCACACTCGGTGAGACACAGTCCTCCCTTGCGTCATGTGAGTAATGCATCAAGCAGTGTCAAAGTAATGTAACATCATTTAATTATAATATACGAATGATGTCATGTTATGCATGCAGCTATCCTGATTCCCATGCAGCCGCTGTGCTACTCTCAGGTTGACAACATAAGAAATAAGAGCAGGAGCAGGCCATCTGGCTATCTGTCCCCTTCTCTATCCGCTCCCCATAAACCTTCACTCCCTTATCATTCTGTCTATCTCCGTCTGATCCAGCCTCCACAGCTCTCTGGTCACTGAATTTCAACTTGGATTTACTACCATATATATTACCGTGTGATACATTGTTATGTAACGTCTCTTCGTCTCATTTATTGTAGTAGTGCTGCTCCTCATTCATATGCCAGTGCAGCGCAGAATGTGTACCTTTCTGTTCTAATAAGCTCAATTGTGTTTTACAGATCCAACAACACCCATGTGCAGCGAGGCACCACCTGAACCTCAACCTGCATTGTTGCAGATGGTCATCACCATGGGTGGGGAGGAGGAGGAAGACGATGATTATGATGAACAGGTAACGGAGCAGGAGGAGGAAATCTTGGATATGGAGGAGTATGTCTCTAGCATCGCTCTGACGGAATACCTGTGGGACCTGCAGCCATAACGTCGGCTTCGACAAAAGAAGTAGCGGGACCAAGCGGGTTGCAGCCGGCGACGCAAAGGCACATGTTAGTGCTCACGCCGATCCCACAGAGGCCGAGTCAGCGAGGTCAGCACATGCCTCCTCTGGCCCATCGTATCGAGGGCTTAACCAGACTGTGCAAAGAGAGTGTCGCGATAAGTCGCGAGCTCCTCCAGGCGTTTGTGGTATACGCGAGGGACATGTCCCAGGCATTTGCTCACAATTCGGAGGATAGGCAGCAGATGATCCAGGAGATGCGTGTGACAATTGCCTCCGTCGATGCCTTGCGGCATGCAATAGTGGCGGGGCACAGCACTGAACCCCAAGGTACCGTCATACATACCACCAGCACCAGCACACAAGCGAGTCAGGAGGAAGCACTTCCTTCTGACTTGGAAGGTGATTCCCCAGCTACGTCTTCCCCTCCAGCACCCCAAGAGCCGATCGAGTCACCGTCACACCCACCACGGCAGGAAGTCTTGCCGCCGCCTGCTGCACACCCGACTCGTCTTGGTACCCGGGGACCAAAACAGGTGGGGGGTTAAGACACGGGACGGATAAAGGACCGAGAGGGAAACATGGCCGCAGGTAGGGAGGGGGGTGCTTTATTGTAGTTTTATTGTTGTTATTGTTATTGTCGTTATTATTGTTATATTGTTCTTGTTGTTTTTTTTAATTTATTGTTGGTTCACTGTTGGGGTAGGGGTGGGTGGAGGGCTTGGTGGTGGGTGGGTGTTACAGTAAAATTATTGTTACATTTTATTGTTAAATCATTAAAAGAATTTATTTCACTTTACAATTGTTGAGCAGTGTCTTCTAATAGCGTAAGGTAAGGTAAAACATGAATACAATTGTTGGAAAACAATGGCCAGGCCAGACCAGGCAAGGATGAAACGTAACACAACTGCAACTATTGTCTTTCCGTAACTGTATCTGTGACTGTCCCCAATGTAAGTTCATGAAAAGCGCTCATTTATGAACTGCTGGCGCAACAGTTTTGCAGCTATGTAACTCCCACGGGGGTTTCCCAGTCTTGCGCGGGGGGGGGGGGGGTGGGGGTGCGGCTGGGAGGCATGGGGCCATGGATTCAGCACCAGGCTGATTGTCCGCCCTGAAGTCCTCACCAGCCTCCTCCTCCTCCTCCTCCTCGTCTGCCTCTTCTGCCTCCATTCCTTCCTGAGGTGGACCGGCAGCCCCATCTGGCAATTGTTGTCCTCTCCTTATTGCTAGGTTATGCAACATGTAGCACACCACAATAAACACAGCGACCTGGTCAAAGTGGTATTGTAGGCTGCCTGCAGAGTGGTCCGGGCATCTGAACTCCAATTGTCTTTTTGACGATATTGCATGTAGCTATATGGCTTTCGTTGTAACACTTCTCGGTTTCCATCTGGGGATTACGCAGGGGGTGTCACGAGCCAGCTGGCAAGGCCATATCCTTTATCCCCCAGCGTCCAACCATGACCTTGTGGCTGACTGTTAAACAGGTCAGAGACAGCGCTCTCATACAGGATGTTTTCATCATGGATGCTGCCTGGAAATTTAGCATTTACTGCCATGCTTATTTGGTTGTGATCGACAACGAGCTGCACGTTCAGGGAGTGGAATTCAAGGAATCCATTTTGGTTATACGAAACACCTCTGCATCCTGTAAAGGTGCTTTCAGGGCAATGTGCGTGCAGCCTATTGCTCCCTGCACCTTGAGGAAGTTTGCTATTCTCGAGAAACCCAATGTCCTCCTGGTCTGTGCCTCCCTGGTCATAGAGAAGTTTATAAAGTCCATCCTGTGAGCGTAAAGGGCTTTAGTCACCTGTCGAATGGAGCAATGTGTGGTGTGTTGAGAGATACCACAAATGTCAGCAGCTGAAGCCTGAAAGGAGCCCAATGTGTGGAAGGATAGTGCTGCAGTAACCTTTACCTCAATGGGTAGTGCAGTCCTGATGGTGCTGGCAGGCTGCAGATCTCCCTTGATGAGCTGGCATATCTCAGCGATGACCTCCTTTCAGAAGCGCAGCCTTCTAAGACACCTGTTATCGGACAAGTTGAAGTATGATTGATTTTCCCTATAAGTTCGTCGGGTATACATTCTCTTCCTCCGCCTCCGCATTAGTCTGCCACCTCTTTGATTGGGCCTTTCACTCAACCCAACTTCAGAGTCCAGTATGTGAGCATTGACAAGTAATGGTAGAGAAGTTACAGACCCCATCACTATCACTATTGCTATAAATGCCCTTTGTGCTAAAATAAATTTAAATATAAATATAAATGTGAGTGGATCAATCAGTAACTAAGGCCCTTAAATAACTCACAAATTATAAGCCCCTTCCTTCCTACATTCAAAATGGCGTCCGTAGTGCTGTTCTGTGAGGACTGCCAGGTAAGAGCAGAACACTGACAGCACAACTGTCAAAATGGCCCCCGGAGGCGCTAACAGGAGGCACAGAACAGGTCCCATATAATTTTGATGGCATTGATTCTGCATGTTGATATTAATAAACTGTTTTAGTTTATTTTCAACACTTTCCAGATTTATTTGGCATCTAACAAAGCTTACACTTGGTAATTATATTGCATAATAATGCACTATTAAAGAGGGAATCTCAGCATTAAAAATCAGTTACAAAGAATCATGAATAAGTCTAACATCCTTTTGTTTTTCCATTTATAGTTTTTTAATTACTTGTTTAAACACTAGGCACTGATTGCATTATTAGAGGCACTGTCTTGAAGGGATTACAGTGCCTGACAATAAGAGGAGCTGAATTAATACATACACAGCCAAAATGACCAAAACGGCTGAAGGACCCTGGATAAATTACCTTATCTACTGATGTTAATTCAGCTCCGTGACTCTGTCAGGTTTAGTAATCCCTCCAAGCCAATTATCGTGATATAATCAGTACTGACTGTTTGAACAAATATATTCATAAAAATGACAAGTATAGAGAGAAAACAAAGGGATGTTCAAGTTAATCATAGTTCTTTTTTTAACTGTTGTAAAAGAAGTACTCTTTCCTTAGTCAGAGATAATATTGAAGAATTTAATTGGACAGGAGTTCAGAAATCACGATAGTGAGGTGCATATAATCAAACAAATGAACTCAATAAGGAACTATACTTTGATTGTAGCAGTGAACAGCTTAAATTAGCAACTAATTGAACCAGCTTGTGTCAGTGTATAGTAACTTACAGAGTAGCCATATATTAGTATAAGCCGAGGTGAACTGATAGACAACTCTCACTGTAGTGAATATTGTGGTGAATAGTGCAGCACAATAGTAAGTGATTGTAAAGAAGGGGACTACCAATGCCACACATGAGTCTGTCTGCAATACTTAATCGGTATAACCTGAACAAGTAATCATAATTATAAACTGAAGAACAGTTCTAAACGTACTTGACTTAATTGGAATAAATATTTTTTCATTTAGTCCTGTGCTCATGCTTTGCAGTTTTCATTAGCTTCAGCCTCAGGCAAAACAGCCTCATTAAAAGAGCAGTGTATTTGCTGACCAGACCACTGATCATGTAACAACGATGAGACTAAATAAATAAGTCACAATACATTTCTTATTCCCTCTTGTTTTGATAAAAAATGCAATGTTGTAGTCAGTGTTAGAAAGAAGGTTTAAGTTCTTGTGAAATAAATGATATGGTTGCTAATCATGATAAATATCTTTTTGATCATTATTGTCAAGTTTACCATGGATTCTTGTGAGAGGCTGCAACAAGAGAACACTTAAATGGAGGTGAAATGGACTTCTGCAGAGTCAGCTACATTTATTTTATGAAAAGGATAGAGATAGATTGAAAGAGATTGATATCTTCTGTGCAAAAGCAGACAACCCTTCCCTTTTACAAAAATCTCAGAGTGACAATAAAAGTTGGATTTCAGTCTAGTCTGATTGAACCCATCAAATTTGGGTATGCTCGGTGGTTTGGTGAAGTACCAAACGTTAGCACCTCAGACAGCAAACCAGACTGGAGTTTACTGCACAGGGCCAATTAGACGTTGTCACAAGGGTCTTAGCTAGGACTCATCTTTCAGTTATCCACTAATATTAACATGAAAACTAGCTCATCTCGTTGAGTTATTTGTTTAATCTTTCTAAACCTGTGCAATCATGTAAAGTGTTAGAATAAGAAGGGAATAGGGTGTCAGTAATGGCATCAATATTTCTTACATATAACATCAAACAGTTTAACTAGAACCTTTACAAATATTGGAAGAGGAGTGCATAAAATTTACTGAGATTATATATTAACTGATGTAATCTAGATGTGAATTCTATATGTACATTACTGTATATCTTGATCAGAAAATATGCTTTTTGAACTGCCTCAAAGCCTTTTCCATGCGATCTACACATCTGCCAGCATGTTTGCTCTCTTATGCTCTCTTGCACTATCTCTGTCTCTCTGCCTCTCTGGGAAAACTGGCTGGCCTTTTCATTGGCTCGTGTCAGGAATTCATCTTGTGTGCAAATTCACCTTCTGCCAGTCTGTTAAGCAGCACAGTGACATCAAAGCATAACTCCTCCTAGACTGCCACATCCTGGGGAAGATTTCTCCTCTCATTGCGATTGAGTGTTAAGGTTTGCCCAGGAACAGCAAATAGAGGAAAATAGGGCAGTGAAGAGCAAACACTCGTAATGTTATCTGACTCATTTCCCACTCATTAATTACATAGATTGAGAATTGGGTGGGCTCCATTATGATGCGCAATCCTCCCCACCTGCTTTTATTTTATATGCTGGATCCATGGGATCGTTTACACCCAAATGCAATAAAGCGGAAAATCTGAACTCAACCTGTTATTATCAAACTCAGAAAGCTTCTTTGTTTTGTTAAAAAAAACATATCAATGAATTAGAACAATTAGAGCCATTTACAGCTAATTTACATATGCAGATTAAGTTAATTACAAAACAGACTTTCCTCTTAATGATATTGAAATATTGTGTGTACCTGTCACAGGCCAGGTTTCATACATTGCTATACTCTAATTTTTACGAAACAATAATAGAAGATACTGAAAATATAAGTCAGAAACTGTAAAGAGAAAAGCTAGATAAAATTTTGTGTTAGACCCTTCTTCTTCAGATCTGTCATCTTGGCTCAGCTTGAAGGATCAATACTCACGTCAGTACTTAAGCACCTAACGCAACATTTTCTGACAACCTGCGCTACTGGTGGGGTTTCATGCGGTGGGCAGCTTATTAGAAAATCGTGGGTGCACGGCACGTGATTTTCCATTCATTGATACTAATGAATGGAAAGTTGTGGGAAATACATCCATTATTTGGTGATAAGCCTACCGTTGCATATAAGGATCTGCCAATGGCAGAAGATCCTTGGAAATGCCATCCATGATCTGGGCTTAGACTCCAAAGGCTCAATTTTCCCCAGTATTTGCGCCGTTTTTTTTGGAGTAGGCTGCTTTATCTGTCCTAACTTAAAAATCCCCAGTTTCCCCAATCAATTTTCACCAGCATAACTCAGTTAATTAAGTTTTTTTTAAAGGTAGTTTTTTTTTCCTCACAAAGGGGCATTACCAGCCACCTATGCCAATTCTGATCATTTAGGCAACATTGGCCAGCTAATAGTTACTCCATTTCTACGTATGTGGTTTCTCGAGGAAACCCTTGTGGAGAGTTAAAGAAATCGGCGCAGGTAAGTACATCGGAGGCCATTCAGCCTGGGATAGGGGCGGGAAGCGGAGTGGACCTGGACCGGCATGAAATTGGTGGCCACAGAGTGGCGGGAAGGAACCATAGAGGCTCGGGGGGGAGAAGGGGGAGGGAGCAAACTGGCCGGCACGAAATCGGGGGCCACAGAGCGGGGAAGGCACCGGAGAGGCTCGGCGGGGGAGGATACTCACCGCAGCTGACCAGGAAGGCACCTCACTTGGAGCTCTAGTGCGCTTGCATGGTCATTTCAACGACATCAAGAACATCAGTTTTTTCTATTTTCTATGTTTCTATTACTACTCGGGGGATCAAGGGGTATGGCGAGAAAGCAGGAATGGGGTACTGAAGTTGCATGTTCAGCCATGAACTCATTGAATGGCGGTGCAGGCTCGAAGGGCCGAATGGCCTACTCCTGCACCTATTTTCTATGTTTCTATGTCTATGTTTCCCCTGAGCATGCGCAGAAGGCCCCGCTCCTTTTTCCAGCGCAGACCGCAGGCTCCACCCCTGGAGGCGACTGGCTGCAGATTAGAGGCCAAACATCAGGAAAACTTCGGAGATTTCTTTCTGGAGCATCTATTTACCTAATTAAGTGGCGCAACTCAGGCAATACGCCAGAAAACGGACTCGGGGAAAATTGAGCCCCCAACGAGGGAGTGTAGCACCACGGATGATGTTGTGCTTCAGATGACATATTAACTATTTTGTAGACCAGCAGTTCTCATTGGGTCTTGGCCAGCAGTTCTCATCCAACCAACACCACCAACAACAGATGAACTGCTTATTCACCTCACTGTTGTTTTGGGGATTTGAATTACTGTTTGCAAAATGGCTGCCTTGTTTCATTCTGCAACAGTCTCTGCAGTTCAAAGTAGTGAATTGTGTGGGATGTATTGAGAGACATGCTTTATAATGGTCAACTTTCTTTTCTTTCAGTAATATAAATAAAAACTTTTCACATATTTGAAAATGTCAAAAGCTATATGGCTTTAATGCAATTCCAGAATCAACATCTGGAGCTGAGACAAGAGAGAATTTTTATAATTCATTTTTAGCTAAAACAAAAGCACTTCATACTATTTACACAGTGAAATTCAATCTAAGTTATTTGACTAGAAATAGCATTTTTATTATAAACTGGGGTTGAGATAGGTTGGATGTAATTAGTAGAGGTGTCATATCAGAAGTCAAGAAGAAATGTCACAGCCAACTAAAAAAAATTAATATAAAGTATTAATGTAAATAACAGACATAATAAATATGTGAATGAAGTGTCGTTAGAGGCTAGCAGTATTGCCTTGAATGAGTATATCTATTTTAATACTTCAAGGATTACAATGAAGTTTGAATAATAATTGCTAGAAAAATATCAAGCTGTTTCAGTTAATGCCTGTTAAATAAAACTTATCAGATCTCATTTCAGTTATTCTGACTGTGTCAGGTCAGTGTTTAGCTTAACAACACTGAACCAGCATTATAGAGGGACAGGCACAACTGAAGCATTGCACTGTGTGACTTGATTAGAAATCGCAGGGGCTGAAATCATTAATTCGCTTACTACTGAAATCTCAAAAGTGCTGAAGTGGGAAGCAATTAACTTGCGAAAATAGGTTCTGATTCACGGAAGAGAAAGCACACGTGTTACACCTGATATAAAGCTTGTGAATATTCATTGAAATAATGAATACTGTTTACAATATTCAGAAAGTGGATATGTAAAACAATACCTTACTTTGAACAATATATATATATTCACATGCTTAGAGTAAATAGATTTTGACCTTTGCCATTTGAATTAATTCACTGATCTGGATTTATTTTTGTCTGCAGGCTCAAGGTGCTGTATGGCCTACTCGTGCTCCTATGTCTTATGTTCTTATGTAACTCCTTAATTTAAGTGATGTGGACTGACTGAGAGATGGAAGGAATAAGCAGAATGCATTCGAAGTGAATTTCATAATATTTGAAATAATTACAAACAATTTGATACCATTATTACAAATTTTGTATGTGCCTGATTTTCACTATTTATTATTGTGTGTAATTATTGACATTGTTCATATTCATAAGTTCAGAAAAATAATTAGGATAAAAATTACTTGCTTGTGTGATTGTATCACATTAAGTGGCAGGGAAAAGGTAGAAGGAGCACTTAAAACCCAAGGCTCCAAAATCATTGTTCAGTGGATTTACCAACAAATCAAGCTTTTATAAACCTGTAGCTTCTATGAGATTTTGACCAGGCCAAAGGACTGACCAGTCCAACAATGTGGAGCTAATGCAATAGAGGGTATTGAGTATATGGGAACAATGCCATAACCAATTCCTATCACTGTTTGTACTGCCACTTCTGTTCCACACTCTTCTACTCTCCAGGCCCTAATCTGCCTCTTCCATTTGCTCTACTTCTCTTCAAGCTTGACCATCTACTCATCTCTCTTTTCTGCCTTCCTTTACTCTGTGCCCAGTCTCAGCCTCTTCAATCTCTCCTCTCTTACTGAGCCCTCAGACCCATAGCTGCATGCTGGAATCCTGGACTACTTAGCCTCTCTTCTTTCCAGTCAAAATCCTTTTGAATGGGGCTACCAACAGAGGCCTTGGCCTGCTAAGCATCTCCATCCTCCACTCTGAGCACAGCTGCATAGCCAAGGATGGAAAATGTAACAGATAAGCGTAAGATGGACGGAAAATACCAACCTTCGCAGCCATGTTCTCAATATGTGAGCCCCGTGCATGAAGCTCGAAGCAGGATTGCAAATTTGTAATATTTACCCTAAAATGTTAATGTACAAAGAAAATTAGAAATGGTAGATTTGCAAAAAAAATACAATGTTAGAACCAAAGGAGGAAATTTAGACCGGACAGAGAAAAACAACTAAAAGTTCAAAAGGCAAAAGAAAAACAAAATTAAAGTGAAAAATATTGAAAGTATGTGAAGATATAAAGATTGGGAGGTAGAAAGAAAGAGAAAGAGAGAAAGAGAAGATGATGACAGGCATACAAAGTGTCATGTACCCCACATGCTTACTGCTTGTACTATTACAAGGTGTGCCACCAGGGGGCAACTCAGTGGGAAACTTGTAGGTTACCTGTACAGGTGTGCTAGGCCTAGTATAAAAGACAGGCCACCAGGTGTGATCCTCACTCTGGAGTTATCAATAAAGGACTAAGGTCACTACAGTTCAAGTACAACACATTGCCTCATGAAGTCATCATCAGAGCATCTAAAGAAACATAGAAACATAGAAATATAGAAATTAGGGGCAGAAGCAGGCCATTCAGCCTTCGAGCCTGCACCATCATTCAATAAGATCATGGCTGATCATTCAACCTCAGTACCCCTTTCCTGCTTTCTCTCCATACCCCTTGATTCCTTTGACCGTAAGGGCCATTTCTAACTCCCTTTTGAATATATCTAACGAACTGGCCTCAACAACTTTCTGCGGTAGAGAAATCCACAGGTTAACCACTCTCTGAGTGAAGAAGTTTCTCCTCATCTCGGTCCTAAATGGCTTACCCTTTATTTTAAGACTGTGACCCCTGGTTCTGGAACTCCCCAGCAATGGGAACATTCTTCCTGCCTCTACCAGATTTTTATATGTTTCTATGAGATCCCCTCTCGTTTTTCTAAACTCCAGTGTATACAAGCCCAATTGATCCAGTCTCTCCTCATATGTCAGTCCTGCCATCCCAGGAATCAGTCTGATGCACCTTCACTGCACTCCCTCAATAGCAAGACCATCCTTCCTCAGATTAGGAGACCAAAACTCAACACAATATTCTAGGTGTGGCCTCACCAAGGCTCTGTACAACTGCAGTAAGACCTCCCTGCTCCAATACTCAAATTCTCTAGCTATGAAGGCCAACATGCCATTTGCCTTCTTCACCGCCTGTTGTACCTGCATGCCAACCTTCAATGACTGATGTACCATGATACCCAGGTCTCGTTGTACCTCCCCTTTTACTAATCTGTCACCATTCAGATAATATTCTGTCTTCCTGTTTTTGCCACCAAAGTGGATAACTTCACATTTATCCACATTATACTGCATCTGCCATGCATTTGCCCACTCACCTAACCTGTCCAAGTCACCCTGCAGCCTCTTAGCATCCTCTTCACAGCTCACACCACCATCGAGCTGAGTGTCATCTGCAAACTTGGAGATATTACATTCAATTTCTTCATCTAAATCATTGATATATATTGTAAATAGCTGGAGTCCCAGCACTGAACACTGCGGCACCCCACTGGTCACTGCCTGCCATTCTGAAAAGGACCCGTTTATTCCGACTCTCTGCTTCCTGTCTGCTAACCAGTTTTCTATCCATGTCAATACATTACCCCCAATACCATGTGCTTTAATTTTGCACACTAATCTTTTGTTTGGGACCTTGTCAAAAGCCTTTTGAAAGTCCAAATACACCACATCCACTGGTTCTCCCTTGTCCACTCTACTAGTTACATCCTCAAAAAACCCTAAAGACACAACAATTGGTGACGAGATTACGGACCTTCACTTGAAAATGGCTACCCTTGGTACGTTGCAGCAGTTCGATGATGGTGATGATTGGGAAGCCTTCATGGAGAGGCTCGACCATTTCTTCACAGCAAACGACCTGGCAGGCGACAATCTGGCAACACTGGCTGATAAGAAGATCAAGTGTAATATCTGTTCTTATCAGTTTAATATCCCCTATGGGGACATGATATTGAATTGATTTTTGGACAGGGAGCTGGATCAGGGGATTGCCCTGTCCACTCCATGCACTGACCTGGTATTGCAATATTTCCAGGAACGGTGCAACTTCGCCTCTCGGCCTTTTGGCCTAAGATCAAATATATTGGTCTTTGGCGTTAGAGTTGATCTGGAAAGAAATTGGACATTAAAAAAAAAACACTGGCTGATAAGCGCAGAGCTATCCTGCTAACCCGTTGTGGGCCCGCTGTCTATGGCCTTGTCAGGGACTTGCTGGCACCAGCGAAGACAATGACCAAGACGTACGAGGAGCTTGTAACGCTGATCCAAGAACAACTCAAGGCCAAAGCCATCCTCACAGCCAGACTCTGGTTTTACACCCACCGACGGCCCGAAGGCCAGGAAATCGCGAAATATGCTGCAGACCTCAGGGGGGCTGGCGGCACTGTGTGATTTCGGCAACCACCTCACCGAAACGCTGCGGGCTATCTTTGTCATTGGAATCGCTGATGAGGGCATTCTTCATAAGCTACGGTCTGCGGATACCATAGTCACACTGCAGAAGGCCATCTCCGTGAACCAAGCATTCATGATCTCGACCTGCGGCTCTAGGCAGATGACTCATCCTTAGGACTCAAACCCGGCAAGTACTGTGCACAGAGTGGCTGGACTGTAGAATGTGAACCCTCTCAGGGAAGAGAGAACAGGCCCTCGAGTCCCTTAACTCAGAGTCCGCTGAGGGGGGTTGAACAAGTAGCTCCATGCTGGCGGTGCGGAGGGAATCACAGGGCTCACCAGTGCCGCTTTAAAGACTATGTGCTGGACTTTCCACTTCACATCACCCATCTAAGGCCCAAAATGGACCTCCATCACCCATTTTGAGCAAAAAGTGGAAACTAGGCCCAAAATATCGCCGGAAAAACAGGCCCCTAAGTTTCCACTTTGATCACCGAGATGATTGCCCACACAAGGCCCATCCCAAGTTTCGGCACCTCGCATACACTTTGCTGGGCCGATGCAAGGCCCAAAAGAGTGCTCAAAAATAGTTGCTTTTTCAGGGACTTACAGAGGGAAATGGGCACTACAGACGCCATTTTTAACTTTGGAGGAAGGGTGGAGAATTAGTTCTGAGTTATTTAGAGAGTAAAATTGAAGAAAATTGTACTCAGAAATTTTGGACAGTGAATATAAATAGGTATTATCAACTTATTTATGCTAAATAGATCTCATATATTGGAATAATTTAGTAAATAGCTTTTACATTGTGAAGTTATTTAATGATATTGTTGTGGCCTATCAAACTGACTGGTACAGAGAGGGCAGACTACAGTGATTAGAGAGTATAGAGTAGAGAGATTATTAAAATTAGTGAAAGTAATTATTGACAATGATTATGGGGCCTATGCTTTCCCTGCCTTTAATTGTAACTGATCACACACTGGTTACTGAAAGGATCAATCGAAGAGGTGACAGAGTAATGTGTAGACGGTGACGAAGACAGAGGAGGAGACCGTATAGCCAACAAAAGTACTTAGAGAAGCAATCCTACCTGAACTTGTCTGAAAATGCTTGTCTTAGGAGGCTGCGATTCCGGAAGGAGGTCATCGATGAGATATGTCAACTCGTCAAGGATGATCTGCAGCCTTCCAGCACCATCAGAACCGCACTGTCCGTTGAGGTGAAGGTTACTGCTGCCCTAGCCTTTTATGCATCGGGATCTTTTCAGGCTTCAGCTGGCGACATCTGCCATATCTCTCAGCACACTACACACTGCTGCATTCGACAGGTGACTGAAGCCTTTTACGCTCGCAGGATGGACTTTATAAGCTTCCCAATGACCAGGAAGGCACAGACCGAGAGGGCTTTGGGTTTCTCGAGAATAGCAGACTTCCCCAAGGTGCAGGGAGCAATAGACTGCATACACGTTGCCCTGAAAGCTTCCTTAAAGAACGCGGAGGTGTTTCATAACAGAAAGGGGTTCCACTCCCTAAATGTGCAGCTTGTTGTTGACCACAATCAAACAATTCTGACAGTAAATGCTACATTTCCTGGCAGCATCCATGATGCGCACATCTTACGTGAAAGTGCTATCCCTGACCTGTTTGTCAATCAGCCAGAAGGTCACGGTTGGATGCTGGGAGGATAAAGGATATGGCCCTGCCAGTTGGCTCATGACCCCTCTGCGTAATCCTGTCACTGAAGCACAGAGACAGTATAATGAAAGTCACATAGCGACTCGCAACATCGTTGAAAAGACAATTGGGGTCCTAAAGCAGTGCTTCAGATGCCTGGATCATTCGGGAGGCAGCCTCCAGTACCACCCTGATCAGGTAGCAGAGTTTATTGTGGTGTGTTGCATGCTGCATAACCTAGCTATAAAGAGAGGACAAATAATGCCAGTTCATGCTGCAGGTCCACCTCCAGAAGGAGAGGAGACAGATGAGGCAGCCGGCGAGGATGAAGAGGAGGAACAGGTGGGAGAGGACGCGGGCGAGGACATAGGGGAGCTTAATCAGCCTGGCGATCTAGCACCGGTACCACCACACCTTTCCCGAAGACCAGTAGCCAGTGGCAGTTACACGGCCGCTAAGCTTTTGCGTCAGCAGCTCATTAATGAATGCTTCGCATGAACTATTAATTGTGGATATTCAAATGTTCAATTACAGTTATGGTTAATCGAAAGTTTCATTTGCGTGGGTAAACTGAATAAACAAACAAATATGCATGAAAAACTGTACTTTGTAAAATTTATGTAACTAAGAGAGAAGGTACAAAAGTTGTAGAAAAATATTTTTTTTATTAAGAAACAAAATTTTTTTTAACAACTAATGAACAACACCCTCCCTCCAACCCCCCAACCCCGCACCAACCCACCCTTCCCTCAAAATCCCCAAAACGTTAAAAGAAGAAGAAATACATTTTAAGGAACAAGTGGCCATTTAAGTAATGATAACAAGTGACCATTTCAGTCATGCTAACAAGTGAGTAATTAAGTGATGATAACAAGTGACCATTTTAGTCATGATAACAAGTGACCATTTCAGTCATGCTAATAAGTGACCATTTCAGTGATGATAACAAGTGACCATTTTAGTCATGACAAGAAGTGACCATTTCAGTCATGCTAACAAGTGACCATTTAAGAAAGAATGGAAAGTGGACTGTTAAGTAATGATAACAAGTGAACAAGTGAACATTTAACTATTGAATAAAATTGGCCAATTTAGTGGCAATAACAATAACAATAACAATAGTATAATAAATTAATAACAGCAAGTGAACATTTTAAAACAAGTGAACTACATAGAAAAGAACTCCCCCCCCTACCTGCGGCCACGTTTCCCTCCAGATCCTGTCCCACCCCCGTGTTCGCACCTGATAGAGAATTCAAACAGGCTGCATTCAGACAGGCTGTGAGAATTCACAGATCCCAAGTCAAAGCTGCTACGTGAAACTCAGCACATTGCATTAAGTCATCAATCAACTTGACATTTTAGGACCTTTGGTAGCGAGTCAATTAAAGGTTAACAGTATATCAATTGAGCCAAAAAGGTCAAAGAAGGCGCGTTCCTTTCTGTAAATTGAGTCAGGTATAAGAACAGCCATTTTGGCCATGTGGTCTCAGAAGGACAAAGGCCTGGCTTAAAGCCAAGAGCTTGTTGCAGCTGCCAGAATAAAGTTACATTAAAACTACAATCGGAGTTCGCATTTCATTGAAAATTAAGAGATCTAACAATTTTGGTGTCACGAACATGATTGCTGAGGAAAGAAACTGAATTTTGGACATCGGACCTACATACTGAGGTAAGGACTCCTCTTTATAAAAGTCCTCGGTCAAAAGTCTAAATTTGCCTCTCCTTCTACACGATTCCAAAAGCCTCCGGTTTGTGAAACCTCCGGTTGGTAGTCGGCTCGAGCTCCCATAGATGTCTAACATCGGCGGTGTGTTAGTTAATTAATCACCGACCTGCTGATCGGCTGGAAAGCCTATGACTCGAGACCCCAGTAAAGAAATCAGTATTATGGCAGCAGGAGATAAGAGCAAAGAATTGCCTACAACTGTTAAAGGTGGGCAGGCACCACCTGAGGTTTCGCTAGATGAAATCCTCCAACAGTTGAAAGAATACATAGAGCAACACTTTGACTTATCTAAAACCTGTATTAAGATCGAACAAAAGTATGGAACCTCCAAAGGACAATGGTCCTTGGACGAGATTAAAAGGGTCTGGGGAAAAACGACCCGTATGAAAAATAAAGAGCGAATCCGATGGTCCCTAGCCGTTATGGGACAGATCCGAAAGAGGAATGAAATTATAATGTGTTCCCAACATGATAGGGACCTGACCAGTACAAAGGACCAATTGCAAGCTGTTTGTGCACAGCTGTGACAGAAAAGACTTGAACTTGAAAAGTCGAAAGCGGAAGTTAAAGATCTTAAAGGTGAAATTAAAGAATGGAAAAAATCATTAGGTCAAGAGACAGTAATAGGAAAAGGAAAATGTATCGGTCAATTCCCAGGGTACCCATGTTTGGATAAATTAAAAGCGCAAACCCGAAGACACGATCGAGGAATAGATACGGATTCTGAATCCTCCGACGATACAGGGTCGGAGGATGAAGAATTAGGGGTGCGCTTTGTCCCATTTAAAAAAAGACGAGTTGTAGTCAAATCGGAAGAGACTGCGGATGAGGGCGGAACCAAAAATATGAAGAAAAGGGAGTATGCAGAATACTTATTTCATGATCCGGCAAACCCAGAGAAAATTGATAAATGGTCCAAGGAGTTGCCCAATCCAAAGAAAGGGGGAGTGAAAACGTGGGACCAATTGGACCGCTTAAGAAATATATATCAACTTCATCCCTGGGACGGAGTGCAAATTTTGACCATAATGGTGCCAAAAACACAAGGAAGAAAATTGCACGACAAGATAGAAGAAGCTTTGGGGCAGGATGAGCAAGAATTAAACGCAGGATGGGAGGCGATTAAACACTGGCTGAAAGCCTTCAGTCCAGCTAAGTCAGACTAGGGAAAAATTGCAGCCTGCCAACAGAAAGGAACAGAGGAGGTCCTGGAGTATGACGAGCGGTTTAGATGCACGTGGCTAGAACATTCGGGTATGAATAATACGGATGAGGAAATGGAAGAACAAGTGTTTGGACCCCTGAAAGCAGCTTTCGTGGCAGGTCTAAAGCCAGAACTGCCCAAAATGCTTAAGGTGGTGTTACCGGACTGTTACTGGAAGGTTACTGGAAGAACATCTTTGCAGCATTGGTGGATCGATGTAACCAATTAGACAGGGATGTGGGAGCTAAAGTCCGAGCTGTACAGGCTATGGGATGGAAATTCCAGGATCCGATAAACAGTCATTAGGAAAATTACCCGGAAAATGTCATTATTGTGGGAAAGAAGGTCACTGGGCCAGGACGTGCAGGGCAAAACAGCAAGGTCATGGCCGTGGAAGAGAACGCAGCCAGGGATACAATTCAGCCAACAAACCAGGCTTGTCACAAGATAATGACCTCATAGAAGCAGTTAAGCGACTGACAATACAACAACAGAAGGAGTTACTTGGGATAGCAAAAAACGATTGAGCCCACCCTGGCCCCGCTCCTCGCACTAATACAACAAAGGGGAGATGGGCTATATAGAACTGTGAGGGTGGGCGATAAGGATGTGGACTGTCTTTTAGACACAGGGGCGGAATTAACATGCTTACCCTTACAATATGGAGACTTTTTGCCGTTGGATGGCAGTGCACGTACAGCCTATGGAGTTGGGGGCCATAAAATGAAAATTAAAAGGACAACACCGGTACTTATTGGGCTGGGTCCACATGAACTAACCACGCCGGTCTGGATAGGCCCAGTAGATCAACCCCTTTTGGGAATGGACGTTCTAATCCAAGTAGATTCATCGTTGCATTTTGAGGATGGTTGGGTGACATGGACAATTAGAACTTTGAAGAAAGAAGAATTGAAGGAACACCTGATATGGGCTAAAGATAAGAACGATTGTGGCCTACTCCAGATGGAGCCTGCATCAGTTACCGGGACCAAGTCTCCGTGCACTAAACAGTATCCCATCAGTCCACCTACCATCGTGGGAATCTTACCGGTTATTCAGCAATTGGAGAAACAAGCGGTGCTTATTAAAACACATAACTCCTCCAATAGTCCCGTGTGGCCGGTACAGAAATCTAATGAGACTTGCCGTTTGACTGTCGATTATAGGAAAGCTAAGCAGTGTATTGATCAAAAAGCTCCTTTGGTCACAGATCCCTCCACCATTTTTAATGCCCTCAAACCGGAACATAAATATTTCTCGGTTATAGATATGGCCAATGGATTTTGGTCGGTGCCTCTGGCACCGGAGGTTCGACAGTGGTTTGCTTTCACGGTCCAAGGACAACAGTATACTTGGACCCAGTTACCGCAGAGTTTCCACAACAGCCCTATGGTATTCCACATGGCTTTACAAAGCCATTTGCGAGAATTACCTCCCCTGTCATTCACAGTCATCCAATCTACTTGGATTAGAACGTCCATTCCCAAAAGGGGTTGATCTACTGGGCCTATCCAGACCGGCGTGGTTAGTTCATGTGGACCCAGCCCAATAAGTACCGGTGTTGTCCTTTTAATTTTCATTTTATGGCCCCCAACTCCATAGGCTGTACGTGCACTGTCATCCAACAGCATGAACAAGATTTACGAGGTTTGCTGGACCACTTTCGGCTGAAAGGATAGAAAGCCAGCATCGACAAAGCACAAATATCCCAAGAAGTGGTTGTATACCTGGGACAAAAGATTTCACAAGGAAAGAGAGAACTTACCCAGAATAGAACTGCAGCCATTCGGGCTGCTAAAAGACCCACCACTATTCAGGAACTAAGGTCTTTTTTGGGATTGTGTCGCTTTAACAGAAATTGGATTGACTCCTTCACACAGCTTGCTCAGCCATTGAATGATATTTTAAAGGGGAAACGTGCCTCTAAAGAAGCCATCACCCTCACTAAGGAACAGCAAGAGGCCTTCCTGAGTTTGAAAAAGGCTTTGTGTTCGGCACCGGCTCTTGGAACCCCCGACAGTGGTAAGCCATTTACCTTGTTTGTCCATGAGAAAGAAGGATATATGACAGCTATACTGACACAAGAACATGGGGATCAGCAAAGACCTATTGGCTATTATTCGGCAAAACTGGATGTGGTAGCCCGCGGATGGGGAAGTTGCCTAAGGGCCATGGAAGCTACATGTCGAGCGGTAATGACCACTGCAAGTCTAGTCCTCGACCAAAAGCTGATTGTCAAGTGCCCCCACACCGTCCACGCTTTGCTGTCTATGAATAGAATGTCTCAGGTGACGGCAGCTAGATGGACCCGCTGGACAGCAGTTTTGGAAGCTCCAATCTCCATATCGTCCGGGCCAGCCCGGTTAATCCTGCAACTATGCTCCCGATGTCAGAATCGAGGGAGCAAGGGAGGGGGAGAATGTGAAGAGCATGACTGCGTGGAGATTTTAAAAGAAACAGAAGAAGCAGCCTTAGCAGCAGAGGAGCCTCTGCACAACCCAGACCTCATCCTGTTTACAGATGGTTCCTCCTTTGTTGACAATGGTACCAGAAAAGCAGGATGGGCAGTTACAAACTTATATGAGGTAGTGGCAAAAAGATGTTTACCCTCAGGAACATCAGCACAACAGGCCGAGTTATGGGCCCTGTTAGAAGCATGTCGAATAGCAGAAGGACAGACAGCTAATGTCTACACAGATTCGCGTTATGCTTTTGGAGTCACTCGCGACTTTGGTCTGTTATGGCGGAAAATAGGATTCCTCACTGCTGCTGGTACACATATCCAAAATGAAAAAGAAGTCCGAGACTTACTAGAGGCCATACAATTACCTCAGGAAGTGTCCATCCTGAAGTGTAAGGCCCATACCAAGGAAAATACCACGGAAGCACAGGGAAATGCCCTAGCCGACCAGGCAGCTGAAGATGTCACCTCACAGGGCGTTCCCCCAGAAGGACCAACACAGATGTGCAGATTGAAAGCACTCAGAACTCTGACACGAGACCTTCAAACAATGCAAGGCGAGTGCTCCCGAGAGGAAAAATGGACATGGATTGAGGCAGGAATTAAGCTATGTGAAGATGGTGTCTGGAGACAAAGAATTACCGACAAGCCAGTCGCACCACAAGCGCTTATGCCTTTTTTAGCCCAACAGATCCACTCATGGGGACACTTGGCCTCACAACATATGACAGCACAGTTCCAGAAAAGCTGGTGGGGTCGGGGATTTAAAAAACATGCCCAGCTGGTAGCAGACCGCTGTGTGGTCTGCCAGAAAAATAATTCTGGACCCATCACGGTAATGCCCCACCTGAGGCCCCCTGCCCCTGTTGGACCATTCCAGCATCTGCAGGTTGATTATGTATCTCTTCCTTCATGCCAAGGATACACTAACATTCTTGTCATGGTCGACAGATTCTCTAGATGGGTAAAAGCTGTCCCAACTAAAAGAGCCATAGCCAATCACACTGCAAAGGTCTTGTGTAAGGATTATATTCCCCGATGGGGAGTCCCGAGTAGCATTGACTCAGATCAGGGAACACACTTCACAGGTGCTGTCTGTCAAGAAGTCTGTAGGTTACTGAACCTTACGTGGGATTTACACTGTCCTTATCATCCACAATCATCAGGACAAGTAGAGCGAATGAATCGAACTTTGAAACAACGGCTTGCCAAATATCACCAAGAAGGAACACCATGGCCCCAGGCACGACCAATAGTGCTACGTAGTATTAGGGCAACCCCAAACAGAACTGCAGGTCTAAGCCCATTTGACATTATAACAGGAAGACCCATTCGCTGCCAGGAACTATCGATTTACGGAAAGCTGATGTTCACTTAATGTGTGACACTTTGGTATCATACAGTCAGAACCTAATTTAATGCTATTAGTTCTGTTTCCCGACAGGTATCGGCAGCTTGGGGTAATCCACCCGAAGGAGGACACGACATCATCCCGGGAGTCTGGGTGTATGTGAAAAAGTTGCATAAAGAACCTTTGGGTGCCAAGTGGGAGGGGCCTTATTAAGTGTTATTGACCACCCAGGCAGCTGTTAAAGTCCAAAGAAAGAAAGCCTGAATCCACGCCTCACACGTTAAACGAGCACCCGTAACTGAAGCTGAAATCTAATAAGGACAATTACTTTTTGCCAAAATGTATAAATTTACTGTATTACTGATTGTAGGCATTCTAGGCAAAGGCCTACTTCTTACTAGCCGACCCTCTGCACCAAAGGGAAATCGTAGGGTAACAAGGGAATTACATGTAAACACCTTTTTATATATGTCATACATTTATGCCAAACAAGGTAACATTTCTAGTTGTTGGGTGTGTGCGCATATTCCTATTCACTCAAAGGGAGGAATTCCCTTGAGGCCAGTTCCCTTGAATATCTCGGAAATGGCTGAGTGGATAATTAATCAAAACATAACAGGCAATGCGTTTCAGGATACAGAAAACTGGGCATGTAAATGGAAGTCAGCAGGTTACAATCTGACTACCTTTGAAGGGGGATACCAACCATGGTACAATAATTCCAAACGGCCCCCATTTTTTGTTATCACTAATACAACAGGAATAGGAAGATCGGGGGAATCGGTCTGTCTGATTAGAAACATCAAAGGAGGCCAAAATATGGGGTATAGTAACTGCTCCCGGAATTATAATGTCATCAAGCCACGGAACCATCCAAACTGGGCCGATTTGGGAATTCTTAACGTAACGGGGATTCTGAATAAAACAGATGGAAAAGCCTGGACAGGCCCCGGAGTGTTGCTGACAAAGAAACAGCTAACATTCATTGCCTATAATGGCACCTATTGGGTGTGTGGCCACAAGCCCTACCCTTGGCTGCCCCAGAATCGGACGGGATCCTGTTATTTAGCCTATATTGTGCCATATATGTATCATATAAAGTCACTGTCGGAACATTTACACCGTCTTAAGAGAGCTAGCACAGAAACAGAGAGGTTCTTTGCCATTCTGATCCCCAGGTATGGGACCACCAGACTGGCAAGGGAATGCATTAACATGGCATCCGTTGTGGAACATGTCGCCAATGATACCTCAGAGGCCCTAGTTAAAATCATTGCAGAAATGGTAGAAATCCGCACAGTAGCCCTACAGAATAGACTGGCCCTTGACTACATCCTGGCTGAAAAGGGGTCAGAGGGTCTAGTAAGGAGGAAGAACTGAGGGAAATCTTTATTAGTCGGGAAATTGTGTTGGGGAAATTGATGGAATTGAAGGCCGATAAATCCCCAGGGCCTGATGGACTGCATCCCAGAGTAATTAAGGAGGTAGCCTTGGAAATAGCGAATGCATTGACAGTCATTTTCCAACATTCCATTGAGTCTGGATCAGTTCCTATCGAGTGGAGGGTAGCCAATGTAACCCCACTTTTTAAAAAAGGAGGGAGAGAGAAAACAGGGAATTATAGACCGGTCAGCCTGACTTCAGTAGTGGGTAAAATGATGGAATCAATTATTAAGGATGTCATAGCAGCGCATTTGGAAAATGGTGACATGATAGGTCCAAGTCAGCATGGATTTGTGAAAGGGAAATCATGCTTGACAAATCTTCTGGAATTTTTTGAGGATGTTTCCAGTAAAGTGGACAAGGGAGAACCAGTTGATGTGGTATATTTGGACTTTCAGAAGGCTTTCGACAAGGTCCCACACAAGATATTAATGTGCAAAGTTAAAGCACATGGGATTGGGGGTAGAGTGCTGACGTGGATTGAGGGCTGGTTGGCAGACAGGAAGCAAAGAGTAGGAGTAAATGGGTACTTTTCAGAATGGCAGGCAGTGACTAGTGGGGTACCGCAAGGTTCTGTGCTGGGGCCCCAGCTGTTTACATTGTACATAAATGATTTAGACGAGGGGATTAAATGCAGTATCTCCAAATTTGCGGATGACACTTAGTTGGGTGGCAGTGTGAGCTGCGAGGAGGATGCTATGAGGCTGCAGAGTGACTTGGATAGGTTAGGTGAGTGGGCAAATGCATGGCAGATGAAGTATAATGTGGATAAATGTGAGGTTATCCACTTTGGTGGTAAAAACAGAGAGACAGACTATTATCTGAATGGTGACAGATTAGGAAAAGGGAAGGTGCAACGAGACCTGGGTGTCATGGTACATCAGTCATTGAAGGTTGGCATGCAGGTACAGCAGGCGGTTAAGAAAGCAAATGGCATGTTGGCCTTCATAGCGAGGGGATTTGAGTACAGGGGCAGGGAGGTGTTGCTACAGTTGTACAGGGCCTTGGTGAGGCCACACCTGGAGTATTGTGTACAGTTTTGGTCTCCTAACTTGAGGAAGGACATTCTTGCTATTGAGGGAGTGCAGCGAAGATTCACCAGACTGATTCCCGGAATGGTGGGACTGACCTATCAAGAAAGACTGGATCAACTGGGCTTGTATTCACTGGAGTTCAGAAGAATGAGAGGGGACCTCATAGAAACGTTTAAAATTCTGACGGGTTTAGACAAGTTAGATGCAGGAAGAATGTTCCCAATGTTGGGGAAGTCCAGAACCAGGGGTCACAGTCTAAGGATAAGGGGTATGCCATTTAGGACCGAGATGAGGAGAAACGTCTTCACCCAGAGAGTGGTGAACCTGTGGAATTCTCTACCACAGAAAGTAGTTGAGGCCAATTCACTAAATATATTCAAAAGGGAGTTAGATGAAGTCCTTACTACTCGGGGGATCAAGGGATATGGCGAGAAAGCAGGAAGGGGGTACTGAAGTTTCATGTTCAGCCATGAAATCATTGAATGGCGGTGCAGGCTAGAAGGGCTGAATGGCCTGCTCCTGCACCTATTTTCTATGTTTCTATGTTTCTATGTTTCTATGTTACTTGCGCCCTACTCGGAACTGAGTGTTGCACATATATCCCAGATAGCTCCGAAGAAATTACCCACTTAGCGGAGCATATCCAAAAGGAGGTAGAAAAACTTAAGCAACCCCCATCATTCACTTTGTGGAGCAGAGCCACTGAATGGCTAGGTTCAATAGGAACTTCATTGGTGGAAGGTTTAATTCTATTCATTGTAATTATTTTACTTTTATATTGTTTGTTTATGTTGATTAAATGTTGTTGCGACCAGGCGGCTGTAGCTGCTGTCCCGCAGGTGAGACACCTTGCAGGTCCCAGCAGACCGTCTCTATATGGCACATGGGTATGTTATGCTTAAGGGAAGGTTGGTTACTGGTTGAATTAAGATATTGATTTGGATTAAATTGGAATAAGGTTAATTTACCTTCTAATACCAGACTTCCATTGTGACCACGATGGAATTCGGGTTGGTGTAAATTTGTGTGGAAGCTACTAGTCCGGACATGTGGTGAAACACATCAACAAATTTTAGAAGGAAACTCTATTAACATGTATGAAATTATTTTGTAGAATGTTTAACCAGTGATATCTGATGTTTTATGATTCAGTTTGTGAAAGAATCTAAGGGGGGATTGATAGAGAATTCAAACAGGTTGCATTCAGACAGGCTGTGAGAATTCACAGACCCCAAGCTGCTACGTGCAACTCAGCACATTGCATTAAGTCATCAATCAACTTGACATTTTAGGACCTTTGGTAGCGAGCCAATTAAAGGTTAACAGTATATCAATTGAGCCAGTAAGGTCAAAGATGGCGCGTTCTTTTCTGTAAATTGAGTCAGGTATAAGAACAGCCATTTTGGCCATGTGGTCTCAGAAGGACAAAGGCCTGGCTTAAAACCAAGAGCTTGTTGCAGCTGCCAGAATAAAGTTACATTAAAACTACAACCGGAGTTCGCATTTCATTGAAAATTAAGAGATCTAACAGCACCCCACATGCCCGTTTTGGTCTAGGCAGACCGACACCAAGACGTTGTGCAAAGTGGGATGTCAAGACTTCCTGCCATGGTGGAGGTGACGGAGCGGAAGCGGAAGCCTGAGGCTCTACTTCAGAGTCCGGAGGAACTATGCCCTCCGTACTCGCTTGCGTGTTAGGGGTCTCGCTACGAACAGACTGGACACCTTGGGATGCAGCATCGTGTCTAGCCAGCAACGCATGTCATAGGGCATTGGTTGCGGCTGTCTGCTGCCGAATAGCCTCAAAGGTCTCCCTTGCAATCAGTGACTGCTCAGAAGACCAATTGGAGAAATTCTGGGAGAACTCGCTCCAGGATGCCGGAAACTGGCTCCAGTTTGCAGAGAACTGGCTCCAGTTCGCAGAGAATCCCTCGAACCCCTGGATAACCCCCTCGAACCACTGACCAGACTTCCGTGGGGCCGGCGTTTGCAATATGACACGCCTTGGCATCGCCACCTGCACACTGCTTGGTCCCGGTGCTTCTTCCATCTCAACCGAGATGGCCGCAGGTTGTTCCCCACACACAAAAAATATCTCTTCTTCTTCCTTCGGCTCCTCCTCCTCCTCATCCTCCTCCTCCTCCTGGTGAAGCACAGCAGCAGGTGTTTGCAGTGGCTCCTCCTCTTCTTCAGCCTGTGATGTAGGAGACGGTTCAGTGACAGTCGACTCCAAGGACTCGATGACCACTTGACCTTTAATTTGATAAACAACGATTAACTGTTTAATTCATTGCATTACAATTTTTCTCTAAGTCAAAACATTGCAATGCTTTCATTTACCCCATATGCATAGGTGATCACAAGCTTTAACATGACCTAACATGACCTCATTCGAACATCTATAGTACATCACCATTATATATCAGATTATATTGCAATTGCATGACATTAGATTGTAATTGCATAACATTGCATAACATCAAATTACATTTAATTGCATAACATTACATGCGTAACTACGATATTTTCAGTATCTACTAATGATTCACACATTGAACAATGCACATTTCTCATTACTCACCTGTCTCAAGGGTGGGTTCAGCCACACCTCGGGATGTGACCGAACGGCTTTCTGGCCCCACCAAGGCCACCGCGAGTTCCTCGTAGGAATTCAGAAGCTGCAACATTGCTGAGCTCCCGCCCGTCCTGCGCTGCTCCCGATTATTGATCGAGATCTTCTTCTGTAAATGATACGATAACATTGCACGGCATAAGCAAATGGACCAGGCAATTTAAGACATTGAAGACATTTAAGACTGACAGATTTAAATGTTCTAATACAAATTAGCATTATGTTGCATATTTCACACTACAACATTTAACTTTATGCTGGGTTGCATAAATTTATTCATAATTTAGTTATGTTTAAATGTAACCAAATAACATTGCAGATTCTAGTTACTATTTACATCATTAAACAATACATAAATATAAATTTCAACTTACTCTCGCGGCTGCAAGTAGGCTGTTCCAACGCTTGCGGCACTGGTCCGGTGTCCAGGCTTCATTTGATGCTAACGTAACCACGTCGGCAATCTCTGCCCAAATCCTGCGATATGCACGGTGTGGAGGTTTCCCATGCCCACCCCGTGTCAGATCCTCCCACCTGGTGCTCACTACATTCACCAGGGCTTCATTGGCCTCCTCGCTGAAAGGCTTTGCCCGACGCCTTTCACCTGATGCTTCCATTATCGATTAATACCACCAGATTATTTCGAACAATAAATACTTTCTCCGCTCTCTCTCTCTCTCTCTCTCCCCGACCCTCACAGGGCTTCTGAGCATGTGTGATAACCCCTGACCTCGCAAAACATGGGAAAGAACATCAACCTAAAAAAAAATCAACCTGCACATGCGCAGTAATGCGTTCCTAGGGAAGCTTTTTTTTTCATTCACTTCCGTTTTCTTTGGGCGATCGTCAGATCGCTGAGAAATCACATCACCCATTTGACATCGCTGGGGTAAGGCCGAGTGGAAAATTGCAAAAAAAAAATGGGCCTTGAGCCAGCGATCAGCACGGGCGATAGGTCCTGCATTGCTGGAACAAGGCCCATTTTTTTCGGCCTTAGCCTGAAAGTGGAAAATCTAGCCCTATGTGTGTAAAGGCTGTGGCACAAAGAGCCACCTCCAGCGAATGTGTAAAAGAAATATGACTCACTGTGTTGATGAAGAGTCTATAGATGGCAATGAATCCAGCGCAGATTATGAAATGATAGTCAGAGAGGCAGCTCAGCCCCACGATGAGGTACATAGCATATGTATCTGCACTATCGAGTGTTCCCCGTTGAGGATGGAAGTCGAGATAAATGGCGTTCCAGTCTTCATGGAAGTGGACACGGGGGCGAGCCAGTCAGTAATGAATCACGAAGCCTTTGAAAGTCTATGGGACAATCAAGCTGAATGACCCAAGTTGGTCCTGGTTCAGGCAAAGCTGCGCACCTACACCGATTAACTTATCCCAGTCATTGGTAGTGCAGATATAAAGGTACTCCATGATGGCTCGGTGCACAAGTTACCCCTGTGGATTGTTGCAGGTGATGGACCAACGCTACTCGGAAGAAGGTGGATGCAGAAGATCCATTGGAGTTGGGAAGATTTCATCCCTCCAGCGATCGACGTCCTCCGTGCTCAGAGGCAAAGCAAGCCCTCAGCTGAGGGTGGACCCAGCACCAGAGAGCAGACCAGCACAGCACCCGAGGCACAGACCGCTCAGCACGACTGCATGGAGATGATCCAGCTGAGACGACCTGAACGCACCTTCCAGGCTCCACTGGCTGGACACTGGAGGAAGAAAATCGGATCCAAAGGCGACTTCCCAGCTTCGGTGGCAGAACCCGTGGAGAAGAGGATCACCGCAGTCGACATCGTGGATGGAGGAAAGGTGGCACGCAAACCACGAGGTGATGCGCTGATGAAAAAGATGGCAGCGGCCAGACCATGAGGTGCAGCGCTGATGGAGCAACACGTGGCACCAAACGAAGAAGTGGATTGGGGTAAAGTTAGCAAGGCTCACTTAAAGGAGGCCTGCAACTCACCACACTTAAAGGGACAGTTCCACACTCTCAATCAATGTAAGAGCAACTGTGAGTTAGATGTAAAATGTGCAATTGATGATCATAGTTGTGCACATGCAATAAGCAAAGAAAAGTCTCAATGTAATAGCAACTGTGAGTTAGATGTAAAATGTGTAATTGATGATCAGAGCTGTGTACATGCAATAAGCAAAGAAAAGTTGCGCGATCGCGATCGGAGTTACAGGTAATTTACTATGAGTAATGAAACGTTGTACGATATAGGATTTCTACTGCATAGAAACATAGAAATAGAAACATAGAAAATAGGTGCAGGAGTAGGCCATTTGGCCCTTCGAGCCTGCACCACCATTCAATATGATCATGGCTGATCATGCATTTCAGTACCCCATTCCTGCTTTCTCTCCATACCCCTTGATCCTTTAGCCATGAGGGCCACATCTAACTCCCTTTGGAATATATCTAATGAACTGGCCCCAACAACTTTCTGTGGTCGAGAATTCCACATACCCACAACTCTCTGAGTGAAGAAATTTCTCCTCATCTCGGTCCTAAATGGCTTACCCTTTATCCTTAGACTGTGACCCCTGGTTCTGGACTTCCCCAACATCGGGAACATTCTTCCTGCATCTAACCTGTCCAATCCCATCAGAATCTTATATGTTTGTATGAAATCCCCTCTCATTCTTCTAAATTCCATTGAATACAAGCCTAGTCATTCCAGTCTTTCTTCATATCTCAGTCCTGTCATCCCAGGAATCAGTCTGATGAACCTTCACTGTACTCCCTCAATAGTAAGAACGTCCTTCCTCAGATTAGGAGACCAAAATTGAACACAATATTCAAGGTGTGGCCTTACCAAGGCCCTGGAGAACTGCAGTTAAACCTCCCTGCTCCAATACTCAAATCCTCTCCCTATGAAGGCCAATATGTCATTTGCCTTCTTCACCGCCTGCTGCACCTGTATGCCAACCTTCAATGACTGATGTACCATGACACCCAGGTCTCATTGCACCTCCCCCTTTACCAATCTGTCACAATTCAGATAACAATCAGCCCTCCTGTTTTACCACCTCACACTTATCTACATTAGACCACATTTGCCATGTATTTGCCCACTCACCTAAGTCACAAGTCACACTGGAGCCTCTGAGCATCCTCCTCACATCTCACACTGCCCCCCAGCTTAGTGTCATCTGCAACCTTGGAGATATTACATTCAATTCCTTCATCTAAATCATTAATGTATATTGTAAATAGCTGGGGTCCCAGCACTGAACCTTGCGGTACCCCACTAGTCACTGCCTGCAATTCTGAAAAGGACCCGTTTATTCCTACTCTCTGCTTCCTGTCTGCCAACCAGTTCTCTATCCACATCAGTACATTACCCCCAATACCATGTGCTTTAATTTTGCACACTAATCTCTTATGTGGGATCTTGTCAAAAGTCTTTTGAAAGTCTAAATACACCACATCCACTGGCTCCTCCTTGTCCACTCTACTAGTTACATCCTCAAAAAATTCTCGAAGATTTGCCAAGCATGATTTTCCTTTCATAAATCCAAGCTGACTTGGACCGATCCTGTCACTGCTTTCCAAATGCGTTGCTATTACATCTTTAATAATTGATTCCAACATTTTCCCCACCACGAATGTCAGGCTGACTGATCTATAATTCCCTCTTTTCTCTCTCCCTCCTTTTTTAAAAAGTGGGGTTACATTAACTACCCTCCAGTCCATAGGAACTGATCCAGAGTCTATAGAATTTTGGAAAATGATCACCAATGAATCCACTATTTCTCGGGCCACTTCCTTAAGTACTCTGGGATGCAGACTATCAGGCCCTGGGGATTTATCGGCTTTAATCCCATCAATTTCCCTAGCACAATTTCCCGCCTAATAAGGATTTCCTTTAGTTCCACCTTCTCACTAGACCCTCGTTTCCCTAGTATTTCTGGAAGGTTATTTGTGTCTTCCTTAGTGAAGACAGAACCAAAGTATTTGTTCAATTGGTCTGCCATTTCTTTGCTCCCCATTATTCTGACTGTAAGGGACCTACATTTATCTTCACGAATCTTTTTCTCTTCACGTATCTGTGGAAGCTTTTGCAGTCAGTTTTTATGTTCCCTGCAAGCTTACTCTCATATTCTATTTTCCCCCTCCTAATTAAACCCTTTGTCCTCCTCTGCTGAATTCTAAATTTCTCCCAGTCCTCAGATTTGCTGCTTTTTTTGACCAATTTATATGCCTCTTCCTTGGATAAAGCACTATCCCTAATTTCCCTTGTAAGCCACGGTTGAGCCACCTTCCCATTTCATTTTTATGTCAGACAGGGGTGTACAATTGTTGAAGTTCATCCATGTGATCTTTAAATGTTTACCATTGCCTATCCACCATCAACCCTTTAAGTATTATTCGCCAGTCTATCCTAGCTAATTCACATCTCATACCATCGAAGTTATCTTTCTTTAAGTTCAGGACTCTACTCTCTGTATTAACTGTGTCACTCTCCATCTTAATGAATAATTCTGCTATATTATGGTCACTCTTCCCCAAGGGGCCTCGCACAACAAGATTGCTAATGAATCCTCTCTCATTACACAACACCCAGTCTAGGATGGCCAGCTCTCGAGTTGGTTCCTTGACATATTGGTCGGGAAAACCATCCCTTATACACTCCAGGAAATCCTCCTCCACCATATTGCTACCAGTTTGTTTAGCCCAATCTATATGTAGATTAAAGTCACCCATGATAATTGCTGTACCTTTATTGCACGCATCCCTAATTTCCTGTTTGATGCCATCCCCAACCTCACTATGACTGTTTTGTGGTCTGTACACAACTCCCTCCAGTGTTTTCTCCCCTTTGTTGTTCCGCAACTCTATCCAAACAGATTCCACCTCATCCACCCTAATGTCCTTCCTTACTATTGCGTTAATCTCCTCTTTAACCAGCAATGCTACCCCACCTCCTTTTCCTTTCATCTATCTTTCCTGAATATTTGGATGTTGAGTTCCCAGCCTTGGTCACCCTGGAGCCATGTCTCCGTAATCCCAATAACATCATATCCGTTTACCGCTATCTGCGCAGTTAATTCATCCACCTTATTATGAATGCTCCTTGCATTGAGACACAGAGCCTTCAGGCTTGTTATTTTTACACTCTTTGTCCTTTTAGAATTATGCTGTAATGTGGCCCTTTTTGATCTTTGTCTTTGATTTTTCTGTCTTCCACTTTTACTTTTCTCCTTTCTACCTTTTGCTTCTGACCTCATTTTACTTCCCTCTGTCTCCCTGCATAGGTTTCCATCCCCCTGCCATATTAGTTTAAATCCTCCCGAACAGCAGTAGCAAACACTCACCCAGGACATCGGTTCCAGTCTTGCCCAGGTGCAGACCGTCCGGTTTGTACTGGTCCCACCTCCCCCAGTCCCAGTTACAATATCCCGGGAATTTGAATCCCTCCCTCTTGCACCATTCCTCAAGCCATGTATTCATCTTAGCTATCCTGCTATTTCTACTCTGACTAGCACGTGGCACTGGTAGCAATCCTGAGATGACTACCTTTGAGGTCCTACTTTTTAATTTAACCCCTAGCTCCCTAAATTCAGCTTGTAGGACCTCATCCCACTTTTTATCTATATCGTTGGTACCTATATGCACCATGACAACTGGCTGTTCACCCTCGCCCTCCAGAATGCCCTGCAGCCGCTCTGAGACATCCTTGACCCTTGTACCAGGGAGGCAACATACCATCCTGGAGTCTCATTTGCGGCCGCAGAAACACTTATCTATTCCCCTTACAATAGAGTCCCCTACCACTATAGCTCTCCCACTCATTTCCTGCCCTGCTACGCAGCAGAGCCACCCAAGTTGCCATGAACTTGGCTGCTGCTGCCTTCCCCTGATGAGCCATCTCCCCCAACAGTATCCAAAGCGGTATATCTGTTTTGGAGAGAGATGACCGCAGGGGACTCCTGCACTATCTTCCTACTCCTGCTTTGCCTGATGGTCACCATTCCCTATCTGCCTTTGTACCCTTTGCCTGCGGTGTGACCAACTCTCTAAACCTGCTATCCACGACATCCTCAGCATTGCGGATGCTCCAGAGTGAATCCACCCAAAGCTCATGTTCCGCAATGCTGTTTGTCAGGAGCTGAAACTGGACACACTTCCTGCACACATAGTAGTCAGGGACACTGGAAGTGTCCCTGATTTCCCACATAGCACAGGAGGAGCATGGCATGGCGCTGTGCTCAACTGGCATGACTTAACCCTTAAATTACTTAATTTACTTAATTTGGCAACAATGACAAAGGTTTCCTACTGATAAGAAAAAGAAAAAAGATAAAGAAAAAAGAAAAACTACTCACCAATCAGTCAGCCAATCACTTAGCCTCTTGGCTGCGACGTCACACTTCGAGTACTTTTTACTTCTTTGTTTACTTCCTGCCTCTGCTGCAGCTGCAGCTAGCCACTCCCTCTCTGCTATTGTTCACTCTCAGCCGCTGCCTTTTGTAAACCCGCTCTGCCGCCGACCTCCTCTTGCGATGCTGCTCCCTCTCTGCCATCAATGCAGCAGGCAGACACCCATCGGGAGCACACACATCCAGCGAGCTATCCAATGTACTAGCCTGCATCCCTGGGACCAGAGTTATGCACCATGGAGTGTGGCCACAAGCAGCCAATACATACAAGCCACAGAGCAAGTGATCTCAGGAGCGCAACGGCACAGGTATCGATACCCTGCAACTGATCGGCTCCACCTCTCAGGCATCCGATGGCACCAACCGCCACGAGCCTGAAAGATCAAACTGTGCTAAGGCGTAGCCCCCAGACCCCATCGCCACCAAGGCTAGACCCATGAACGAAGGGTCACCCGCAACGGGTCTCCCAAATGGGACTGGGACCAGCCAGGATCCCAAACCAAATAACGCCCAGGCAAGCGAGTCAGCAGTTGCCTGTGCACTGCCAGAAAACTGCTCCTCGGGGAGCAGCAGCAACCCGGGGTGCAAGGAATGGACAGGGAGGTCACAGGCATCTGTGAACCTGCCCGAGGCTAGGAGCAATGGCAAAGGCCCCGAGAGCAGGCAACTTGAGCCAACTGGGTTCCCACTGCCAGCACTGGGCACTGCGCCGCCACCAGACTGCAGGGACACCATCCAGCAGTTCTGGAACTAGTTTGTCCTCACACACCAGTACTGAGTCCAAGCATATATTAAGTATGTACCTCACCAGTCAAATGTACTTGCCTCACAACTGTACCACTAAGGTAATGATGTAAATGCAAACATTTTTTTTTCTGGACTTGAATGTATATGAAGGTAATGAGCCACCGACATAATCTATATGTGGTGGGGGAGAGAATGGAGTGGTCATGGACGCACAAACAGAAACCACCAGCACCTCTACTGCCAATGAAACACCACCTACTCATCCAAAATGGAAACGACCCTCCAAGGGTCAACCAGATAGAGCAAAGCCCAGAGCACAGTCAATGCATGAAGGCGATTTGCACTAAAGGCTTGGGGGAGAGTGATGTCATGTATCCTACATGGTTACTGCTTGTACTATTACAAGGAGTGCGATCAGGGGGCACCTCAGTGGGAGACTTGTAGATTACCTGTACAGGTGTGCCAGGCCTAGTATATAAGGCAGGCCACCAGGTGTGATCCTCACTCTGGAGTTATCAATAAAGGACTAAAGTCACGACAGTTCAAGTACAACACATTACTCCGTGGAGTCATTATCAGCGCATCTAAAGACATAACACAAGGTAAATGGAATATATACAGAAGACAGAGGAAAGGGGAGACTTCTGGTATGTGAGAAAGAGAAAGAGGGAGAAAGAGAAGGAGACAGAGAGAACGTGACTCAGCTATACAGACAGCTGTGGGGAAATTTTAACCCCCCAAAACAGGTAGATTGGGGTCGGGTGGAAGGTTCAAGTACTAAAAATCTGAATCCCGATTCCAACCCACCCACTTCCTGTTTTAATGGAGATGGGAAGGCAACCCGGTCCCAGGAGGCGGTTTGACACTTTAAATATGTTAATGAGGCTGGAAGCCTTGGATGTAATGTAATGTGCAGGTTTAACTGTGGCCGGCCGGGCTTCCAGGGTCTCGGGATTACCAACAGCTGCAGCAAGGTGAGGACATAATTGAGGAGCAATCCTTGTGGGCCAGGAAGAGCAGGAGTCTTCCACATACAACCCCCACCACCCAGGATCGGACCCACCCACCACGGGTCATGGATTGGACATCCCCCCCAGATCGGGGATCAGAACCCTCCCCCACCGAGGTCGGGGATCGAACTTTCCCAGGATCGGACCCCCTTGCAGGGAAACCCGGACTCCTGGATTTTCAGCGCTTTACCTGCGGGTCCAAAAGTAAAAATTTCAGCTATTTCGAGAATGAATGCTATAGAGAAAATGTCGTAAGACAAACAAACTCGGGAGGACAGAAAGAATTAGAGATTGGGAGACGAGCAGAGAAGAGAGAAATAGACAAGCACAATTTTATTTTTATTTTTGTTATTAGCAATACTATGGAGATCAACTGGCAAAAGTAGAGTATACTGGCCACCTTCACTATTAAAAACTCAAAGACTGTCAATGTTCTTTATAGGTTTGAACATCCTACTGCAATAATGGAGCTGTTCTTGAAACAAAAGGATGTTTGTTATAATGAGCGATTTGTCGTAAGAGTTTGTAATGATGAAGCTCCATATGTGAATTAATTTTCTGTATATAATGACATCAGCTAGGAATTGATAATAGAATGTGACCCTAACAGTGTGATGGAAATCTCTATTAACTCCATATTTGGATCCCCATAGATTCTGAATTGGGTTTGATTCAGTTTGATGCATATACTCAATGCTAAAATTAGTGTTTTTCATGTATTCATACATACATGTTTAAAAGTTTTTTCTGTTTCTTTGTTATTAACAATGGCCTAGAAATTGGATAAGGCCCAAAAACGGACGTTGTCAAGGGCCAGCGCTATTTGCTTGCACCCATTGAAAGTGGTCCAGGCAGCACGCAAAATTCATACTGCCTGCTGATTATAATGATTCAGGTGCTGATCTCAATGCTGAATGTGCTGCTGACTGGTTTAGCACTCAACAGGTGGCCCAATATTGTGTGTCATCCAATGGGCAATAATATTTGGCCCAGTCTCACTGCACTAATTAAAGGGGCGGTGCTTTGATGCAGCAGCACATTTTTGCCAGCCTAAGCGAAGCCATGGCACAGAGAGAGAGCAAGAAGGTTTTGTGATGCTGCACTCGAGGCCTTGGGAGTAGCTGTTGAAAGAAGGTGGGCTGCAGAAAGTCATCCAAGGCTATCAGTAGAAGGTTCTGGCAGCATATAGCTACTTACATCATGGCCACCAGTGTCGTGCCAAGGACATGGATACAGTGCCAAAAGATGTTTAATGACTTCACAAAGCAGGTCAAGGTGAGTGAAGTCTTCAGCAAATTCCATTTCCCATCATCTGCCCCACAAGCCTCACACACTGCTCAATGCACCACACCTCCATAATTCACCTACCAACAATCTTTATCTATCACCACTCATACCTGACAATCATGGCTTCACTTCATCCTCATGACCTTACCATTGCTGAAACACTCACACCCACATTTCACATTTTTCACTCACTGCCAGCTATTCAACTATGGCAGGCACATCAGACAAACACATTGCACCACACTCATTGACGCACTTCCCTTTCTCTTGCAGGCAAAGGTGGCTCACAACCACTGGGAGCAGCGGCAGACAGGAGGTGGTCAAACTGCTGTACAGACCCTCAGCCAACTGGACGAGTCCTTGCTCAATACTATTGGAAAGGGTACAGTCATTCCTAGTTCTTCTTCTCACATCCCACTTTCCCCTCATCCCACAATCTCATCTCACTTACCAGCTGCTGATGGTGTAGGCATGGGTATCTTGCTTTCCCCCCTCCCCTCACTCGAACCTGACTCTTGTGCCTTTCTGCTTTCAGATACCCAAGAACTGCCGGCAGGCCAGCCTGTCCCTTATGCTATGGAGGAGAGTGGAGAAAAAGAGGAAGACACATCATCACTGCATTTGACACTCGCAGACACAAGCTCAGAAACTGGTACTGCCCGGAATGTAGAGGGTAGTATAGAGGTGGGATCTGCACATGGCGAGGCACCGGGCATGAGTGACTGCAGCAAGGCCAGAGGGAAAGGATGGCGCAGGGGCGAGCTCCCCAGAGTTTGAGTTCGCGCAAGAGTTCTACTGCATAGGACTCAGCTGATGCCCTGATGGGGTGGCCTTCAGAAGAAAGGTGACGGACATACACACCAAAATGCTAGGTGCAATGGCAAGCCTGCCAGAGAGTCTCTTGGTAATGTCAAGGAGCACGGAGGAGTCCAGCTTCAACATTTGATGGGGCTTTGTGCAGACCTCGAGCCCAGGATTTCCAGGGTGGAAGTGATGGACAACTCCAGGAGAAACCTTGTCGACCCAGCCATGATACTGCATGTGATGGGCAATGTCGCAGATTCTATTGCAGCACAGGTGGAAGTGACCCAATGTCTCAATGCTGCAGTGGAAGCTCACACTGATCTCTTGTAGGCTCAGCTTCCTGCCACGCTCAGACTGCTGCCATTGTGCTTGGGTTTACTGGGGCCTTCAGCATGTCACAGCAGTCCAGCAATCTGTCATCTAACGGATAGCTGGGGATGCTGAGGTGCTGCCCTGGGACGAGTGGCAGTGGGTCAGGAGAGCAGGAACCTGCTGTCCTCTCTCAGGGTGACAGCATTCCGACTCCCACCACTACCACTCCGCCATTGCCCTGAGCACTGCCTGTCAGCCAACCAGCCCAGATGGCTTCTGCCCAAACCGAGGAGGTGCAGACTACAGTCGGGACTTCTAGGTCCACAGCTGGTCAAGGTCATCCTGCAAGGCCATCTACAGTCTCCCCCACAGAAACTCAGCACCCTTCTACCAGCCATGCTGAAGCATTGGGGAGCACGAGAGTAGGAAAAGGCACATGAACAACAGGCACGAAGGGATTGCACAAGGGTGATTAGCTCATATTGTAATATTGATTGAATAGTGATGAATTTACTCATTTTGTTTGGAATGTGGGTCTTATATATGTAAACCTGTATATATCTTGTGTAGCCACCAGAGGGCTCATCCCCTGGAGACCCAAGGGATCCCACAATCCCTTGGGAGCACAAGTACTTAAGGAGGCCTCACAGGGTGGAGAGGCACTCTGGAGACCTGCAATAAAAGACTAAGGTCACACTTTACTTTGAGCTCACAGTGTCTAATCAGACTCTTTATTCATGCATAACAACTGGCGATGAGATACAGATGACGAACCCAACGATGCAGAGAACAGTGGGCATCCTGGAGAAATTTTTGGAGGGAGATGATTGAGAGAGGACCATCATGGAGTGACTCGACCAATACTTTGTGACCAATGAGCTGGAAGGAGACGCGAACGCTGCCAAATGAAGGCCGATTCTCCTCAATGTCTTCAGGGCACCAATGTATGGCCTCATGAAAAATCTGCTTGCTCCAGCGAAACCCACAGAGAGATCATATGATGATTTGTGTACACTGGTCTGGGAGCATCTGAACCCGAAGGAAAGCGTTCTGATGGTGAGGTACCGGTTCTACACCTACAAAAGGTCTGAAGGCCAGGAAGTGGCGAGTTATGTTGCCGAGCTAAGACGTCTTGTCGAACATTGTGAATTTGAAGGACATTTGGAGTATCTGCTCACAGATTTTTTCATACTTGGCATTGGCCATGAAACTTTGCAAACTTTTGACTGTAGAGATCCCAACCTTGAGTAAAGTCATAGCGATAGCCCAGGTGTGCATTGCCACCAGTGACAATACTAAGCAAATCTCTCAGCACATGAGTGCTGCTAGAAGTACTGTGAACAAAGTGATATTGTTTTCAAATCACAATATACAGGGCAGGTCACACATGCCTGCAGCTGCACGTCCACAGATGTCTCAGAGTCCACCATCAAGGGTGATGAGTGCAAGGCTATTAACACTTTGTTGGCGCTGCGGGGGTGATCATCGTTTCCATTCATGCTGCTTCAAAAGGTACATTTGCAAGGGCTGTGGAACAATGGGACACTTCCAATGTATGTGCAGGCGAGCTGCAAACCCTGCTAATCGTGCAAACCCACCATGCTGCAGAGGAAGACAGATCCACGGTGGATCATGCCGAAACAGAGCCTCAGACCGAGGAGGCAGAGGTATATGAGGTGCACACATTTACCACAAAGTGTCCCCCGATAATGCTGAAGGTTGAATTAACTGGACTCCCAGTGTCAATGGAGTTGGACACGGGCACGAGTCAATCCATTATGAGCAAAAATACTTTCGATAAATTGTGGTGCAGCAAGGCCTCAAGGCCAGTCTTGACTCCCAGTCGTACTAAACTGAGAACTTACACAAAGGAACTGATTCCTGTAATCGGCAGTGCTACTGTAAAGGTCTCCTATGATGGAGCAGGGCACAAGCTACCACTCTGGGTGGTACCAAGCAATGGTCCCACGCTGCTCGGCAGGAGCTGGCTGGGAAAGATACGCTGGGACTGGGACGACGTCCGAGCACTCTCATCTGTTGACGACACTTCGTGTGCCCACGTCTTAAACAAGTTCCCCTCGCTGTTCGAACCAGGCATCGGGAAGTTCCAAGGAGCAAAAGTGAAGATCCACCTAATTGCGGGGGCGCGACACATCCATTGCAAGGCGAGAGCAGTACCGTACATGATGAGAGAGAGGGTGGAGATCGAGCTGCACCGGCTGCAACGAGAGGGCATCATTTCGCCGTTCAAATTCAACAAATGGGCGAGTCCGATTGTTCCAGTCCTCAAGGGAGACGGCACCGTCAGAATCTGTGGTGATTACAAGGTAACTATCAATTGTTTCTCCCTGCAGGATCAATACCTACTACCAAAGGCTGATGACCTTTTTGCTACGCTGGTGGGAGGAAAGACGTTCATGAAACTGGACATGACCTCGGCCTACATGACGCAAGAACTGGAGGAATCATCGAAGGGCCTCACCTGCATCAACACACACAAAGGTCTCTGATACGTCCTTACTATACAGTGTAAATGCACACGAGGCCCATGCTTGAGAGGTCAGTCTGTGACCTGTCCTTTATTCCTTAGCACTCAAGTGATGAAGGTGGGTGGAGCTTCCCCTTTTATACCTGAAGGTCCAGGTTAGGAGTGTCTCCCACCTAGTGGTCAGTGTTCTCACGGTGTACAGCTTAGGTCAGTTTATACATGGGTTACAATGCTGGTTGAATACATGACATCACCTCCCCCCCGCAAAGTCTTATTGGGATCACAGGTTGAGTCTCTCTGGTGGTTTACGCTCCCTTGTAGAGCGCCTAAGTTGGGGCTCCAGTTGTTGGGCGCTGGCCTGAGTGTCTGCTGTTTGCGGTGCCTCAGGCCTGCCCGGACTTCCCACAGTGACTGGGCTCTCCTCCCTTTGGTTCCGGTGTTCAGTCACCTGTGGTGGAGTGAACTTTATATCGTGTTCTTCCTCTGCTTCTTCTGTGGGGTTGCTGAACCTCCTTTTTGTTTGATCCACATGTTTGCGGCAGATTTGTCCATTGGTAAGTTTAACTACCAGAATCCTATTTCCCTCTTTGGCAACCACAGTGCCTGCGAGCCATTTGGGCCCTGCAGCGTAGTTGAGGACAAAAACAGGATCATTTACATCAATACATCGCGCCCTCGCATTCCTGTCATGGTAGTCATATTGTGACTGGCGCCTGCTCTCGACAATTTCTTTCATGGTGGGGTGTATAAGGGATAACCGGGTTTTGAGCGTCCTTTTCATTAGTAGCTCTGCAGGTGGAACCCCTGTGAGCGAGTGTGGTCGGGATCTATAGGCCAACAGGAGGCATGAGAAGCGGGTTTGTAGGGAACCCCCTTGGATTCTGAGCATCCCCTGTTTGATTATCTGCACTGCTCGTTCTGCCTGGCAGTTTGAGGCCGGCTTGAACGGTGCCGTTCTAACATGGTTAATTCCATTGCCTGCCATGAAGTCCTGGAATTCAGTGCTTGTGAAGCACGGGCCATTGTCGCTGACCAAGATGTCCGGTAGACCGTGGGCGGCGAACATTGCCCGTAGACTTTCTACCGTGGCAGAGGATGTGCTTGAATTTAAAATGTCACACTCGATCCATTTGGAGTAGACGTCTACTACAATCAAAAACATTTTCCCCATGAAAGGACCTGCGTAGTCCACATGGATGCGTGACCAAGGCTTGGCGGGCCAGGGGCTAAGGGGGGCTTCCCTGGGCGCATTGCCCAGCTGGGCACACGTGTTGCACCTGCGAACACAAAGTTCCAGATCTGCGTCTATCCCTGGCCACCAAACGTGTGACCTGGCAATTGCCTTCATCGTGACAATGCCCAGGTGCCCATTGTGGAGTTCTCTGAAGAACACCTCTCTGCCCATCTGGGGCATGACTACGCGGTTTCCCCACAGTAGGCAATTGGCCTGAATCGAGAGTTCATCCTTGCGCCTGTGAAATGGTTTAAATTTCTCAGGGCATGCCCTGTACGTGGCTGCCCAGTCCCCATTCAGGACACATTTCTTGACTAGAGACAATAGCGGGTCTCTATTTGTCCAGACTTTAATCTGACGGGCTGTCACGGGTGAGCCTTCGCTTCCGAAAGCTTCAACAGCCATGACCATCTCAGCAGCATGCTCGGTAGCCTCCTCAGTGGTGGCTAGTGGGAGCCTGCTGAGTGCATCGGCGCAGTTTTCGGTGCCCGGTCTGTGCCGAATTGTGTAGTCATAGGCGGCTAACGTGAGTGCCCACCTCTGTATGCGGGCCGATGCATTTGCATTTATGGCCTTGTTGTCGGCCAAAAGGGACGTTAGGGGTTTGTGATCTGTCTCCAGCTCAAGTTTCCTGCCAAACAGGTACTGGTGCATTTTCTTTACCGCAAATACACATGCGAGCGCCTCCTTTTCTACCATCCCGTAGCCCCTTTCTGCCTGGGACAGACTTCTGGAGGCATAAGCTACTGGTTGTAACTGACCCTTGGCATTGACATGCTGCAACACACTCCTGACACCATAGGACGATGCATCGCACGTTAACACAAGTTTCTTACATAGCGTTAACAGATTGTTGGAACATAACAAATTGCGTGCTCTATTAAAAGCCCTTTCCTGGCTGTCCCCCCAGACCCATTCGCGACCTTTGAATAGGAGCACGTTTAGCGGCTCTAGCAGCATGCTCAATTTGGGAAGAAAGTTACCAAAATAGTTCAGGAGCCCCAGGAATGAACGCAGCTCCGTCGTGTTATGGGGTCTGGATGCTCTCTGGATCGCTTCCGTCTTGGACGCAGTAGGGCTGATCCCGTCTGCTGCTACCCTCATCCCCAGGAATTCTACCTCTGGAGCTAGGAAGACGCACTTCACCTTTTTCAGTCGCAGCCGTACCCGGTCCAGTCTGCGTAGCACCTCCTCCAGGTTGTGGAGGTGTTCTTCAGTATCGTAACCTGTAATGAGGATGTCGTCCTGAAAAACCACTGTTGAGGAGGCTTTCCATATTTTGTTGGAAGATCGCAGCGGCCGAGCGAATCCCGAACGGCCATCTGTTGTACTCAAACAACCCCTTGTGTGTTGTGATGGTGGTCAGCTTCTTCGACTCACTCGCCAGCTCCTGGGTCATGTAAACTGAGGTCAGGTCCAATTTTGAAAAAAGTTTGCCACCGGATAGCGTCGCAAAGAGGTCCTCCGCTCTCGGTGGCGGGTACTGGTCTTGGAGTGACACCCGATTGATAGTGGCCTTGTAATCGCCACATATCCTGTCCGACACATCTGCCTTGAGCACCGGCACAATCGGGCTCGCCCAGTCACTGAATTCGACTGGCGAGATGATGCCTTCCCTCAACAGGCGGTCCAATTCGCCTTCTATCTTTTCCCACATCACGTACGGCACCGCTCTGGCCTTGTGGTGTATTGGCCTGGCATCCGGGTTTATGTGAATCACTACCTTGGCCCCCATGAAAGTGCCAATGCCGGGTTGAAATAATGAGTCAAATTTGTCCAGGATCTGTGAGCATGATACTCGCTCCACAGAGGAAATTGCATTGACATCGCTCCATTTCCAGTTCATGACAGCAAGCCAACTCCTCCCCAGCAGTGCGGGACCGTCCCCTGGGACAATCCAGAGTGGCAGTCTGTTCTCTGAATCTTTGTGGGTCACGACTACCGTGGCGCTGCCAAGCACCGGAATGATCTGCTTTGTGTAAGTCCGTAGCTGTGCGTTAATCGGCGATAATTTTGGCCTCCTGGCCTTGGATGCCCACAACTTTTTGAACTGTTTGATACCCATCAGGGACTGGCTGGCACCCGTGTCTAACTCCATTGATACTGGGATGCCATTGAGGAGCACTTTCATCATTATCGGTGGCGTCCTGGTGTATGAACTGTGTACATTCTCCACATGAACTCGCTGAACTTCAGCTTCCAGCGATTTCCCCCAGTGTCCATTTCTGCAATTTCTGCAGGTATTTTGCTCATCTCTGCAAACTCCGGCTGAGTGTGTGCCTCCACGCTTCCAGCATGAGTTGCGGTTTGAAACAAAAGGTCCCTTGCCAGTCGATCGTTCCTGACTGCCCCTGTTATTGTCCTTGAGTGCACCATTAACAGGTGTTGATGGCCCCATTACTGGCCGCATTGTCCCTTGCAATGGCGTGAATCGCTGTTCAGCTTGCCATTGTCTCTGTTGAACTCCCCCTCTGGGTTCGACTACATGTTGGGGCATGCCCGACTGCCCTTGTCTGCCTGGAGAACTGTGTGCTGCTTTTACAATGTTGAATCTCTGTCCCAACCATTCCTTAACACAGTACCTCTCGTCTGTTCTGCTAGTGGCCATGCTCGCATGGTTTAAATCCAAGTTTCTTGTCGCCATTGATACGTCCTTACTATACAGTATAAATGCACACGAGGCCCATGCTTGAGAGAAGGTTAGTCTGTGACCTGTCCTTTATTCCTTAGCACTCAAGTGATGAAGGTGGGTGGAGCTTCCCCTTTTATACCTGAAGGTCCAGGTTAGGAGTGTCTCCCACGTAGTGGTCAGTGTTCTCACGGTGTACAACTTAGGTCAGTTTATACATGGGTTACAATGCTGGTTGAATACATGACAGTCTCTTTATTTACAACAGACGCCCGTTTGGAATTCGATCAGCCACGGCGATATTCCAGAGAAACATGGAAAACTTACTGAAGTCAGTCCCGCGTAAGGTGGTCTTCCAGGAAGACATCTTGGTTACAGGTTATAGGTTGGGACACGGTCGAGCATCTGCAGAACCTGGAGGAGGTTTTTATTCTACTCAACCGCGTGGGGTTCAGGTTAAAATGCTCGAAGTGCGTTTTCCTGGCGCGTGAAGTGGGGTTCCTGGGGAGAAGAATCGCGGCGGACGGCATCAGGTCCACCGACTCGAAGATGGAGGTAATCAAGAACGCACCAAGGCCACAGAACGTGATGGAGCTGAGTCGTTTCTCGGACTCCTGAACTACTTTGGTAACTTCTTACTGGGTCTCAGCACACTGTTAGAGCCACTGCACACCTTACTGCATAAAGGAGGCGAATGGGTATGGGGCAAAAGCCAAGAAAATGCCGTTATAAAAGCGAGAAAATTGTTATGCTCAAACAAATTGCTTGTGTTGTATGATCCATGTAAGCGTTTGGTACTAGCATGTGATGGGTGTGTATTGCAACAAGCTAATGAATCTGGGAAATTGCAACCGGTTGCTTATGCATCCAGAAGTCTGCCTAAGGCTGAGAGAGCCTAAAGCATGATTGAAAAAGAAGCGTTAGCGTGTGTTTATGGGGTAAAGAAAATGCATCAATATCTGTTCGGGCTCAAATTTGAATTGGAAACTGACCATAAGCCACTGATATCCTTTTTTTCCGAAAGTAAGGGGATAAATACGAATGCATCAGCCCGCATCCAGAGATGGGCGCTCACGTTGTCCGCATACAACTACGCCACCTGCCACAGGCCAGGTACAGAAAACTGTGCCGATGCTGTCAGTCGGCTGCCATTGCCCACCACGAGGGTGGAAATGGCACAGCCTTCAGATTTAGTCATGGTTATGGAAGCATTCGAGAGTGAGCAATCACTTGTAACAGCCCAACAGATTAGAATCTGGATGAGCCAGACCCCCTTACAGACCCTAGTAAAAGAATTGTGTGCTTCACGGGAGCTGGTCCAGTGTCCCAGTCGAAATGCAGGAAGAGATAAATCTGTACCAGCGGCGCAAAGGTGAAATGTCTATACAGGCAGACTGCCTTCTGTGGGGTAATTGGGTAGTGGTCCTCAAGAAGGGCAGGGACACTTTCATCAGTGACCTCCACAGTACTCATCCAGGCATCGTAATGATGAAAGCGATAGCCAGATCCCACGTGTGGTGACCCAGTATCGATGCGGACTTAGAGTCCTGCATGCACAAATGTAACACATGCTTGCAGTTAAGCAATGCAACCAGGGAGGCGCCACTAAGTTTATGGTCTTGTCCTTCAAAACCATGGTCCAGGGTCCATGTCGACTATGCAGGTCTGTTTTTGGGTAAAATGTTCCTTGTGGATGTAGATGCGTACTGCAAATGGATTGAATGTGAGATAATGTCGGCAAGCACGTCTGCTGTCACCACTGAAAGCCTGTGGACCATGTTTGCCATGCATGGACTGCCTGATGTCCTTGTGAGTGACAACGGGCCATGTTTCACCTGTACCGAGTTCAAAGAGTTCATGACTCATAATGGGATCAAACATGTTACATCTGCCCCGTTCAAACCAGCATCCAATGGTCAGGCAGAGAGAGCAGTGCAAACTATCAAGCACGGCTTGAAGAGGGTAACTGAAGGCTCACTGCAGACTCGCCTATCCCGAGTCCTGCTTAGCCACCACACGAGACCCCACTCGCTCACTGGGATTTCACTCGCTGAACTGCTCATGAAAAAGGCACTCAAGACAAGGCTCTCGTTAGTTCACCCTGATCGATATAAACAGGCGGCTTCAAAAAAGTACATATCATGATAGCGCATATGTGTCACGCGAAATTGAAATCAATGGTCCTGTATTTGTGTTGAACTATGGACAAGGTCCGAAATGGCTTCCCAGCACTATTGTGGCCAAAGAGGGGAGCAGGGTGTTTCGGGTCAAACTTTCAAATGGACTCATTCACCGGAAACACTTTGATCAAATCAAACTCAGACTCACGGACTATCATGAGCAACCCACTTTGGACCCTACCTTCGTTGACCCCACAACACACACACCAGTGACAACCGACACCACGTTTGGCCACAAAGCAGAACTCATCACCCGCAGCAGCCCAGCAGGACAGACCACACCAAGCAGCCCAGCAAGGCCAGCTGCACAGCAGCCCAGCGAGGGCCCATCAAAACCAGCATTTGCACGGAGACGATCATCCAGGGAAAGGCCCCAGATTGACTCACCATGTAAATAGTTACATTGTTGACTTTGCGGGTGAGTGTTGTTATATATGTAAACCTGTATATATCTTGTGTAGCTGCCAGAGGGCTCATCCCCTGGAGTTCCAAGGGATCCCACAATCCTTTGGGAGCACAGGTACTTAAGGAGGCCTCACAGGCTAGAGAGGCACTCTGGACACCCGCAATAAAAGACTAAGGTGAGCTCACAGTATCCAGTCAGACTCTTTATTCATACATAACAGTGTGTTTAGTGGTGGCTCTCATTTCAGCTTTGTGCCCAGGAGGACGCTGTGATGTTCCTTGACAGAGGAATGGTAAGATGGGGAAGTGGTGAGCAACGGGGATCTGGGGTTTCATTCACTGGAACCTGAGTCTGATGTGGTGTTCATGGACAGCCTGTCTGGAACAGGTAATCTACTGCCTGCCACCTCCCTTCCTCCTCTCCTCCTCCTCTCCCTCCTGCTGAGGTGGTCCCGGAATCCCTGCGCCCTCATGATGGCCAGGTTGTGAAGCATGCAGCAGACTTTTTTTTCTAGGTAGTCCCTCGAAGCGAGGATGACTTGCTTCCACGCCAAAAAGGAATGAGTTCACAGGTGTTTCAATGAAGGACTTAATATTCCAGATCCTGATCTACATCTTGGAGGGTGGAAGATGCCTGTGCTTGGATTTTTTAAACATGTGGTGGCCGTTGCACACCAGCCACCACACGGGCTTGACAAAGCTAGGTCTTGGTCCAGTGGCAAGAATTACCCAAGATGACTGGAGATCAGTTCTGCTGCACAGACCGAGCACGCACACATATTGCAGTGTGGGCTGGCTCGTGCTGCCCCTGGGCCCTCACCTCTTCTGGGTCCCAGACTCATGCCTCTCCTGGGCTCCAGACTCATGCCTCTCCTGGGCCTCAGTCACTTGTCTCCATAATGTAGAGATCTGGCACCCTTGCCATTTCTGTCAAGGGCCTGTGTTTTTAAACTCACTGCAATAGTGAAAATGGGACTGAACACAGGCCATCACAGCCAAGTTCAATGCAATCCTCATTTGTACATGCGCAAAATTGCACATTTTATTTCTTAGAATCTTAAGGTTCATTTTGGAAGCTTGCTAGCCACAATCACATAAAAAATGGTCTTTGTAGGATTTCACCTCTCTATCTGTATTTTAGTTAGAAGTTTGCACAGAATATAGGAAGTCATACAAAGTCTCTCCTGCAACGGACAAAGAAAAAATAACATAGTATTGTCCTCTAGAGTGATCATATGAATGGAACTTAATAGTATCAAAACAAATCAATTGGAATAGTGCCAATTCTAAATCCAAAGAAATATTCCAACATGCTCAGCTATTGCAAAGAAATAGTTGCTTGCATACAAACATTTCTGGCTTGCAACCTAAACAAAATGAGGCACCATCAATTACTGCAGGGCTCCTCCCGAGTGGTCAAGGCAGCGGAACCACTGCCTCAGCAGCCCAATGCTCTGATCAATGATGTTCCTGGTGCCAGCATGGCTGTCATTATACAAGTGCTGGGCAGGAGCCGTGAGGATGCAGAAGGGAGTCATCAGCCTGGTGTCGAGCGGATAGCCCTTGTCTCCAAGCAGCCACATTCGAGTTTGAGGTGGTGGCTAGAGGATTGCAGGCACACTAGACTGGCGCAGGATGAAGGCATCTTGACCGCTGCCAGGATGGCGGGCATTGACCATCAGGATGTGTTGGCCGTGGTCACAATAACAACTGCACATTAAGTAAATGGTAGCCTTTGCGGTTACAGAAGATCACAGAAATGATAGGCAGTGCCCACAAAGCTACATGTGTTTAGTCAATGGCGCCCTGCACCATGGGGAAGCCCTATATATTGGCAAAGCCACATGTGTGCTCCTCCTGCTTCTCTCTGTTCAGAGATAAGACAATGAAGTCCCTTCTCCTGGATTACAGAGCCTCTGTGCCCTCCCGGATGCAACGATGGACTGGGAACTGGGAGATGTTAGCTACATCTCCTGCTACACTCTGGAAGGATCCGCTGGTGAAAACATTGAGGGTCACGGTGACCTTGAGGGCCACTGGGAGAGCTGTGGTCACAATGCTGTGAAGCTGCAGGTTTGGTTGCATGAGGTGAAAGAGTTCCGAGGCCACCTCCCAGGTGAAGCGAAGCTCCTAATACATTACTCCTGGCTTAAGTGGGGGTAAGGGAAGTGCTCTTGGAAGGCCATAGGTGTATAAGGCCTCCTGTTGAAAGCCCACCTGACCCTCCTTCTCCTCCCTCAGTGTGCATCTTCTCGTCTTCTTCGCTGTCTATGCACCCACACCCGAAGATACTCGAACACGAGGGGAACTGCAAGTAGAGCCCCCATGACTGTGAGCAAGTGTTGTGAGCAGAAGCCTTTAAATAAAAATGAAGTCGTTCTCCACTTGCACCAATACTCCTTTTCACCTTAGGAACTTGAAACAAGTTTGGGGGGGGGCGGGGGGAACTTAACACAATCACAATCACTAAGGAGGTGGTACTCAGTAAGATAATGAAACTAAAGGCAGATAAATCCCCTGGACCTGATGGCTTGCATCCTAGGGTCTTAAGAGAAGTAGCAGCAGGGATTGTGGATGCATTGGTTGTAATTTACCAAAATTCCCTGGATTCTGGGGAGGTCCCAGAAGATTGGAAAACTGAAAATGTAACACCCCTATTAAAAAAAGGAGGCAGACAAAAAGCAGGAAACTATAGACCAGTTAGCCTAACATCTGTGGTTGGGAAAGTGTTGGAGTCCATTATTAAAGAAACAGTAGCAGGATATTTGGAAAAGCAAACTTTGGTCAGGCAGAGTCAGCATGGATTTATGAAAGGGAAGTCATGTTTGACAAATTTGCTGGAATTCTTTGAGGATGTAACAAACAAGGTGGATAAAGGAGAACCAGTGGATGTGGTATATTTGGACTTCCAGAAGGCATTTGACAAGGTGCCACATAAAAGATTCTGCACAAGATAAAAGTACATGGGGTTGGAGGTAATATATTAGCATGGATAGAGGATTGGCTAACTAAAAGAAAACAGAGTTGGAATAAATTGTTCATTCTCGGGTTGGCAATCAGTAAGTAGTGGGGTGCCGCAGGGATCAGTGCTGGGACCCCAACTATTTACAATCTATATTAACAACTTGGAAGAAAGGACCGAGTGTAACATAGCCAAGTTTGCTGACGATACAAAGATGGGAAAAAAAGCAATGTGTGAGGAGGACACAACAAATCTGCAAAAGGACATAGCCAGGCTAAGTGAGTGTTCAAAAATTTGGCAGATGGAGTATAATGTTAGAAAGTGTGAGGTCATGCACTTGGGCAGAAAAAATAGAAAAGCAAATTATAATTTAAATGGAGAAAAATTGCAAAGTGCTGTCATACAGCAGGACCTGGAGGTACTTGTGCATGAAGCACAAAAAGTTAGTATGCAGGTACAGCAAGTGATCAAGAAGGCTAATGGAATCTTGGCCTTTATTGCAAAGGGATGGAGTATAAAAGCAGGGAAGTCTTGCTACAGTTATACAGGGTATTGATGAGGTCACACCTGGAATACTGCGTACAGTTTTGGTTTCGATAGTTACGATACAATATACTTGCTTTGGAGGCAGTTCAGAGAAGGTTCACAGATGAGGTGTTTAACTTTTGAGGAAACATTGTGTAGTTTGGGCCTACACTCAATGGAATTTAGAAGAATGAGAGGTGGTCTTATCGAAACGTATAAGATTATGAGGGGGCTTGACAAGGTAGATGCAGAAAGGATGTTTCCACTGATTGGGGAGACTAGAACTAGGGGGCATAATCTTGGAATAAGGAGCCACTCATTTAAAACTGAGATGATGTATTGTATAGGGTTAATCACATAGGGTTAATTATGATATTCCGACATTTACAGTGTATTTTCTGCTTCATGCCTCCTGGAATGTTGTTGATGCACAGAGAGAGAGAGAGAGACCTTGATGCGCACACCATCTTGTTTATGGGATGATCGGCGCCTCGAGGTCTCATGCTTTGTGGAAGAACAGCTGCGGCCTTACAGATTAGGAGTTGGCCATAAGCCACATGCACCCATGTTTGTTTAATAGTATAAAGGAATGGAACTGTCCAGTAGCTCTTTGAACTTCACCTTGGACTGTGATTCGCAAGCAGTGCCGGGACCCCCAAGGCTCCTGACCAGCCGTCGTTGCGGAGTTCCCGATTGGCTGAAGGCTGTGAACTTTGTTGCAGCTTATCATACTTCTCTTTTCTTCGTGAACTGTATTATGTTTCTTTTCTCTCAGTAAACCGTGTTTAATCTTTACTTCATTTGTCTTGTCTCTTATTTAACATTCATCCAGATCCCAAACCAAAACATTTTGGCATAGTCGGCAGGATCTGGTAAAATGTTTAAGAGAAAAGACAAGAAGCAGTCTCCTCCTGCGGGAGAGAAGTATAGAATACCAGGGTGGAGCACAAGGGATGAGGGTTTTGGCTCTCTTGCCAATGTGCTCGCCCGGTTTGGACCCCCTCAACATTATGATACACAGTTATTGGAACAGAGCAAAGTTAGAACTGTACCCCATGTGGTACTGTCTCTCCTGGAGGAGGCGGGCTTCCCACAGGAGAAAAGTAGTCCCCCACAAATGGGATGGATTTTGTTGACAGCATTAAGGGCGATGTGTAAACAACTTAAGGAAAGTGAGGCAGGAAACCTACAGTTAAAAACAGCTGTTAAGGTTTTGGAAAGTCAAAACCTGACTCTGACTGAAGCACTGCACAAGAACGGACGGATAAAGTCAATGAACAATCAGAAACTTTAATATGCCATCTGGCGACAGTACAAAATAAAAATAAATCCATACGACGGAAATTGCAGATAGATCGGTCAAAGGTACGTGCATTGGTAGCTGGACCCACTTGGGATCCAGCTCGTTGGGACGGAGACATCTGGTACTCCTCTGATTCAGAATATGAGTGGACAGATGGAGAGGGGGGGGGAAACGGGAGGAAACTAAAGACCCTCCCCCATATGCTCCGAGCACGGAAGCTGGACCCCTTATGATAAATAAGACAAAACAGCAAGATGGGGAACAGCTGGTAATCACTAGAGGGGTGCGTGACTTCACCACTAGTGAGTAACAAGAAATAGGGTCTCGATTTCGCCAAAAACCCAGGGAACCATTGTCAGAATGGCTAACCCGGATTTTGGACCAGGGAGCATCAGGCGTAATACTTAACCCCGAAGAGTTAACAAAAATGAGGACTATGACTACGGACCACCATATCACAGCAGTGCTACGGAATGTCCAGGGCACAGGTTCGCTATGGGACATGGTTACTATAGGGGTCCAGCAAAAATATCCATCTGCCGTTGATTGGGAAGGGGAGGTAAAACCTTGGAATACTATGGGGGAGAGTGCGATACAGTTGTGCAACATGGCAACACAGGGAGGATTATATCACCAACCATATGGAGGGTCAGATCAGGAGCTCTTTACGGCAGGAATGCGGAGCAGGCTGATGAAGAGTGGCCCTCCTATGATGAGGGGTGTGCTACTCGCATTATTGGGACCAGCCCAAGGGCAGCGGGTGGGGCACGCTTGCCTATTGTTACAGGATGGAGAAGATAGTGTGCGAGAGTCGAGAACAGCTAAGGTAGAGGGGAATCGGGACCAGCGACAAGGTTCGACCTCTGGGAAAAGTACAGGGTCAGGAAAGACAAAAAAAGAATTATGTGGAGGGACATGTTCGCAGCTTTACTGAAGGCAGGGGTCCCCAAAGAAAAAATTGATGGAATGCCAACAGGAGCGATGTATTCGATGTGGAAGCAACACTGCGTCCCGGGAACAGGGAAGGGTGAAAGGAGGGAGGTAAGGGAGACTAAGTCAGATAGCGATAAGTCTGTGGATGCGGAGAAACCGCCTCCCGCTAGTCTATATCCCAACGTAGAAGAGCTATGGAAGGCTAGTAATCCCTCGACTAGGGGTGTGGCCGGGATCCGGGAGTATTCCCCATTAGAACCACATCAACCCAAGCTCCCGGGGATCTGAGGCCTCACATTCCGATTACGATACATTGGCGGGGGGGGGGAACATACAAAGAGATGTTGCTTTACTAGACACAGGAGCAGAAGTTACTATTGTCCATGGAAATCCTAGGAAACACACAGGGACCCGTATGATGATTAATGGGTTCAGAGGGGCAGAAACGCCCGCTGTCCGAACAACTATCAAAATGGCGTTGGGAAATATCGGCAGTAAAAGAACGTATTATTGGGATGGACCTTTTAAAGGGAACCACACACAACACATCGTTTGGGCGATTCTCATTCGGGATACGGGCGATCACTGTGATTGCAGGGGAAGCAAAGTGGAAACCAGTGTTAATACCACAATCATCGCGTATAGTGACTATGAAACAGTACCGAATACCTGGGGACACAAAGAAATAGGGGAAACCATACAAGGGCTCTTGGAGGCGGGTATCATTAGACATGCGGTGTCCCCCTACAATAGCCCTGGTTTGGCCTGTGCAGAAACCCGACAAAAGTTGGAGGATGACTGTGGACTACCGACAACTGAACAAATTTGCCCCTCCCCTGGCAACCGCTGTCCCAGATGTAGTAACTATAACAGAGCGGCTGTCTGAAGAAGCTGCAGAGTGGTATGTGGTAATCGACCTGGCCAATGCCTTTTACTCCATTCCAATAGCGGAAGAATCCCAGGATCAGTTTGCGTTCACTTAGGAAGGGAGGCAATACTCGTTTAAACGCCTACCTCAAGGTTACCTCAATAGCCCTACCCTATGCCACGGATTGGTGGCCCGGGATCTGGACATGTGCACGTAGGCCCCTAATGTCTCACTGGCACACTACATCGATGATGTACTAATAAGGGGTCCCACCGAGGCAGTGGTGTCAGAAGCCCTAGCTACTTTAGTCCAACACATGCGAGACAGGGGCTGGGAGATAAATCCGAAGAAGGTGCAGGGCCCTAGCCAGACTGTCCAGTTTTTGGGGATCTAATGGTCTCGGGGTGAGCGCATCATACCCGAGCCTGTGAAGAATAAAATTCAAGAAATGGCCACCCCCACGAATAAAATTGAGACACAACGGTTTGTGGGACTACTGGGTTACTGGAGGAGACACATACCTCACCTCACGATGTTATTAAAACTGCTGTATGCCGTAACACGAAAAAAGGCCCACTTCGAGTGGGGAAAGGAACAACAGGTGGCCTTTAATGCAGCCAAAGAAGCCGTAGCTCAAGCTTTACCCCTGGCCCTGTGAGTGCCTGGGCAGCCTTTTGAGCTACGGGTATCCATTACCAATGATAACGCAGTATGGAGTTTGTGGCAGGTTCAACATCGCACCGTATACCGTTAGGGTTCTGGTCTAGAAAATTGACAGATGCTGCTACTCGTTATACTCCATTTGAGAAACAATTATTAGCATGTTATTGGGCCCTAACAGAAACAGAAGGACAGACAGGGGACGACAAAGTCAGTTTAAGACCAGACCTACCCATATTATCCTGGGTTCTCTCAGAAAATGAGACACACAAGGTCGGGCGAGCGCAGCAAAGCTCCATAGTGCGCTGGAAATGGTATATCGTAGACAGAGCAAGAAAAGGAAAAGAAGGAATCACCTGAATACCCACAAACATCTGAGAGCGAACTTACGCAGTCGTCTGTCAGTTTAACCAAAGCGTCACCGATCTCCTGGGGCGTGTCTTTTGAACAGTTAACACCTGAAGAATGTAGCCATGCCTGGTTCACAGATAGCTCAGCGGTCTGGCGAAACAGCCTTCGGCGATGGCGAGCCACTGCCTTCAGTCCAAAAACCCAGACAAATGTGCATGATGAGGGTGTGGGAGACTCCAGCCAGCTAGCAGAACTAGCAGCTGTAGTCCTTGCGTTAGAAGAGGAACAACAACAAGTACACATATATACTGACTCATGGGCAGCAGCCAATGGCATGGCGAGCTGGATGCGAAACTGGCATGAACATAACTGGCAAATAACTGGGAAAGACGTGGAGAAAGCACCTATGGGAACAAATATGGTCCAAAGCCCAGAAGATGAAAATAACTGTATATCATGTGGACGCTCATATGAAAAACACTTCAAAGACCTCTGAACATAATAGCACCGTTGATAACATAGCCCGGGTATGGGCTGTCACAGAGGTGGAAGAGGAAGAATATGGCATAGTCAAGTGGGCCCACCACAAATCTGGACATTTGGGCATTCAGAGTACGATACAATGGGCACGAAATAGGGGTTACATTTGACTACGGACGGTGTTAAACAGATCATAAACACCTGTGAAATGTGTCAAACGGTGAAGCATTTATCCCTACAATGACAACCCGGTGCCCATATTAAGAGAGGAACTCAACCAGCACAAATATGGCAAGTTGATTATGTAGGACCTTTACCATTGCAACAACAGTTACAATATTTGCTCACTGCTGTTGATAGCTATTCTGGACTTTTGATAGCTTATCCAGTGACTAAAGCGAATCAACAAAGGACTGGAGAATTTAATCACATACTAAGGTGAGGCAGCAGAAGTACAGTCCGATAATGGGTCGCACTTCACAGGTCAAACAGTGCAACAGTGGGCGGTAGACAACAGGATCTATTGGATGTTTCACATACCTTACTATCCGCAAGCTGCAGGGTTAATAGAACGCATAAGCAACAGATTAAAATATTAACTCCCACTAACACATTGCAAGGGTGGTTAAAGGTCTTACCACAAGCAGTGCGCAATCTGAATCACCGACCATTGCGGGGGGGATCTCCCATAAGCCACATATTAGGCAAAGTTAGTGTCCCTACTATTAAAACAGAAAATCAGACTCAGGACACAGTTTGTGAAGGAGGAAAAGTGTGGGTGCAGTACCCCCAGAAACCCTTACAAGTAGGGGAAATCTTAGCGAAAGGAGAAGGAAACACTTATTGGGTGCTCCTGACTGGTCAAGATATTCCTCTCTGAACTGACAAGGGTAAATTGACTAAATGGGGCTGTATTAATTTACTTATGCTTCCTCCCACAGGAATTCTGCCCAAAATGGCGACTTACCAACTCGTGCTGGCAAGTCTCTGTGTCTCGTTATCTGTGACTGTGCTACTTCCATCCTCAAACACAACATGGGATGGCCGTATAGAGTGGCGGTTAGCTAACACTGATCGTACGCAAGACAATTTTACCTGTCCTTCCGGGCAAGTCTGCACTATAGGACACTAGAGCGTCACTTGTGACGCATGCGGGTACTGGGGAGGTTCAGGACAGGTGCTATTAACAGTAAGCACGGGGGCCAGCATCACGTTATCAATCAAGTGGCAAAAAGATATGACAATGATATGCAATGTGGACTCCAATGTGTCGTTATTGCACAACGTCACATGGTTAAGGAGTTGGGCCCACAACATTACGTTAAGCAATGACACTATGTCAGATGAAATTAAGTTAAATGCGTCTCTATGGTATGGATGTACAAATGCCTCCATAATCACTGATAGGGGGATTATGGGCCACTTTTGGTCAATGCGTGTAGTTAAGCATTCTAAGAGCCCCATGGATCATTTGCAACGGTTACACTTGACATACACACCTGTGCTTACATCCCCACCCATATTAAATCTCACATTACAAGTCCGGTATGCGGACAAGCCGTCTGACACTTGTAATATAACACCAATTAAAGCAAATCTGAAAACGTCAGTGAGACAAAGGCGTGATATATTAGCCACAATATTAGGTGGCGTAGGAACAGGAATAGGAGCATTAAACTCTATGGATATCGAGGCCTTACAAAACAAAATACAAAAGGTAGGGAGACTCACTGGAGATGCAATTCGATTGCGAAATGCATGGGACAGATATTTTCTAGTTGGCTGCCGGACGTAATGCGGTGGGAACACATAGATAAAACTACTCAAGAGATAGGGAGTGTCACCAGGTGACAACAAGAATTAGGTCATCACACCAATGCATGTTTGAAGAAGTAACCCGGCAACTATTAAGGGCCGAGTTAGAACGTATTGCCATGTCAGGGCATGCAAATAGTTGGAGCAAAATATTCCACTTCGGCAATAGAAATCTAGGGGTAAAACCCGATATGCAACATACACATTGTGATGACCAGGGGTGTAACTTTACTATGAGAATAGTCAATATCACAAAAAACAATATTTGGTACCAGTTTATAGTGCTTCCCCACCTGTATGGCCAAAATTTGTGGGTACCCGAGTTCAAGGGTGGATGGATTGATGCTAGCAATAGAACTTACCAAGCTCAAGATTGTCAAATATGGCCTTTTGGTATGGTATGTCCTTTGCACACACCTGTGTTTGAACCTACAGCATACAGCGGGAACATGTATTTGGACACTTGTACCACACAATGATACAATTTTTCATGAAATCGGACAGAATCATGTTTGTATTACCCATTTATCCATTTACCCATCTATCCCATTTATCCTGATGGCGCTCTTAAAGATCCTTCTCTAAATGCTTGCTTTAAAGATGTGTATACCATATATGACCTTCATTCTAATAGGTCATATCGATTGGGACGATGGAAAAATGTTGTCCGCCATCGCACTGTCCTAGGCATTACTAACCTTTCTCCCACTGTAGACCTAACTCGTTTAGCTCAATTTCTAAAAGATAACCAAAAGGTCACTGACGAGTTGAGCAAACGAAGGTGTACTCTTCATACTCTGCAAGTTGCTATGAGTTACAGTGAAGGCGCCTTGGTCAGAGTTGCGACAACGGTCACTGACCTTACGGTACACCATTGGTGGGACATCTTTTACAGATGGTCCCCAAAAACATCCGCCGCTTTGAAGCTGTTAATACATCCTATCGTTGTTTTACTCGTCGCGTTATTACTGATATTACTGCTTGTATGTATTCTTTGGTGTAGATTGCGGACGTTGCTTGCGCATATTCAACATGTAACTGATGCATTACGCCTTCAATTTGATTATATTACATAGAATGTCTAAATATCAAGGGTGGATTGTATTGTATAGGGTTAATCACATAGGGTTAATTATGATATTCCGACATTTACAGAGTGTTTTCTGCTTCATGCCTCGTGGAATGCTGTTGATGCAGAGAGAGAGAGAGAGACCTTGCTGCGCACACCATCTTGTTTATGGGACGATCGGCGCCTCGAGGTCTCATGCTTTGTGGAAGAACAGCTGGGGCCTTACAGATTAGGAGTTGGCCATAAGCCACATGCACCCATGTTTGTTTAATAGTATAAAGGAACGGAACTGTCCAGCTCTTTGAACTTCACCTTGGATTGTGATTCACGAGCGGTGCCGGGACCCCCAAGGCTCCTGATCAGCCGTCGTTGCGGAGTTCCCGACGGGCCGAAGGCTGTGAGCTTTGTTGCATCTTATCATACTTCTCTTTTCTTCATAAACTGTATTATGTTTCTTTTCTCTCAGTAAACGGTGTTTTATCTTTACTTTATTTGTCTTGTCTCTTATTTAACATTCATCCAGATCCCGAACCTGGGTCTATTATTATCGATCCAAAACAGATGAGGAGGAATTTCTTTTCTCAGAGTGTTGTAAATCTGTGGAATTCACTGCCTCAGACAGTGGAAGACAGAACATTGAATAAATTTAAGACAGAGATAGACAGTTTCTTAATCGATAAGGGAATAAGGGTTTATTCCAACTGCCAAACCTTAGCCCATTCGCTTAACCTATCCAAATCTCTTTGCAGTCTCTCTGTGTCCTCTACACAACCCGCTTTCCCACTAACCTTTGTGTCATCTGCAAATTTTGTTACACTACACTCTGTCCCCTCTTCCAGGTCATCTATGTATATTGTAAACAGTTGTGGTCCCAGCACCGATCCCTGTGGCAGACGACTAACCACCGATTTCCAACCCGAAAAGGACCCATTTATCCCGACTCTCTGCTTTCTGTTTGCCAGCCAATTCTCGATCCATGCTAATACATTATGTTCTCATGTTCTTATGTTCTTCCTGCTAGTGGATGCTTGGTCAACTGATTGTGATTAACACAGTTCGGTAAGTGGAGAGGCAAACGTGAAAATGGCAGAACAGGCGTCAAGTGAGTGTTGCACATTCACTGACGTCATGATCTGCTTAATGCAAATATCTGCAGTGAGCAAGGGTGTTGGCAGCGCTGCCGACCTCCCCAAAATGGCGGCAGCTGTGGGACCTGCCGGAAGCAGACGGAAGTGAGGCGACCACCATTTTTTCATCAAAATGATCCTTAATGGCTAGCGCAAAACCCTCGAATTTCTAGGCTAACATCTCCACTTCTTTTCTTTAGTTGAGGAGGGGACAGCATTACTGTTCTCTTTTTATTTTGACAGTTGAGTAAGTTTGTGGATGGGCTCGGGCTCCATGATGATAACTCGAGACAACGCACATTGCCACAGTAAGACAAATCGTCCACCTTGCAACCTAGAGTTCAACAACATGCACAGAAATTGTTGACTCTATGTACCATTTAAATTCAAACCTGGAGTCTAACATTGTACTGCTACAGCCACATTCCTTTCTTTTAAAAGTTAAAGATTGATTATTGCCATTCCTACTATGGCAACGGTGTCATTGTCCTCTCCTACTACTACACCAAAGATAGAGCCCTGAGAAACATTCAGTTATCAGTCTATTACTTAAAAAAATAAAGACTTTGCATTTTGATTATTATCCTTATTTACTAATGTTATGTCGTGGAATTTTTGTCAGTCTGATAAAGCACTGGCGAAGGGCCTTGGGATGTTTTACTCCATTAAAGATGCTATATAAATGCAGGTTGTTGTTATTGGAATTCCTGTTTCAAATTCTATTCCTTGTAACCCATTCCTTCCATAGTGTTGAAAATGGCTTTGAATTTCCAGAGGATATATAATCCAGATAGATTAGAAATGCAAAGTATTAAAGGCAATATTGTAAAATACAATCGAAGCAAATGTTCAGATTGTACAAAATAATAGCATTTCAAAATGATGAGAGCTTTTTGAAGAATAATGGTGACAATAAGGCCATGATTAGCCCATTCACTGATGGAAGAATCCCAGGGAATGAGGCTTTTAAGTAGGATACATCGAAAACCTGTAGCCTTGCAATGGGATGAATAAGCTCATTAAAGATCTATTGTAGATGGCCGCAGGACACCTTGAAAGTGTAAAGGCTATGGGGATGCGGGGAGAGGGAGATGGAAACCCTCTTATGGCTTTATTGATGAAGCCTTCAGCACATACTTCTGTATAAATGTGAATGTAATCTCTGGTTCATGATTAAGAAGGGCTTTGATAAACAAAATACTCATTCTTTGTTTCCATTGGTCAGGTGGTAATGAAGGAGCACAAATTTAACTTAATCACCAAAAAATCTAAAGGAGAGATTACAAAAAAATATTTACCAGAGGACAATTTGAATATAAAGTTCCCTGCCACAAACTGTTCTTGCAGAGTCCAAAAGTACTTTCAAAAAGCAATTTGATACTTGCTTGTAAATGAGTAATATTAAAGGGTATCGAAAGTGAAGAGGAGAATGGATTAAGCTACATGGCTTAAGTGAAGAAAAACACAAACCTGATGGGCTAAATGGTCTGTATCAATGCTGTAATAATCTTTCATTTTATCAGGTTCTCATTTCTGATTCAAGAGTGCAACACTTCCTTCTCCAAGTGGTAAAGCATGTATACCATTCCCACATCTCTGCTCGTTATGATTATCACATTGATGTTTGTGGGACCTTGCCGTGTGCAAATTGGCTGCTGCATTTCCTACATTACAACAGTGACTGCACTTCAAAAGTATTGAATTGTCTTTATAGTAGTTTGGGACACCATGAGTTTGTGAAAGGCACTATATAAATGCAAGTTCTTCCTTTCTTTCACATGCAAATTTGCATAATCCTGTAATAAGTAGCAGACTAACTGCTCAACATGTTACTGTTTCGCAAAATGGTTTGATTTTAGTTAATTAGTTAAAGCTTGCTCAGCTGTTTGGAGTTGATCATTTGATATGAATGAGCAGGTAATGACTTTTTAAAATCAGGAGCAAAAGTAAACACGGGATGAGAAAAGGCATTCGCCCAGCCAAATCTGCAGCTTTCATTGACTACAGATCATGTACTATCTACCCAACCAGGAAATGAATTCCAGAGACTCTGTTTGCCAATCTTCTTCAAAAAACATATACGTTGTGTCTGTTTTTAATGAACTGAGAAATATCAGACCATGTCTGTCTTGGCTCACACATAAATTATTACTTGGGTACTAGGAGGCCCAATGCCCATGGTAATGTACTCGAGCAGGAAGCAATATCTTCGGAAGAGGAGAGGAGAAAATTGTCACAATAAAAATGGAACTTAGGATTGCTAAATAATCTCAACAAAGATGTTTCCAGGGAAATAAACTGGGTTATTGTTAAATTTACACATTATCAGGTGAAAGGTCTCCTTGGCTCTCTTCACATGAACAGAGTTCAATACATCGCTCCGTATCAAGTTAATCCTTTTATTGCATCTTCTCGCTAAAAATCACATTTGCATCTGTTACACTGTATAACGTATTTCTTGGCTGTATATGTGACATGTCAAATAATCCTCCTGACATCAGGGCAGTTAGTGAATCTGTGGACTTGATTGAACTATTCTGGTCAAAAACATAAACTTGATAACCATTGATTAGTGGCACTGTAAATACACTTTGCCTTTTTTAGGAATCCTTTCTAAATCAAGTTATTTTGTTGCTGAATTTCTAAATGCAGTTGGTTATTTCTGAGGGTTTGCCAATTTATGACTAAAAAATGATCAAACACTATGTTGAACAAAATTAGCTGATCAGATTTGGAACAAAATGGAGATCGAGTGCATAAGCAGTAACTTACCAATTTCTCTATCGAATTAGGGCTGTAGAGACACTGAACTCCATGGATGGTAGTTTCTTTGATGTGACTCTTATATATAATTATCGAAAAGAAAGAAAAAAAAGACTTGCAGTTTTATAGCATTTTCACAACCACCGGAAGTCCCAAAGTGCTTTACAGCCAATTAAGTATATTTTGAAGTGCAGTCACTGTTGTAATGTATGAAATGCATCAGCCAATTTGCACACAGCAAGCTTCCACAAACAGCAATGTGATAATGACCAGATAATCTGTTTTTGTGATGTTAGTTGAGGGATAAATATTGGTCAGGACACTCGGGATAACTCCCCTGCTCGTCCTCAAAATAGTGCCATGGGATCTTTTACGTCCACTTGAGAGAACAGATGGGACCTTGATTTAACATCTCATCTGATTTTTGTGCTCAAGTCCCTGGAATGGGGCTTGAACCCACAACCTTCTATCTCAGAGGTGGGGGTGCTATCAATTGAGCCATTGGCTCAGTTGTGAGTGCTGAATTAGGAAAACTTTTGTGCTGAAGCTCCATGCATTCAACAAATCTAATGTGATGTTGAACTATATAGCCGAAACAATGTCAGTGAAAGTAGTGATTAAACTGTGCAGTACTCTGGTCAGACTGCACCTAGAATGTGATGACAAATTCTGGTTGCCAAGACATAAAGGAAACATTTGAGTGATGGAGTAATGGTGAAGAAGAGTCACAGGATTAATTCCTAGTGTCAAAAGTCTGAGTTATGAGCAAAGACTTAGATAAACAGTTTAAAAGGAACCTAGGCAGTGGGCAGCTGATTACAAAGAGCGGGCGCCCGGGCATTAACAGTTTAAAAGGAGCATAAGCTCACACCAGACAAACCGAGGTACGACCTCAAAAAAGTGATGCCATGGTCTTCACAGAGTGAAGAGCGGATACGAGATCCTGCTAGAAAGTGACGGGAAACCTTACCCATGTTATTTTGGCACCTAATCCCATCTCTAATGCCTGACTCACTCTTGGAGGCGTGGAGTGCAATTGGTAAACAACTTTGAGCCAAACATGGATCTGACTAGGCCACTGCATCAGTTTCTATGACACCCACCTAATGACTGTGAGAAACCTGAATGGGTTTTCTATGGGCATCATTTTAACTTTGTGCGACGGTGTAAAATGGATGGTAGTGAATCGTCAGTCCATTGTACATCTCTCCCCATTTTATTTCCATTGAATTCAATTTTTTAAAAGCTGGAAATAGAAGGCAGGTACCAGTAAAAGTGACCGTAAAGCTGTCGGATTGTTGCAAAAGCTCAACTGACTCACTAATGTTCTTGAGAGAAGGAAACCTGCTGGCCTAAATGTGCCTCCAGTCCCATGCCGACGTGACTGACATGCCCTCTGACATGCCCTAGCAAATCACTCGGCTGCATTCGGGCAATGAAGGATGGGCAATAAATGCTGGCCTAGCCAGTGATGCCCACATCCCAAGAATTAATTTTAAAAAACAGACCAAGTACTCTTTGCAGTGAACCAACCTGCAATTAAAAAAAAAGAACACATTGTCTATTTGCAGAGAACTAAGAACACTGACTGAGGCAACAAGAAAATTCTAAGAAAATGTATCTGTGCATGAAAATCTTGTGAAAACTGCTCCAGAGCCACATTGACTAAGAAAGTCCAAGGTTTAATTCCTGGCTTGAGCTAAATTAGTTCATCTCCGCTACTGCAGCAGCAAGGGGTGGTACAATTGGCCTCTATGTCCTTTGATCAAGGAGGGGGGAAATTAGCAAAGGCTCCTATTCCTAGTTGGTACCTCGTAATTGAACAGCGTGTGTGTGGCCATTGGGAGAAAATAAGATCTAGGCCAGCTGTAATCGCTCCATTATGAAATAGCCTGCTGACAGTCACTGTCTCAGCTCATACAAGGGGAATGTTTTATTTTATTTTATTTGTTCTGGGATGTGGGCGTTGCTGGCAAGGCCAGTATTTATTGCCCATCTCTAGCCATTTTGGCGAGGTACTGTAGGACTGTAACCCAGTAAAAGTCGGCACTTTCAAGATAGGAGTTGAAAAAATTGAAAGACGAGCAAATGTTTTGTGAACAGGTATGATTAGGGGAAGAATTGATAAGAGTTATTGTCATGTATTCAACCAGCATTGTAGCCCATGTATAATCTGACCTAAGTTGTACACTGTGAGAACAATGACCACTAGGTGGTGAACTTGTGGGAGACACTCCTAACCTGGACCTTCAGGTATAAAAGGGGAGGCTCCACCCACTTCCATCACTTGAGTGCTATGGAATAAAGGACAGGTCACAGACTGACCTTCTCTCAAGCATGGGCCTCATGTGCATTTATACTGTATAGTAAGGACGTATCAGTTACATTATCAGATTAAGTCAGATTCTGCAAGCCTTAACCCGTGCACGTTGATTGAAATGAAGGCAGCATGCCATCTTCAAGCTGCCTGCTGAGTAGCATGATTGCTGCGTGCAGCTAGCGCTAACCATGCTGTGCATTGGCTGCATGCATCAGCAGGGGGCGAATATTATAACTTGCTAGCACCACTTAAAGCTAGCTGCATTGCTTAAAGGGGAAGTGCATTCCGCTGGAGCAGGTGCTGGGAGTCATGCAGGAAATGAAACTGACATGGGAAACTGAAGAATGGCAGAACATGGGAAAAAGTGGGCTCCAAGGTTTTCGGACACAACACTGGAGGTCTTGGTGGAGGAGGTGGAAAGGTGGGGAGATGTCCTATATCCGCAGGGGGCCAGGAAGCCCTCCAGATACACAATCAAAAGGCTGTGGGAGCAGATAACCATGGCAGTCCATGCTAGGAGTTAAGCCCCGAGGACCTGGATCTAGTGCTGCAAGATGTTCAATGAACTCACACGAATGGTCAAGGTCAGTGAATGCATCTTCAAATACCATATCTCACCAACTGCACCACTAGTCTCACACACCGCTCAATTCACCACACACCTATCACTCACGTACCTACACTGGATACCAGTGTTCAAAGGGGCTTGCAGCATGTCACAGTAGTCCAACAATCTGTCCTCCAACAGATTACTAGGCTTGCTGATGCGCCGGCATGGAGGAGTGGCAGAGGCTCCATGGAGCAAGGACCTGCTATCCTCCCTCAGGATGACAGCATTCATCCTCCCACACCGTCACTCCATCAATGTCCTTACTATTGCCTGTAAGTCAGTCAGCAAGCTCAGACTGATGCCGCTCATGCCGAGAGGGTGCAGTCTGAAGCCGAGCCTTCGAGGCTCAGAGCTGCTCAAGGTCATCCTGCAATGCTATCTACAGTCTCCCCCACTGAAAGTCCACCAGGCAAGCTGCAGCCACTGGAGTAGCACTGTGTATGAACACTAGGGTAGGCAAAGGCACACAGAAGACAGACACAAAGCGAATTCACGAGTGGTTAGTTTAATTGTGCATACAATATGGAATGATTTCATTTATAAATTTTGTTTGCAATATTTATTTTCTGCTGGATTTTTTGCATTGTGGCAAAGATGACGATGTAATGGTCAGTATCATTGAGAAGTTAAGGATTGTGGGACTGTTGGTGAATGGGGAATTGGGGTTGCGGTTACTGGTATTGCACTCAAATTAGTTCTTCATAGATAGAGTGGGCAGAAAGGGGGTGTCTAGGTTGCCATCTCTCTTCCTGTTCCTCTTGCTCCTCCTCTTCCTCCTCATGCTCCTACTCCTCAGCTGCTCGCTGTTGACAAGAGCTGCTCCTCATCATGGCAACGTTATGCAGCATGCAGTAGACCATGACGAATCTTGAGACCCACTCCGCCAAGTACTGCAGGGCTCCTCCAGAGCGGTCCAGGCTTTCGGAATCTTTGTTTCAACACAGCAATGGTCTGCTCTATCACATTTCTTGTGGCAGCATGGCTCTCATTGTATGTATGCTGCAAACGTGTGTGTGGGTTGCGAACTGGAGTCGCAAACCATGTCGTCAGCAGATAGCCCTCGTCACCCAGTAACGAGACTGGGTTTGCTTTTGGTAGCTGAAATACAGCTGACACAGCAGACTGCCACAGAATGAAGGCACCATAACTGCTGCCAGGATACCAGGCATTGACCTGCATGATGCCGAATGTCACATACCAGCTAGACATTGAGGGAGTGGAATCCCTTTCTGTCATGTATCTTACATTATTATATATAACTGTATCCTAACATGCTATACATGACTGTAATAAGATATGACCTGTAACCACCAGCATACCTTACCACCAGGGGTGCACATGCAAGAGACAGGTATATAAGGACAGGTCTCAGCAAGTGCAGCATTCCAGAGCTGTGAAATAAAGGTGCAGGTCCAGAGTGACCTTGACTCCACTACATACCTCGTGTGAATCTGTACTGAGGGTACAGGACTTTACAGTGGCGACGGGTTACGGGATTACAGAATCCACAGAATGGCGAACAACAGATCAGATGAAAAGTACAATGCGGGAGACAATTGGGAGGACTTTATAGAAAGGCTCCAGCAAAGCTTTGTAACCAAAGACTGGTTAGGCGACGATAAGGCAGACAAGAGAAGAGGCCATCTCTTGACCAGCTGTGGCTCGAAAACATACGCTTTCATGAAGGATCTGTTGGCACCCGAGAAACCAGCAAGCAAGTCGCTTGAAGAATTGAGCACACTGGTAAGAGACCACCTGAAGCCAGCGAGCAGCCTACACATGGCCAGGCACAGGTTCTACAACTACAGACGCTGTGTGGGCCAGAGCATACCCGACTTCGTGGCGGAACTTCGGAGGTTGGCTAGTTTATGTGAGTTCTCCAATGAACTGAGGAGAGAAATGCTGAGATACTTTTTCATTGAAGGAATAGGCCATGCAGGCATATTCCAAAAGCTCATAGAGACCAAGAACCTGACCTTAGAGGCAGCAGCACTGGTTGCACAAACATTCTTGGTAGGGGAAGAAGAAACGAGGTTGATTTACAATGCAGGTACGACAACTAACGAAATATCGGAACAAGAAATTCACAGCACTAAACAAGCTGCTACCCCCACACACAGACAAAACCGGGAGAACAGGCTCTTGACAGCAGGCAGAAGCCATCAAGGGCCACAGGAACGGCCATTCGCACCTCATCAACCCACAATGCGAGCAATCAACTACAAACTGAGAGAAGCTCAAGAGAGATCAGCCAGACGCAGCTCATTCTTTGGGAACACTTTAAACAATAGAACAGGTCTGAGCTGGAGGTGTGGGGGTGGGCACTCATCAAGGAGATGTCGATTTCAGCAGGCTGTTTGCAGAAATTGTGAATATACAGGGCATTTGGCCCGCATGTGCAAACAAATGGCAAACAAACATTCGGCTGGTATACGAATCGGATGGGTCGGAAAGTGGACCAGAGATGGTGGGGACAGTACCCGGGACACTGATGTACAGTGGGTCAACATGATCAATGGCCGCTGCTCCTACAACAGGATGCCTCCTATAATGATGAATGTCCTACTCAATGGGATATCTGTCAACATGGAGCTGGATACGGGAGCGAGTCAATCTCTCATGGGCGCTCAACAATTTGAACAACTGTGGCCGCATAAAAGAGACAGACCAAAACTCACAAGGGTCGACACCACACTAAGGACCTATCCCAAAGAAATCGTACCAGTCCTCGGCAGCGCCATGCTCTCTGTCACACACAAAGGGACAGTGAACCGACTTCTCCTGTGGATTGTCCCCGGAGACCCCCCAGCACTGCTGGGGAGAAGCTGGCTGGCAAAACTAAACTGGAAATGGGATGATGTCCATGCCATGTCATGAGAGGAACGGACCTCCTGCTCAACAGTTATAAAGCGATTTGAACATCTCTTTCAGCCAGGTGTGGGCACTTTCACAGGGGCCAAAGTCAAAATCTACATCACACAGGATGGTAGACTGGTCCATCACAAGGCCAGAGCTGTACCCTATGTGATGAGGGAAAAGATTGAACATGAACTAGACACGCTTCTGCGGGAAGGCATTATATCACCTGTGGAATTTAGCGACTGAGCAAGTCCCATCGTCCCAGTCATGAAGCCTGATGGATCCGTACGAATCTGTGGGGACTACAAATCTACCATAAACTGAGTCTCCCTATAGGACCAGTACCCACTGCCCAGAGCGGAGGACTTATTTGCCACATTGGCTGGAGGTAAACTTTTCTCAAAATTAGACCTCACATCTGCGTATATGACGCAAGAATTGACTGAGGAATCCAAGCTACTCACCACCATCAACACACATCGAGGCCTTTTCAGGTACAATCGATGCCCATTCGGCATCAGGTCGGCAGCTGCCATATTCAGCACAACATGGAGAGTCTGCTCAAGTCCATCCCGGGGACGGTTGTATTTCAAGATGACATACTTATCATGGGCAGGGACACCGACTCCCATCTCCGTAATTTGGAGGAAGTACTAAAGCAGTTGGATCGGATAGGCCTACGAGTCAAGAAATCTAAGTGCCTGTTTCTCGCACCCAGGGTTGAATTTTTGGGCAGAAGGATTGCCGCTGATGGAATCCGCCCAACAGAGTCCAAAACAGAAGCAATTCGCCTGGCACCCAGGCCCCGGAATGTCTCAGAACTGCGTGCCTTTCTCGGGCTACTCAATTATTTTGGGAACGTTATGCAGAACTTAAGCACGCTGCTGGAGCCTCTCCACGTGCTACTCAGGAAGGGGTGCGATTGGTTTTGGGGGGATGCCCAGGAACGCGCCTTCAATAAGGCACGCAACCTTCTGTGTTCCAACAGTGTTTTGACTTTCTTTGATCCAGGTAAAAAGCTAGTTCTCACATGCGATGTGTCAGCATATGGGGTCGGGTGCGTTTTGCAACGTGTCAATAGTGCGGGCAAATTAAATCCCATAGCTTATGCCTCCAGATCACTTTCGCGGGCGGAGCGTGGGTACGGAATGGTAGAGAAGGAGGTGCTCGCGTGCGTGTACGGTGTCAAAAAGATGCACCAATAGCTTTTCGGGGCCAAGTTCACGTTAGAACCGACCACAAGCCCCTCACGTCCCTCCTATCCGAGAGCAAGGCAATAAACGCCAACGCCTCGGCGCGAATTCAACGGTGGGCACTCATGCTGGCGTCTTATGACTACACAATAAGGCACAGACCAGACACAGACAACTGTGGCAACGCGCTCAGCAGCCTACCCCTGGCGACCACGGAAGGGTCTAACGAACAGGACTGTGAGATAGTCATGGCAATCAATGCCTTTGAGTCCACAGGTTCGCCCATGACGGCTCGCCAAATCAGAGCCTGGACGGCCAGTGACCCCACATTATCCTTAGTAAAAAGATGTGTCCTAACCAGTGACTGGGCAGAGGCTCGCGATGCCTGCACCGAGGAATTAAAACCCTTTCACAGTCGCATGCATGAGATATCACTTCAAGCAGACTGCCTGATGTGGGGCAGCCGAGTAGTCATGCCTCTGTGAGGCAGAGAGGCATTTGTCCGGGAACTCCACCGCGAGCACCCGGGGATCGTTCTCATGAAGGCCATAGCCAGATCCCACGTCTGGTGGCCTGGTATTGACGCGGACTTGGAGCTCTGCGTCCGAAGGTGCACCATTTGTGCCCAACTCAGCAATGCCCCCAGGGAGGCTCCACTGAGCCCCTGGCCCTGGCCTACCAAACCGTGGTCACGGGTGCATGTAGACTATGCGGGCCCATTCATGGGCAAAATGTTCCTCGTAGTTGTGGATGCATTTTCAAAGTGGATCGAATACACCATTTTAAACTCGAGCACAACCTCCACCACTGTGGAGAGCCTCGCAACCATGTTTGCAATGCACGGAATCCCTGACATATTGGTCAGTGGCAATGGTCCGTGCTTCACCAGTGCAGAATTCCAAGACTTTATAATTGACCACGGCATAAATCACATCAAGACGGCACCGTTCAAGCCGGCCTCCAACGGCCAGCCGGAGAGAGCAGTGCCAATCATTAAACAAGGCATGCTTAAAATCCAAGATCCCATGCTGCAGGGTCGCCTGTCGCGACTGCTGCTGGCATACAGATCTCGTCCGCACTCATTGACTGGGATCCCCCCCGCGCAACTGTTGATGAAAAGGACTTTAAAAACAAGGCTCTCATTAATCCTCCCACATGCACAAAATCGTTGAGGCAAAGCGCTGTAAGCTGACTGAGTACCATGACAGAAATTTGAGGGGGAGATGGAATGAGATAGGGGACAAAGTGTTTGTACTAAACTATGGCAGGGGTCCCAAATAGCTTGCAGGGACAGTAACGGGCAAGGAAGGAAACAGGCTACTGGTAGTACAAATGGACAATGGCAAAACCTGCCGGAGGCATGTAGACCAAGTCAAAAGCAGATTTACCAACAACACTGCGGAACCAGAGGCAGACTACAATGTGGAACTCGCACCACACCTGGTGGACAGACAGAGGGAACAACCTGAGGAAAGGGCAATCCCAACAGACAGCCCAGGCGAGTCAACAACAATCACTCCAATTGAAACAGATAGCCCAGGCGAGATACCAGCAACCACACCCAAAGAAAAAGAGACACCGAGGCAATCAACTGAACCACAACTCAGACGCTCCACGCAAGAGTGTAGACCACCTGAGAGACTGAACCTGTAAAGACAATAAGACCTTGGGGGAGGGTGATGTCATGTATCTTACATTATTATGTGTAACTGTATCCTAACATGCTATACATGACTGTAATAAGATATGACCTGTAACCACCAGCATACCTTCCCACCAGGGGTGCACTTGCAAGAGACAGGTATATTAGGACAGATCTCAGGCAAGTGCAGCATTCCAGAGCTGTGAAATAAAGGTGCAGGTCCAGAGTGACCTTGACTTCACTACATGCCTCGTGTGAATCTGTACTGAGGGGACAGGACTTTACACTTTCCATTCCGGTACAAGGCAGAATTGACATGTGGCGCCCACAAGGCATTGTGTGTGCTGTCAATGCACCATGGGGAAGCCTGTCATCCTTGCAAGCTCTTGTGCTTGCTCCACCTATTTGTCTCTGGTAAGAGAGACTTAAATGAAGTTATCTCTCTTTGAATAAAGAGCCTCAGTGACATCCTTTATACAACATTGGACAATAAACTGCGAGATATTGGGTCTGAAATTGTAGTCAGAGGCTTCCCGGCAATTGCCTCTGACCTGAAGCATTTGTACAAAAGTACCTGGTGGTCCGGGAGGAGCATGGGATTCCGGTGGGGAGGCCTTCTCTTCCCATGCTGCGAAGCGCACTCCCGTCCTCCAGGTTCCCATGCAAAAGATGCAGTCACGTGTGACTCCTCAGTCAATCAGGTACAGTATTCCACAGCTTTCTCATCAAAAGCAATGAGAACTCCGAATCTACGAATTCTCATTGATATTAATGAGAAAAAAAATCCAAATACACAAAACACATATAATAAAAAATAAAAAACACACCTCCCATAATTAAAATTAAAGTTAATAAATATCTGAGAGAAAAAAAATTCTGAGTTTTTAAAATGTTTTTTTAATTATGGTTAAAAATAAATGTAACCTAGTGGGCAGGGTTTTTAAAAATATGTGTTTTTTAATTTAATTTAATTATATTTTTATATGTTTTTAAAATCTTATGCCTGTAAAAGTAGTCTATGTGCCTGCTTTTATCAGGCGCAAGAATTTTGAGGACATTTGCTGGGCAAGATATGGGTAAATACCGCAATCGTGCCCTTGCAAATGTTCTCGCTCCCGAGATGCATAGGATCTATCAAGCTCCAGCTTGACAGATCAGAAAATCCGGTTTTCAGCGCATGCGCATTGTGCGCTGAAAACCAGCTTTTGCAATGCCATCCCGGGTCCGTACACACACAGGGAGACCGGGATTTCTGCACCATTGCTAATATTTTCAGCTGCAGCCTGGAAGGAGCCAGTCACATAAAAGTTCTTCGCCGCGGTCATCTTCACAGCAACTGGCAATGTGGTCCTTGTCCTGCTCTGAGGTTACAGTTGTGGCTGCAGCAGTTGGCAGATTTCAATGAGGATCTCTTTAGTGAAGCATAGATGTCTCATACACTATTTCTCATGGAGGTTCAAGTAGGAGATTTGCTTCCTGAATACCCTGGGTGTATATGGCCTCCTGCTAACAGTCCTTCTCACTCATTTCCTCCCTCTTCTAGCAGCTTGTCCTGCTCTGCGTGTCCTCTGCTCATCTTCGCAGTAATTCCAAGAGGGAGACCTACTACTCCACCTATGTCTGGAAGCAACTGGTTTGTGTAGAAGCCTTGAAGTCAGGAAAATGTACATCAGCACACCGCTTCCTGTACACTTTTAAAACTTGAAATAACTATGGAAAGCACTAAAATTGTGTAAAATTGTCGCAACAGCCAGAAGAAATCAACCAGCAATGAATCTGTAAGTAGTTAATGATCCCTTTAAATAGCGCAGGTGTGGGGGGTCCTTCCTGCTGCCTAATGTGTGTTCAGCTGTATGAGCTTAAGAGAGCATTGGCTAGAGCGTTGAGCTCCAAAATGAAATCAATGTTGCACGCTGATTGATGACATGTTTTGCCTGCTCTGCATACTTCCAGCACTAACACCTGCACCAAGATGGCATCTTGCGTGCTTTGCATCATAAGTGTGTGTGCACTGCGGATGCCATTTTGGAGCTGTAACGGCACTTGTAGCACCCAAAGAAACGGGGGCTACCGAGCCCAATTTCTCACCCATAATATCAGTGAGTTGGCTCCCAGTATTTATGTTGTTATTTTATAGACTTGCAGCAGACTAACAGAAATGGTTTGACAAGTCTGCCACCGGTCCACATAACCAGCTTGAACAGCATAAACACGGTCAGCTGGCTCATGGGCGCTGGGCTCCCAGAGTCCAACTCAAAAGAAGGCCGTCATTACAACAGTGACTACACTTCAAAAGTACCTCATTGACTTTGGGATGTCCTCGTGTCATGAAAGGCCCTAGACAAATGCAAGTATTTCTTTCTTTTCATCATAAAAGCAGCTAAAGAGGCAACCTCTTTCCACTGAAAGCTTATTGACACTTTTGAATGAAAGCCCATTTCACAACATTTTAAGATTAGGGTATGTAGCAAGACGGAAACCATTCAACAGGGAATTATCTGATTTCAATAAGATCTGAGTCAGTCACTGAGTGGATAAAACAGTGTGTTAGGAAGTAAAATGCAGAGAAACATTCACTAAAAGCATATATTTCACTTTCATCTTCTTGAGATGGTGGGTACTTTTCAACCTTATAATTTATAAAGAGGTTTCACGGACTTAAAATGCTTTGTGCTGATTGACTCAATGTGGCTGACAACCCTCTTGTACAGTGGAATGCAGAATAAAATAGAAGATTTGCATTCATTACCTCCTTGATTTTGGAAAGATGGCTGACACGGCTGTTTATGGAGTCACAGATAATAAGCTGATGATTATTTGAACATACATTCTTTGCCAGTGAAATGTTTAACTGGTGAAAGAAAAATAAAATGTAAGTCTCGTAAGGTTTTGCATCTATTCAAAAGCTTAAAAATTACACGAAATAGATGCTGATATTTCAATGTGTTAAACATTCCCTTGTTGCAGTGACAAATAACACAAGGCAGGTATTCATTCACCTGCATGATTGCTCTGCTGCTTCACCGAGAGACTGTTTTCACATACTAATGAAAAACCATTTAAACAAATGGCCACCAGGCAGTCACACTACCCAATATCCATTCCAGCAGATGATAGTCATAATGCTTCCAGCACGCCAAATGTCATTGCAGCGTACACAAATAATTAAATGACAGTTCAAATTCTGTACATTGTTAATTGAAAAATTGATTGTTCAGCTTAAATACAGTAATTGATTAAACACTGCCATAAACATGTGAATACCCAATGTCATTTAAAGCCAGTAGCTTGGACATTTATATAATGTTTATATAACGCAGTACTGCTTTAAACAGAAGCATTTCGGTTTATCATGCTTGCCAGTGCTGTGGAATCATCCCCTTTTATATTGTGGGAAGTTTCCAGAAAAATAACAGCAATGTAAAAAGAACTATCCATGCACACGCATGCAGAATTGCTTAAAAACTGGAATCGTGACTTTCGCCTTTTGGCCATGGATCTTCCCCAATGATTGTTCAACTTGCTCATGGCCAGAAACAATGGGCTGGACTTTCCACTTAGATCGCTAGGGGCCCAAAATGGACGATATTCCAGCCTTAACGATGTTTCAGCTCTCTGGCTTGCTGGAAGATCGGCCATTTATCTGATTGCTACTTTCGGCTTTTTTGGGGGGGGCTATAGCTCAGCGATAGCTCAGCGATGTGGAATGGGCCTTTGCGATGTGGAAGGCAAGGCATCCCTAGCAACGGCCTTTCTGCGCATGCGTTTTTTTTTGCAAAGAAGGTTTCCCGTGATTCGGGAGGTCAGGGGTCATCCAGGCTTGCACTGAAGGTAAGGGGAGAGAGAGAGAGAGAGAGAGAGAGAAAACAAGCAGTTGAGAGGAAATAGAGAGAGAGAGAGAGAGAGAGAAAAATGAGTTGTGAGAAGAATTATCAGAAAAATTTAAAATTTGCCCCAGCACGAGTGCGCTGAGAGTGGGCAGGATGTGGAGTGGGGAGGGGGAGGTCCAAACCCTTCTCTGTTGAAGCCACGAGGCCCTCGTCGGGAAGGTGCACTCGCGGTGGACCCAATTAACCCAGGCTGGGCGTGGGAAAACTCCACCCCGGGCAGACCGGAAGATTTGGGGTGAGATCGCCCATATGGTCTCGTCAGCATCTCACAATGCGAGGGGATCGGACCAGTGGCAAAACGCTGGAACAGCCTGGTTGCTTCGGCAAGAGTAAGTATTAAATATATTTTAAATTGTAATGATCCACATAATATGTAAATCTCTCGCATTGAAATTAAGCTGGTTATTCTTGCATATAATCCCTGCTAAGATCTGGGCAGGGCTTGGAATCTGCGCCCTTTTTAAGTCTTTTTAAGTCTAATTTTGGCATCGTCTCCTTTTGGGTTACGTTGGCGGATGGGGCACGACTGAGCACTGAGGTGTCTGGTGACCTTTGCCCCGACTGTGTCAGTCTGTCCAGCTGCTGTCACTTACACAGTGAGCCAGCCTGGACTGGCGGACAGCTGCCCTGGCTCACTGACTGCCCAGGGACACTTTCGAACATTAGCTCCTGTCATTGCCAAGCTCACCAGCGGTTCTGATTCCATCCCCCACCCTGGAGGCCCTCATGGAGATTGTAGTCGAGGTGTTTTGTGTAGTTGAGATGTTTTGTGTCAAGCATTAGATCCTAAACATGATCTTATGAAATATTTTATTTGAACGTAGATGTTATAAGCATGCATCAATTATGGATTCAAACCGTATGAGCCTATAACATTGGAACCTGTTGTCTTTCCATGATAGTACCTCGTCAATTAGATTATGCCATGCTCTTGTCACATTTGCAGAGGAAGATATCTAAGAATCGATCAGAGCAGAGGTGCACTGGAGGAGGCCCTTCTCAGCTCGTCCTGCTCACCGATCTTGAGAAACGTGCAGCGGCACTTGTGGCCACAGTCGCTCAGCCACTACCCGTAATGGTGCATATCCCTCCCTTGCGTCACGAGAGTAATGTGTAAAGCAGTGTTAATTCAAAGTAATGTAATGGCATTTCATTATAATATACAAATGATGTCATGTTGTGCATGCAGCTTCTGTGCTACTCTCAGGTTAACAACATAAGAACATAAGAAATAGGAGCAGGAGCAGGCCATCTGGCCCCTTGACCCTGCTCTGCCATTTGATAAGATCATGACTGATCTGATGTAGGGCTCAGCTCCACTTCCCTGTCTGCTCACCATAAACCTTCACTCCCTTATCATTCAGAAGTCTGTCTATCTCTGCCTCAAATATAATCACTGATCCAGCCTTGACAGCTCTCTGGGGCAGTGAATTCCACATAGATGTACTACCATATGATGCATTAATATATAACGTCTCTCAGTCACATTTATTGTAGTAGTGATGCTCCTCCTATGTATGCCAGTGCAAAAATCATGTGTACCCTTCTGTTCTAATAAGCTCAATTGTGTTTTGCAGATCACCCAGCTCCAGAGGCGCAAAGGGAGGCCGCACCTGGCCCATTGCAGGTGGTCATCACCATGGGTGGTGAAGAGGAGGAAGGAGGAGGAGACCACTGAGCCAGAGGAGGAAGATGTTATGGAAACAGAGGAGGATGCCCCTTGCATCCCTGTGAATGTTGTAACTGTGGCCACTTTGTCGTCTTCGACAGAAGTAGCAGGCCCAAGCGGCTTGCAGCAGGCGACTCCAAGGTATACAGTGCCCACGCTGATCCCACGGAGGTTGAGTCAGCGAGGTTGGCACACTCTAAGATGGGCAGATCGCTATGAGGAGCATTGCCATAAGTCGCCAGCTCCTCCAGGCGTTTGGTGGGTTGATGGGGAACATTGGCAGGATGTCCACTCGCATATCGGAGGGTATGGAGCTGATGATTATGGAAATGTGTCAACAGACCACTGCCAACCATACCTTGCGGCATGTGATACTGTCGGGAGATGGCACTCCAAGGTGTCATCCCACCAACCGCCAGCACAGATGCGAAGCAGGAGGAAGAACTTCCTTCTGGCTCTGAAGTCATTTCATCCGAAACGTCTTCGCCTTCTCCACCCCCCGAGAGGATTCTGCCACCGTCACCACCCCACAGCACCAGGCCTTGAGGTCGCATGCTGCAAGTCATCCTGGTCCCATTACCTGATGACAACGGGGGGGCTAAGGTACAGGGGGGTATATTAGGATCTGGAGAGAAGTGTGGCAGCAAGTGGGGGGAGGGTGGGGGCGGTGTTATTGTTATCAGAAATATAGAAACATAGATAATAGGTGCAGGAGTAGGTCATTCAGCCCTTCAAGCCTGCACCACCATTCAATAAGATCATGGCTGATCATTCCCTCAGTACCCCTTTCCTGCTTTCTTTCCATACCCCTTGATCCCTTTAGCCATAAGGACCATATCTAATTCATTCTTGAATATATCCAATGAACTGGCATCAACAACTCTCTGCGGTCGGGAACTCCACCTCGGAGATGTGAAATTCTTGTGTGCCGAAAGTTGGGCCGGCGATCTTTGGGTGTTGTTCCGGCCCAACTTTCCACTTTTAAGGTAAAATGGGTGATAGCCTTACTATTTGGGCGATAGCTGGGCGATAGCCCGGCGATCAACAGGGGAAATTCCAGCCCAAATGACAATTAGTGGTGTCCAGTGCTGCCAGTGGAGCTTTGCCATCAGACACAAATGCCTCTGATGCTGGTACTCTGCCCTACCAGAGGCACTACTGCCACTTCATGGGGGTGAAATCCATTTGCGGCAGTAGCCCAAAGTGAACTGGAAACCAGTCGGCAGTCCGCTTTAACCCGCTCCAGATGACCTTTTCTGTGGTGTTAAAACAGGTTGCTGATTTCCCGCCATTTGTATTGCAGTGCTGCAAGAAGTTTTGCCCCTGCACTGCACACTTTTGGAAAGTGATCATGCGAGGTCTTTTAAAAATGTGTCTTGAAGAATTTGACCATGACACTGTTGAGTAAAGAGACCAACCATGCAAAAACTGAATGCTGATACATCGAGTGACGTAGGAACAGATGAAAGAATGGAATGAGAAAAGACCATTGAAGCCTGGTCCTTTCACAGAGCATGTGTAACCGTCTGTAAAATTTCTCCACCTGCTGATCGCCTGAGCAAAGGGTCTGCATAACTACTCTGTGGTCCATAAAAGTAATCAAGGAAAATCCTGAATATTCATCCATCCCCTGATCTCTACTCTTCAGTCTGGCCAGCAGACCACGATAGACACCCCTCGGCTTCACACCACAAGAAGCGTTATGTCGCATTTTCCAATTTCTACTTTAACCTCGAGCCCAAGAGACTGATGACTCTGAAGTCAGCTGGATTGGTACCGCATCGGGGAATATCGAACCTAGGATCTTCCTGACTTATGTGGTTCAGTACAACAGTGGGCACTGCATTCATCCAGGAAGCCACTTGGGAGCTTGGAAAAGAGACTTTTTTTTAAACTGAAAAAATTGAAGGCCTTTCATTCAAATAACATTTTTATGAATTCTGTATTATTTTGCAATTTTCACTGTTAAAAATCAAACAACTAAAATTTGACACTAAGCAGGTTTTGGCGGGAGTTCGGCCAAGAAGCCAGCGTGGCTCCAGTAGAGGGAGATGATGAATCATTGGCTCTATGTGCCCCCACTAACATGGTATTTTGTGGCGGACATGACAGTGGCCATATTCTAATGACATGAACATGAGGAATGTTTCAACCAGCAGCGAGACGGGGATCAGAGGGGCAGTGGCGAGAGGATAAAAGTAGCAGGGCCCAAGGCCCCAGATCAGCGGCAAGAGCAGGATCGGAGGAGTAGTGGCTGGGAGCGGAATCGGAGGAGCAGTGGCTGGGAGTGGGATTGGAGGAGCAGCAGCTGGGAATGGGATCAGAGGAGCAGTGGCTGGGAGCGGGATTGGAGGAGCAGTGGCTGGGAGCGGGATCTGAGGAGTAGTGGCTGAGAGTGGGATTGGAGGAGCAGTGGCTGGGAGCGGGATTGGAGGAGCAGTGGCTGGGAGCGGGATTGGAGGAGCAGTGGCTGGGAGCGGGATTGGAGGAGCAGTGGCTGGGAGCAGGATCTGAGGAGCAGTGGCTGGGAGCGGGATTGGAGGAGCAGTGGCTGGGAGTGGGATTGGAGGAGCAGCGGCTGGGAATGGGATCAGAGGAGCAGTGGCTGGGAGTGGGATTGGAGGAGCAGTGGCTGGGAGCGGGATTGGAGCAGCAGTGGCTGAGAGCGGGATTGGAGGAGCAGTGGCTGGGAATGGGATCAGAGGAGCAGTGGCTGGAAGCGGGATTGGAGGAGTAGTGGCTGGGAGCGGGATCGGAGGAGCAGTGGCTGGGAGTGGGATTGGAGGAGCAGCGGCTGGGATGGGATCAGAGGAGCAGTGGCTGGGAGTGGGATTGGAGGAGCAGTGGCTGGGAGCGGGATCTGAGGAGTAGTGGCTGAGAGTGGGATTGGAGGAGCAGTGGTTGGGAGCGGGATTGGAGGAGCAGTGGCTGAGAGTGGGATTGGAGGAGCAGTGGCTGAGAGTGGGATTGGAGGAGCAGTGGCTGAGAGTGGGATTGGAGGAGCAGTGGCTGGGAGCGGGATTGGAGGAGCAGTGGCTGAGAGCGGGATTTGAGGAGCAGTGGCTGGAAGCGGGATTGGAGGAGCAGTGGCTGGGAGCGGGATTGGAGGAGTAGTGGCTGGGAGCGAGATTGGAGGAGCAGTGGCTGGGAGCGGGATTGGAGGAGCAGTGGCTGGGAGCGGGATTGGAGGAGCAGTGGCTGGGAGCAGGATTGGAGGAGCAGTGGCTGGGAGCGGGATCTGAGGAGCAGTGGCTGGGAGTGGGATTGGAGGAGTAGTGGCTGGGAGCGGGATTGGAGGAGTAGTGGCTGGGAGCGGGATTGGAGGAGCAGCGGCTGGGAGCAGGATTGGAGGAGCAGTGGCTGGGAGCGGGATTGGAGGAGCCGTGGCTGGGAGCGGGATTGTAGGTGTCGTGTCTGGGAGCGGGATTGGAGGAGCAGTGGCTGGGAGCTGGATTGGAGGAGCAGTGGCTGGGAGCAGGATTGGAGGAGCAGTGGCTGGGAGCAGGATTGGAGGAGCAGTGGCTGGGAGCGGGATCTGAGGAGCAGTGGCTGGGAGTGGGATTGGAGGAGCAGTGGCTGGGAGCTGGATTGGAGGAGCAGTGGCTGGGAGCAGGATTGGAGGAGTAGCGGCTGGGAGCCGGATTGGAGGAGCAGCGGCTGGGAGCGGGATCTGAGGAGCAGTGGCTGGGAGCGGGATTGGAGGAGCAGTGGCTGGGAGCGGGATTTGAGGAGCAGTGGCTGGGAGCGGGATCTGAGGAGCAGCGGCTGGGAGCGGGATTGGAGGAGTAGTGGCTGGGAGCGGGATTGGAGGAGCAGCGGCTGGGAGCGGGATCTGAGGAGTAGTGGCTGGGAGCGGGAGCTAACAAAACAGTGAGGGGGGGGGAAAAAAAATCAAAGTGTGATGTCACAGGAATGCAGGTAAGTGATTGATTGATGAATATTTCTCCCTTTTTCTCTAAAACTAGGACATTGGTTTAAGTTAAAAGAGCTGTGATTATAGATTAAAAACTATAAATATATAATTGATTGATATTTCAAAACTTGAAAACCTAATTCGTTAAATGAAATACAATAGAGGCATGGCAGGTGATGTCTTGCAGCTGCAGCATGTGGGAGCTGGTGGACACCAGTGTGATCCACATCTGCAGTAAGTGTTGGTGGCTCGAGGAACTTAGGCTCAGAGTTGATAAGCTGGAGTCCGAACGTCAGACACTGCGAAGCATCAGGGAGGGGGAGGGATCCTGGACACTTTGTTCCAGGAAGCAGTCACAGCCCTTAGGTTAAATACTTGAAATTTGCTCTGGGTAAGGGACAGGAGGGTGCGACTATGAGTGAGGCAAGTATGGGGATCCAGAAGGTAGCATTGGAGGAGCCTCAGCTCTTGCACTTGTCCAAAAGGTATGATGTTATTGCAGCCTATGTGGACAAGAGCAGGGACTGCGGGGAGGATGAGCAAACTGACCACAGCACCATGGCACCATTCAAGTTGCGGGAGTAAAAAGGAATGTTGTAGTGGTCGGGGACAGTATAGTTAGGGGGATAGACACTGTTCTCTGCAGCCGAGAGCGTCAGACCCAAGGTTGTGTGGCCTGCCTGGTGCCAGGGTTAAGGATATCTCCTCTTGGAGGATCTTGGAATGGGAGGGGAAGGATCCAGTTGCCGTTGTCCACATAGGTACCAACAACGTGGGTAGGACAAAGAAAGAGGTTCTGCTGAGGGAGTATGAGCAGCTAGGGGCTAAATTTAAAAGCAGAACCACAAAGGTAATAATCGCTGGACTACCACCTGAGCCATGAGCAAATTTGCATAGGGTCAATAAGATCAGAGAGTTGAATGCATGGCTCAAAGATTGGTGTGGGAGAAATGGTTTTGATTCAAGGGGCACTGGCACCAGTAGTGGGGAAAGAGAGAGCTGTTCTGTTGGGACGGGCTTCACTTGAATCATGCTGGGACGAGTGTCCTGGCAAATCGAATAACTAGGGCTGTAGAGAGGGCTTTGAACTCAATAACGGGGAATGGGTTCAGATGAGGGGAAATTTAGAATGTTAAAGAGAAAGAGAAGGCAGTAGTGCAGGGAAGCGATAGGGGTGATGATAACCAGAGTGTGACAGGAAGGGACAAAGAGTATAAACATAAGAGTGCACCAGCAAATAGGATCAGAGTAGGGAAAAATGATAAAATGACAAAATTCAAGGCTCTTTAACTGAATGCACGCAGCATTTGTAACAAGATAGAGGAATTGACGGCAGAAATAGAAATAAATAGGTATGATCTAATAGTCATTACAGAGACGTGGTTGCAAGATGACCAAGGTTGGGAACTAAATGTTTCAGGGTACTTGACATTTTGAAAAGGCAGGCAGAATAGTAAAGAAGGCGGGTCACAACTGATAATAAAGGATGACATAAGGACAGTAGAGAGAAAGGATCTTGGCTCGGAGGATTAGGAAGTAGAATCAGTATGGGTGGAGATAAGGAATAACAAGGAACAGAAAACACTGCTGCGTGTAGTATATAGGCCCTCTAACAGTAGCTATACCATTGGACAGAATATTAATCAAGAAATAGCAGGAGCTTGTAACAAAGGTAATGCAATAATTTTCATATAGACTGGACATATCAAATTGGCAAAGGTAGTATGGAGGACGAGTTCATGGATTTTTTTCGGGACAGTTTCCTAGAGCAAAATGTCATGGAACCAACCAGGGAACAGGTTACTTCAGATCTTGTATTGCATAATGAGACAGGGTTAACTAGCAATCTCATAGTAAAGGATCCTCTGGGGCAGAGTGATAATAATACGATAGAATTTCACAATACGTTTGCGAGTGCCTTGCCTAAGTCTGAAACTAGAGTCTTAAACTTAAAAAAAGCCAATTACTTAGGTATGAAGGATGAGTTGGCTAAGGTAGATTTGAAAAATAGATTAATAGGTATGGCAGTAGGTAAGCAGTGTCTCGCATTTAAAGAAATATTTCTTAATTCGCAACAAAAATACATTCCATAGAGAAACAAAGGGGCCGAGATTGCTCCTTCCCTTAAGGCCTGTTACCACCGATTTCCGGTGGCCACGCTGCGGAGTGCAACGACTGCCGATTTTTCATGTAACGGCCGCCATTTTTAAAATTCTGTTCCTGCGATTTCCCTGTGGTGACCCTATCCCTCTCCTACCACTCTGCTGCTGCCAATCCGTCCTAAGTGAGTCATAAGAGCACGCATCGTCGACGTTCCTCCCCGATGGCGAAATTCCAACAGAAAAACTTGCTCCCGTCGCGCAGTGCCACATGCTGCTTTTTTCTGCCGGTGAAGTTGTAGTCCTTGTAAAATGGCGGTGTGGAAAGGACCTACTGCCGCTGCCGCCATGTTTTTTTTTGTCGGCCGACTGCCATGTCTTGCCGAGAATTAAGCCCCTGGGTTTGGCTGGGCTGCCATTCGGCAGCCTGGCATCCTTTCTTGGATGTCAGGCCATTGGCCCAGCCGAAACCCTCCCTGATGGCCCAGTGGACGAACTTAACAATCGTACAGTCTCTCCTCTTTAAGTGAAGGGGAGAGCAGTGGTGATGCGGCAGCATGATGACGTCATCAGCGCTACTCTGATAACTGACAGCGGCAGCCACTCCGACCACCCCCAACTTCCGACCCTCTAGTGTGCTCACCGTTGCACTTCCACCCCCATTATGACCGATTTCCGGTATGCTGAGAAAAAAAAGCCAAAGAGCCGAATTTTGCTCAAGAGGCCACCGCATCGGTAAAAGTACGAGAAACAGGGTAGGTGCATCCCGTTTCCAGCCGTGGGCAATTTCGACTCCAATAACTCCATAGGAGAAGTGATCCATTTCTGGCTAACTAAAGAAGTTGAGGCTAGCATTAGATTCAAAGAAGAAGCTTATAATGTTGCAAAGAATAATAGTAAGCCTGAGGATTGGGAGAGTTTCAGAAACCAGCAAAGGATGACCAAAAGAATGATAAAAAGAGAAAAAATAGACTATGAGAGAAAACTAGCAAGAAATATCAAAACAGATGGTAAGAACTTCTACAAGTATATAAAAAGGAAGAGAGTACCAAAAGTAAACATTGGTCCCTTAGAGAGTGAAGCAGTCCCTCGGAATCGAGGAAGACTTGCTTCCACTCCTGAAGTGAGTTCTTTGGTGGCTGAACAGTCCAGTACGAGAGCCACAGGCTGTCACAGGTGGGACAGATAGTCGTTGAGGGAAGGGGTGGGTGGGACTGGTTTGCCGCACGCTCTTTTCGCTGCCTGCGCTTGATTTCTGCATGCTCTCGGTGTCGAGACTCGAGGTGCTCTCACAGCTTCCCTCAAGTTTTTTAAAGGATGTAACTAGCAGGGTAGTTAAAGGGAAACCAGTGCATGTCGTTGGATTTCCAAAAGACATTCAATAAGGTGCCACATAAAAGGTTATTACACAAGATAAGGGATCATGGGATTGGAGGTAATGTATTAGCATGGATAGAGGATTGGTTAACAGATAGAAATGTATCCAAGTTTGCTGATGATACAAAGCTAGGTGGGAGAGTAAGTTGTGGGGTGAACACAAAATGTTTGCAAAGGGATATTGATAGACTAAGTGAGTTGGCAGTCAGGTGGCAGATGGAGTATAATGTGGGGAAATGTGAGGTTATTCACTTTGATAGGAAGAATATAAAAACATAATATTTTTTAAATGGTGTGAAACTTTTAAATGTTGGTGTTCAGAGAGATTTGGGTGTCCTTGTGCAAGAAACACAGAAAGCTAGCCTGCAGGTACAGCAAGCAATTAGGAAGGCAAATGGCATGTTGTCCTTTATTGAAAGGGGGTTGGAGTATAGGAGTCAGGAAGTCTTCCTACAATTGTACAGGGCTTTGATGAGACCACACCTGGAGTACAGTGCACAGTTCTGGTCTCCTTATCTAAGGAAGGATATATTTGCCTTGGAGGCGGTACAACGGAGGTTCACTAGTTTTGAGTCCTGGGATGAAAGGGCTGTCTTATGATGAGAGATTGTGTAGAATGGGCTGATACTCTCTGGAGTTTAGAAGAATGAGAGATGATCTCATTTAAACATACAAGATTCTGAAGGGGATTGACAGGGTAGATGCTGAGAGGTTGTTTTCCCTAGCTGGAGTGTCTAGAATTAGGGGGGCACAGTCTCAGGATAAGGGGTAGATCATTTAAGACAGAGATGAGGAGGGATTTCTTCACTCATAGGGTTGTGAATCTTTAGAATTCTCTGCCCCAGGGGTCTGTGGATGCTGAGTCTCTAGATATAATCAAGACTGAGATAGATAGATTTTTGGAGTCTAGGTGAACCAAGGGATATGGTGATCAGGCAGGAAAGTGGAGTTGAGGTCGATGATCAGCCATGATCTTATTGAATGGCGGAGCAGGCATGAGGGGCCATATGGCCTGCTCCTATTTCTTATGTTCTTATGTATTTCTCTAGCACGCTGGGCAGTAGGAACCTTCCAAATGATTTCCAGTCTTGCCATGACGGCGGGTGGGGTGGTGCTTTTAAAAATTAAAGGGCTGCCTCGACCTGTGTAATTGATTGTGTAGGTTAGCATAGGAGTATCGGGCCAAATTTATTTTTTGAAAAATGTTTTGGGCAGACCGGTGTGTCACTGGTCATATTGCGCTTAAGTCCAGCGGCAGCCATTTTCTGTTCCTCTTTCCCAGTGGGAATCTGAGTGGAACCCCTCCTAAAATAGGCAAAGTCACCTGACACCAGTCAATGAGCCAATGTTTGGAGTGCAGGAAAGGGATAGACATAAAAACCTCCCGACCAGCATTCCAACGGAGAGCAAAATCCAGCCCACATCTAAATAGAGTGCACTATTCTAGCTAGTGGCCTGAGTATCTGTACCATGTGCTGATTTTTCACTCATTGGTTATCTGGGTGAGGGAACTTCATACATTGAATATTTCTGTGTACTTACATACATTTATGGTGCCAATTACCAGAACAGCTGTACGAGTAATCTAATAGGGTAATTACACTATACAATTTAGGTGACTGCAAAATGGGTTCAATTTTGCATCAGTACAAACCCTGCAATGAAATTGGATGTGAAGTCACTCAATGTGCACCATGGCAATAGTACCAAGACAACTTTAGCCAAAGACACTGATGGCATCCTCTGTGACTGACTGTGCTGCACTATCCGACCTTGTATTCCTTGCCCTTTCCATAGCACTTGACACAATTAATCATTCTATCTTTCTCCCTGTTTCTCATCCATAGCACTTTTAATGTCGTAAAATGTTCCAAGGTGCTTCACAGGAGTATTTTGAGACAAAAGAAAATTGACACCGAGCCACATAGGGCGAAATTAGAACAGGTGATCAAAAGCTGGTTTTAAGGAGCATCGAAAAGGAGGAAAGAGAGGTAGGGAAGCAGAGAGATTTAGGCAGGGAATTCCAGAGCTTAATCCACCATCAAGCCCTTGACTTGTTACACGTACTAGCTTCTACAAAGTTAGTGCCGCTCTGACGATGGCTGCTCCTTTGCCCACCTTCACCCTATCTCACCCCTTCCGCCACTAAACCACTACCCATGTTTTTGCTTCCTCAAGACTTGACTTCTCAATCTCCTTTCTCACTGGCTTCCCAAAATTTTCATGACAGAAATTCCAGTTGTCACAAATATCATTGTCCACACCCTGTTTGCTCACCAATCAGTACGTTCTTGTTGAACTTCACTGTCTCCCTCTCTCCCAATTTATTAAATACAAAATTGATGTCTTCATTTATGTCCTTCCAAGATGTTATTCCTCTCCACTTCTGCAACCAACAAGAACTGACATTTATATAGTGTCTTTAACATTGGAAAAGGTCCCAAGTCCTCAGATAATGAAGCAGTCCATGCTCACATGCAGCAAGACCTGGACAACATTCAGGCTTGGGCTGATAAGTGGCAATTAATATTCGCATCACACAAATGCCAGGCAATGACTATCTCCAACAAGAGAGTGTCTAACCCCCACTCATTGACATTCAACAGCATTACCATTATTGAATCCGCCACCATTAACATCCTTGGTGGTCACAATTGACCAGAAACTTAATTGGGCCAGCCCCATAAATACTGTGGCAACAAGAGCAGGTCAAAGGCTGAGTATTCTGCAGTGAGTGTCTCACCTACTGACTCCCAAAGCCTTTCCACCATCTATAAAGACACAAGTCAGGAGTGTGATGGAATATTCTTCACTTGGCTGGATGAGTGCAGCTCCAACCAGATTCAAGAAGCCCAACACCATCAAGGATAGAGCAGCTCGCTTGATTGGCACCACATACGCCACCATAAACATTCACTCCCTCCAACAACGGCGCACCGTGGCTGCAAGTGTACACCATCTACAAGATGCACTGAAGCAACTTGCCAAGGCTTCTTCGGCAGCATCTCCCAAACCCACGATCTCTACCACCTAGCAGGACAAGGGCAGCAGGTGCATGGGAACACCATTGCATCCAAGTTCTCCTCCAAGTTACACACCATCCTGACTTGGAAATATATCGCCATTCCTTCATCATCACTGGGTCAAAATCCTGGTTCCCTCCCTAAGAGCACACTGACTGCAGCTGTTCAAGAAGGCGGCTCACCTCCACCTTCTCAAGGGAAATTAGGGATGAGCAACACATTAGGGATGAGCCAGCGACACACACATTCCATGAATAAAAAAAAAATTGCCTCAAAGGAGCATAATCAGACACCAAGCTAAAGAAACAGATATAAGAATAGGTGACTAAAAGCTTGGTCAAAGAGGTAGGTTTTAAGGAGCATCTGAAACGAGGAATAAGGTGGAGATGCGGAAAGATTTAGGCGGGAATTCTAGCATTTAGAGCTTAAATGGCTGAAGGCGCCAATGGTGGGGTGAAGGAAGTGGCCAGAGTTGTAGAAATGCAGATTTCTTGGAGAGTTGTAGTGCTGGAACAAGTTACAGAAATAGAAAGTAGAAGGTCGTGAAAGGATTTAAACGTGTGGATGAGAATTTTAAAATCAAGACCTCCTCAAGGTCTTTGTCTCAACTCCTGCTCTATCAAATTTGACTCTGAGGTCCGAAACCTAACCCTAGCCCTAATTCTAACTCCTCCCCAAATGCCTCACAGATTCTGAGACCTTTCCCCACCCTCTGGAACTCCCTAAATCCTTGTTTGTTGCTACAACCCACTCTGCATTTAAAAACCTCCATAAAATTGGCCATTTTTACTGTGGCTTTGTCTAAATCTCCTAAATCTTGTCCAGCTCAGTTTATTGCTCACCTTTACAATGGGGAACAAAGAAATGGCAGACCTATTGAACAAATACTTTGGTTCTGTCTTCACTAAGGAAGACACAAATAACCTTCCAGAATTACTGGGGGTCTGAGGGTCTAGCGAGAAGGAGGAACTAAAGGGAATTCTTATTAGTCAGGAAATTGTGTTAGGGAAATTGATGGGATTGAAGGCCGATAAATCCCCAGGGCCTGAAAGGCTGCATCCCAGAGTACTTAAGGAAGTGGCCCTCGAAATAGTGGATGCATTGGTGATCATTTTCCAACATTCTATCGACTCTGGATCAGTTCCTATGGACTGGAGGGTAGCTAATGTAACACCACCTTTTAAAAAAGGACGGAGAGAGAAAACAGGGAATTATAGACCGGTTAGCCTGACATCGGTGGTGGGGAAAATGTTGGAATCTATTATTAAAGATGAAATAGCAGAGCATTTGGAAAGCAGTGACAGGATCGGACCAAGTCAGCTTGGATTTATGAAAGAAAAGTCATGCTTGACAAATCTTCTAGAATTTTTTGAGGATGTAACCAGTAGAGTGGACAAGGGAGAATCAGTGGATATGGTGTATTTGGACTTTCAAAGGGCTTTTGACAAGGTCCCACGCAAGAGATTAGTGTGCAAAATTAAAGCACATGGTATTGGGGGTAATGTATTGACGTGGATAGAGAACTGGTTGGCAGACAGGAAGCAGAGAGTTGGAATAAATGGGTCCTTTTCAGAATGGCAGGCAGTGACTAGTGGTTCAGTGCTGGGACCCCAGCTATTTACAATATACATTAATGATTTAGATGAAGGAATTGAATGTAATATCTCCAAGTTTGTAGATGACACTAAGCTGGGTGGTGGTGTGAACTGTGAGGAGGATGCTAAGGGGCTGCAGGGTGACTTGGACAGGTTAGGTGAGTGGGAAAATGCATGGCAGATATAGTATAATGTGGATAAATGTGAGGTTATTCACTTCGGTGGCAAAAATAAGAAGGCAGAATATTATCTGAATGGTGACAGATTAGGAAAAGAGGAGGTGCAACGAGACCTGGGTATTATGGTACATCAGTCATTGAAAGTTGGCAAGCAGGTACAGCAGGCGATGAAGAAGGCAAAAGGTATGTTGGCCTTCATAAGTGAGAGGATTTGAGTATAGGAGCAGGGAGATCTTACTGCAGTTGTACAGGGCCTTGGGGAGGCCACACCTGGAATATTGTGTTCAGTTTTGGTCTCCTAATCTGAGGAAGGACATTCTTGTTATTGAGGGAGTGCAGCGAAGGTTCACCTGACTGATTCCTGGGATGGCAGGGCTGACATATGAGTAGAGACTGGATCGACTGGGCCTGTATTCACTGGAGTTTAGAAGAATAAAAGGGGATCTCATAGAAATATAGAAAATTCTGATGGGATGGGACAGGTTAGAGGCAGGAAGAATGTTCCTGATGCTGAGGAAGTCCAGAACCAGGGATCACAGTTTAAGGATAAGGGATAAGCCATTTAAGACTGAGGTGAGGAGAAACTTCTTCTCTCAGAGAGTTGTTAACCTGTGGAATTCTCTACAGCAGACAGTTGTTGAGGCCAGTTCATTAGATATATTCAAACGGGAGTTAGATATGGCCCTTACTGCTAAAGGGATCAAGGCGTATGGCGAGAAAGCAGAAAAGAGGTACTGGGGTTGAATGATCAGCCATGATCTTATTGAATGGTGGTGCAGGCTCGAAGGGCCGAATGGCCTACTCCTGCACCTAATTTATATGTTTCTATGTTTCTATGTTTTATTCTGACATTACAAGCACTATACAAATATAAGATGCTATTGTAGATGTGAGATCACTTCCAAGAGGTAATCGCACACAGCTGGAGCTTCCTACTCATGTACAACCAACAAGTGCAGTGTTACTATTGTCTGGCAGTTGCATAATGGAAGGTGACACAGGAGCTGGTTGTGTAAATTGGGTCTTCTGAATCCACATTGCATTCCATAGCATCAGTCCAAGATCAGTACCTGTAGTATAACTGGCCCTTTAAAGAAAAATTATTTCGCAATTAGATGTGTACTTTTACAGCTCAGGATTGTTGATGTAACTACATAATTAATACAGAGGTGGTAATGAACAGAGCTAATCCAACCTCCGAATTCATTTTTATTTAAAAGCCACCTGCCATTTCGTACGGAGAAATGACAATGCAGAGAAAGGTAGAAATAGCATTCCATCTTCTGTCAGTTATGTGACACAGCATTAGTGTAAAATACTTCTCTAATGGGGAAGAGGATCACCACAAAGAGCTGAATATTGAACTAATAATCCAAATAAAGATTTATATCTGTCCTTCAAAAGAACAGGAAACCACATATTTCAGAGGTTTACACTAGATGCTTTAACAGAAGTGCGATACTGTCTTATTAAGTATCATCATTAATATTCCATCCTTGATTCACAGATTCCTTTTGGTTTTATTCAAAGCCAGTCAAACACTAAAAGGAAATGACCTTTAAAGTCTCTCTGCACCTCTACTACTATCTACAATACCTTTCAAAACTATCCCTACATCTAATATTTTAACAGCATGGTCATATCTAGTATTAATTATCCTTACCACGTAGTAACTACCTACATATTATGTATATTCAAGGTTCACAAGATATAAGTTTATTTATATTTAGCTTCTATTAATTTTCTGTGTAGCTGATGACCGACTATTAATTCTTTGGTTGTTCCGGACAAGAATTTTATATATGGTAAGACTTTCTTTCACCTGCCCTTATTAGAAACATAGAAACATAGAAAATAGGTGCAGGAGTAGGCCATTCGGCCCTTCTAGCCTGCACCGCCATTCAATGAGTTCATGGCTGAACATTCAACTTCAGTACCCCATTCCTGCTTTCTCGCCATACCCCTTGATCCCCCTAGTAGTAAGGACCTCATCTAACTCCTTTTTGAATATATTTAGTGAATTGGTCTCAACAACTTTCTGTGGTAGAGAATTCCACAGGTTCACCACTCTCTGGGTGAAGAAGTTCCTCCGCATCTCGGTCCTAAATGGCTTATCCCTTATCCTTAGACTGTGACCTCTGGTTCTGGACTTCCCCAACATTGGGAACATTCTTCCTGCATCTAACCTGTCTAACCCCGTCAGAATTTTAAATGTTTCTATGAGGTCCCCTCTCATTCTTCTGAACTCCAGTGAATACAAGCCCAGTTGATCCAGTCTTTCTTGATAGGTCAGTCCCGCCATCCCGGGAATCAGTCTGGTGAACCTTCGCTGCACTCCCTCAATAGCAAGAATGTCCTTCCTCAGGTTAGGAGACCAAAACTGTACACAATACTCCAGGTGTGGCCTCACCAATGCCCTGTACAACTGTAGCAACACCTCCCTGCCCCTGTACTCAAATCCCCTTGCTATGAAGGCCAACATGCCATTTGCTTTCTTAACCGCCTGCTGCACCTGCATGCCAACCTTCAATGACTGATGTACCATGACACCCAGGTCTCTTTGCACCTCCCCTTTTCCTAATCTGTCACCATTCAGATAATAGTCTGTCTCTCTGTTTTTACCACCAAAGTGGATAACCTCACATTTATCCACATTATACTTCATCTGCCATGCATTTGCCCACTCACCTAACCTATCCAAGTCGCTCTGCAGCCTCACAGCATCCTCCTCGCAGCTCACACTGCCACCCAACTTAGTGTCATCCGCAAATTTGGAGATACTACATTTAATCTCCTCATCTAAATCATTAATGTACAGTGTAAACAGCTGGGGGCCCCAGCACAGAACCTTGCGGTACCCCACTAGTCACTGCCTGCCATTCTGAAAAGTACCCATTTACTCCTACTCTTTGCTTCCTGTCTGACAACCAGTTCTCAATCCATGTCAGTACACTACCCCCAATCCCATGTGCTCTAACTTTGCACATCAATCTCTTGTGTGGGACCTTGTCGAACGCCTTCTGAAAGCCCAAATATACCACATCAACTGGTTCTCCCTTGTCCACTCTACTGGAAACATCCTCAAAAAATTCCAGAAGATTTGTCAAGCATGATTTCCCTTTCACAAATCCATGTTGACTTGGACCTATCATGTCACGTCTTTCCAAATGCACTGCTATGACATCCTTAATAATTGATTCCCCACTACCAATGTCAGGCTGACCGGTCTATAATTCCCTGTTTTCTCTCTCCCTCCGTTTTTTTTTAAAAGGAATAGTGAAGTATTTTACAAGTATATCAGGAAAAAGAGAATTGTTAAAAGTGAGATGGGACCTATGAGAGGAGGGAACTGTCAATTTCTAGATGATGATCAAACAATGATAGTGCAGTTTAATATGTATTTTTCATTAGTATTTACTAAAGAGGATATCAGAGAGGAGGTGAATCCTGAACTGGTTGAGAGTGGAGGTGCGGCAGCCCGGGAACAGCGGGGAGGCCCCGGCGACTGTAAGAACACCAGCGGCAAGTCAGGCCATAAAACGAGCAGAGATGCAGCGGCCTGGGAGCAGCGTGAGGCCACTTCAGGGAGCAGCACGAGTTGGTGCAGGAGGGCGACAGCAGCAAAGAGTGACGTCATCTTGGTCCAGGTTGGTGATTGGAGCGTGGGCAGATACAGCGAGAGACTGTGGAGGGATGTGATCGGGGCCCAGGAGAGGAGTGAGTTCGGGGCCAGGGGCCCAGAGGCAGCATGGGCCATCCCACACTGCGATATGTGTGCGCACTAGGTCAATGCAGCAGAACAGGTCTCCAGTCATCTTGGATAACCCTTGCCACTGGACAAAGACCTAGCTCTGTCAAGCCCATGTGGAGGCTGGTGTGCAATGGCCACCACACGTTAAAAAAATCCACGCACAGGCATCTTCCACCCTTCAGGATGTAGTTCAGGACCGGGAATTTTAGGTCCTTCACTGAAACACCTGTGAACTCATCATTTTTTTGGTGTGGAAGCAAGTCATCCTCGTTTCGAGGGACTGCCTATGATGATGATCATGATGATAGATGAAAGGAAAACTTTGGAAACATCGAAACATGTGCAGGAGTAGGCCATTTGATCCTTCGAGCTTGCACCACCATTCAATAAGATCATGGCTGATCATTCCCTCAGTACCCCTTTCCTGCTTTCTCTCCATACCCCTTGATCCGCTTAGCCGTAAGAGCCATATCTAACTCCCTCTTGAATATATCCAATGAACTGGCATCGACAACTTTCTGTGGCAGGGAATTCCACAGGTTAACAACTTTCTGAGTGAAGAAGTTTCTCCTCATCTCAGTCCTAAATGGCCTACCCCTTATCCTAAGACTGTGCCCCTTGGTTCTGGACTTCCCCAACATCGGGAACATTCTACCCGCATCTAACCTGTCCCGTCCAGTCAGAATCTTATATGTCTTTATGAGATCCCCTCTCATCCTTCTAAACTCCAATTAATACAAGCCCAGTTGATCCAGTCTTTCTTGATAGGTCAGTCCCACCATCCCGGGAATCAGTCTGGTGAACCTTCGCTGCACTCCCTCAATAGCAAGAATGTCCTTCCTCAGGTTAGGAGACGAAAACTGTACACAATACTCCAGGTGTGGCCTCACCAATGCCCTGTACAACTGTAGCAACACCTCCCTGCCCCTGTACTCAAATCCCCTTGCTATGAAGGCCAACATGCCATTTGCTTTCTTAACCGCCTGCTGCACCTGCATGCCAACCTTCAATGACTGATGTACCATTACACCCAGATCTCTTTGCACCTCCCCTTTTCCTAATCTGTCACCATTCAGATAATAGTCTGTCTCTCTGTTTTTACCACCAAAGTGGATAACCTCACATTTATCCACATTATACTTCATCTGCCATGCATTTGCCCACTCACCTAACCTATCCAAGTCGCTCTGCAGCCTCACAGCATCCTCCTCGCAGCTCACACTGCCACCCAACTTAGTGTCATCCGCAAACTTGGAGATACTACATTTAATCTCCTCATCTAAATCATTAATGTACAGTGTAAACAGCTGGGGCCCCAGCACAGAACCTTGCGGTACCCCACTAGTCACTGCCTGCCATTCTGAAAAGTACCCATTTACTCCTACTCTTTGCTTCCTGTCTGACAACCAGTTCTCAATCCATGTCAGTACACTACCCCCAATCCCATGTGCTCTAACTTTGCACATCAATCTCTTGTGTGGGACCTTGTCGAACGCCTTCTGAAAGCCCAAATATTCCACATCAACTGGTTCTCCCTTGTCCACTCTACTGGAAACATCCTCAAAAAATTCCAGAAGATTTGTCAAGCATGATTTCCCTTTCACAAATCCATGCTGACTTGGACCTATCATGTCACCTCTTTCCAAATGCACTGCTATGACATCCTTAATAATTGATTCCATCATTTTACCCACTACCGATGTCAGGCTGACCGGTCTATAATTCCCTGTTTTCTCTCTCCCTCCTTTTTTAAAAAGTGGAGTTACATTGGCTACCCTCCACTCTATAGGAACTGATCCAGAATCAATGGAATGTTGGAAAATGACTGTCAACGCATCCACTATTTCCAAGGCCACCTCCTTAAGTACTCTGGGATGCAGTCCATCAGGCCCTGGGGATTTATCGGCCTTCAATCCCATCAATTTCCCCAACACAATTTCCCGGCTAATAAGGATTTCCCTCAGTTCCTCCTCCTTACTAGACCCCCCGACCCCTTTTATAACCGGAAGGTTGTTTGTGTCCTCCTTCGTGAATACCGAACCAAAGTACTTGTTCAATTGGTCCGCCATTTCTTTGTTCCCCGTTATGACTTCCCCTGATTCTGACTGCAGGGGACCTACGTTTGTCTTTACTAACCTTTTTCTCTTTATATATCTATAGAAACTTTTGCAATCCATCTTAATGTTCCCTGCAAGCTTCTTCTCATACTCCATTTTCCCTGCCCTAATCAAACCCTTTGTCCTCCTCTGCTGAGTTCTAAATTTCTCCCAGTCCCCAGGTTCGCTGCTATTTCTGGCCAATTTGTGTGCCACTTCCTTGGCTTTAATACTATCCCTGATTTCCCTTGATAGCCACGGTTGAGCCACCTTCCCTTTTTTATTTTTATGCCAGACAGGAATGTACAATTGTTGTAGTTCATCTATGCGGTCTCTAAATGTCTGCCATTGCCCATCCACAGTCAACCCCTTAAGTATCATTCGCCAATCCATCCCAGCCAATTCACGCCTCATACCTTCAAAGTTAGCCTTCTTTAAGTTCTGGACCATGGCTCTGAATTAACTGTTTCATTCTCCATCCCAATGCAGAATTCCACCATATTATGGTCACTCTTCCCCAAGGGGCCTCGCACAATGAGATTGCTAATTAATCCTCTCTCATTACATAACACCCAGTCTAAGATGGCCTCCCCCCTAGTTGGTTCCTCGACATATTGGTCTAAAAAACCATCCCTTATGCACGCCAGGAAATCCTCCTCCACCGTATTGCTTCCAGTTTGGTTAGCCCAATCTATGTGCATATTAAAGTCACCCATTATAACTGCTGCACCTTTATTGCACGCACTCCTAATTTCATGTTTGATGCCCTCCCCAACATCACTACTACTGTTTGGAGGTCTGTACACAACTCCCACTAACGTTTTTTGCCCTTTGGTGTTCTGCAGCTCTACCCATATAGATTCCTCATCATCCAAGCTAATGTCCTTCCTAACTATTGCCTTAATCTCCTCCTTAACCAGCAATGCTACCCCACCTCCTTTTCCTTTTATTCTATCCTTCCTGAATGTTGAATACCCCTGAATGTTGAGTTCCCAGCCCTGATCATCCTGGAGCCACGTCTCCGTAATCCCAATCACATCATATTTGCTAACATCTATTTGCACAGTTAATTCATCCACCTTATTGCGGATACTCCTTGCATTAAGACACAAAGCCTTTAGGCTTTTTTTTTTAACACCCTCTGTCCTTTTAGAATTTTGCTGTACAATGTCCCTTTTTGTTTTTTGCCTTGGGTTTCTCTGCCCTCCACTTTTCCTCATCTCCTTTCTGTCTTTTGCTTTTGCCTCCTTTTTGTTTCCCTCTATCTCCCTGCAATGGTTCCCATCCCCCTGCCATATTAGTTTAACTCCTCCCCAACAGCACTTGCAAACACTCCCCCGAGGACATTGGTTCCGATTCTGCCCAGGTGCAGACTGTCCGGATTGTACTGGTCCCACCTCCCCCAGAACCGGTTCCAATGCCCCAGGAATTTGAATCCCTCCCTGCTGCACCATTGCTCAAGCCACGTATTCATCTGAGCTATCCTGCGATTCCTACTCTGACTAGCACGTGGCACTGGTAGCAATCCCGAGATTACTACTTTTGAGGTCCTACTTTTTAATTTAGCTCCTAGCTCCTTAAATTCATTTCGTAAGACCTCATCCCTTTTTTTACCTATGTCGTTGGTACCAACGTGCACCACGACAACTGGCTGTTCTCCCTCCCTTTTTAGAATGTCCTGCACCCGCTCTGAGACATCCTTGACCCTTGCACCAGGGAGGCAACATACCATCCTGGAGTCTCGGTTGCGGCCGCAGAAACGCCTATCTATTCCCCTTACAATTGAATCCCCTATCACTATCGCTCGCCCACTCTTTTTCCTGCCCTCCTGTGCAACAGAGCCAGCCACGGTGCCATGAACTTGGCTGCTGCTGCCCTCTCCTGATGAGTCATCCCCCTCAACAGCACTCAAAGCAGTGTATCTGTTTTGCAGTGGGATGACCACAAGGGACCCCTGCACTACCTTCCTTGCACTACTCTTCCTGCTGGTCTTCCATTCCCTCGCTGGCTGTGGACCCTTCTCTTGCGGTAAGACCAACTCGCTACACGTGATACTCACGTCATTCTCAGCATCGTGGATGCTCCAGAGTAAATCCACCCTCAGCTCCAACTCCGCAACGCGGACCGTCAGGAGCCGGAGGTGGACACACTTCCCGCACATGTAGTCGTCAGGGACACTGGTGTTGTCCCCGTGTTCCCACATGGTACAGGAGGAGCATATCCCTCATCAGACTCCTTACTTGGCTTCCCTTGACTAGGCTCAAATCTTATTCAGTTATTCATTTTGTAGCTAATTCATACTTCCTTTGCTTATGAATTTTGAGCTAGTTCAGTTCTGACCTGATCAAATTAAATCATCAGAAGTTCCCCTAATGTATGAAACAGGCTTATGCTCACCTTTTGTTCCATTCGGCTGATGCTTCGGCTGATGTTAAATATTTTCTCCGGAACTAACAGAGAAAACAACCCAAACTCTAAATTATTTTATGCTAAGTTCCACAACCTGCTCTCTTACCAGGCTGTATCTTCCCTCCTCCCCCACCTTCTCCAACCCTGATCTATTCTCCAGCAGTATCTTACTCTGCTCTATATTTCCCCTCGCTCTCAATCTCTACCTACTCCCTCGTCTGCAACCTCTTACTGTGCTGGGCCTTCCCTCTTGTATCCACAGTTGACCTGATCTGCATTTCCTCTACCTCAGCCTCTAACCTTGATCTATCTTCCCCTGCCCCCCCTCCCACCCACCCCCACCCCCGCACCCTGCTGTACCTGTCCCTTCTTCCTCCCACCCTACTGTAAATTCCTCCTAAAGGCTCTTCTGGTTTCCAGTGTCATCATCCTTTCTCAGCCATAGTCTAATTATCTTCTGCCCTCTAACCCCACTTGACGTGAACACTGTCCCAGGTCTTGACTCCCAATGTGCAACACCACAGGAGATTGATTACTTAATATTATGGAATCTATATTCGTACAGTATGATTGATATATGTTAGTTGTCTGCATATATTTTCAAAGTGTTTAGAATACACGCACTAAAACTTGAAACCACTCTGGAAGAGCTGAAAATACATATGGTTATCCAATGGGGAAGAGCACCCCCTACAGCACCAGTGGGACTTTTCTAGTTTCCACAGTGTCAATTCTTAGCTCTGTGCAGTGAACAAATTAATAACAAATATATTTAATCTGTGAATGATATTGTGTTCTTGATGCTTCCTGGAAACTACATTTAAACTGAACAAATTCCTTTAATCTGGGATCTTTAACACTCATCAGAGAGTGCAGACTTCCTTTCCATTTCTCCAACCTGGAATTAAACACAGACTCACAGGTAAAAGGACATGATTAGAAGCCTAAAACAAAAAGCAAAATACCATAGAAGCTAGAAATCTGAAATAAAGACAGAAAATACTGCAAGCACTGATCAGGTCAGGCAGCATCTGTGGAGAAAGGACGGTTGGGTTAACAATTCAGGTCTATGGGCCTTTGTCAGAACCCATTATTGGAAACTTACTCTGCCAAACAAGCTTAACACTAATGGTGGCCAACAGTTGACTAATTGCAGATTGTTTGAAGCACTTTGTTGTTTTAAAACCAACTAGAAGTCATTTTTTATTATTATACTTCAGAAAGTAAACTCTTTCAGTACAAATGTCTGATAGTACATAAGCACAGTTAATGAAGAGTAATGGGACAAAAAATGCTACAAAGCAATGAGAGCTGAACAGCACAAATATTAGTGCAGGTTAGTGATTGGAAGCATACTAATTTCACACGGTACTGGATAAAGGACAAAGATTTGAGCTTACATCCACACCACATGAATGCATTAAGCACAAGCTTTGTTTCAAATATATTTGTTTAGTTGCCTATGATTTAATTGCGCAAATACGGCAGAAAATATTAGATGGAGTTATAAATATAGTGTGTGCATAAAGCATACATAAATACAGATATGCTATTGAGAAAATTTACCTTTTCAGGATTCACCTTTGAATAGCTACAGATGCCTAAAATTAAGATTTTTGTAAACAAAATTTATTGCAACATCCAAGGCACAAAATGGATGCTATTGGATCACAACATCAACAGGGATCACATGTCAACCTTTTTCCATGGAGCGATCAACCTGTCAATCTATCCAGTGACAATGGATGACTGCTCTACAATTAAATGATGGCTGGACCCACTGCCCCTCCCAGGAGGCCAAGAGGGAACAACAAGAGGAAACTGGGGTAATTTTGTCTTTCGGTTAGTGTAAAACAGACAAAATCGATTTAGCTGTCCATTAGAATCAGAGAATCATAGAAAATTACGACACAGAAGGCGGCTAGTTAGCCCATCGTGTCCATGCCAGTCGAAAAAGAGTTACCCAGCATAATCCCACCTTCCAGCACTAGGTCCGTAGCCCTGTAGATTATGGCTCTTTAAGTGCACATCCAAATACTTTTTAAATGTGATGAGGGTTTTTGTATCTACCACCCTTTCAGGTAGTGAGCTACAGGCTCCCACCACCCTCTGGGTGAAGAAATGTTTCTTCATCCCCCCTCTATTCCTTCTACCAACTACTTTAAATCTATGCCCTCTGATACATCACTCCTGATTTTCATTTCCAATGGCGACCATGTCTTTAGCCGCTTAGGTCCTATGCTCTGGAGTCCCACGTCCTCCTCTGTGACCCTTCCTAATGCTGCAGCTAAACCTACATCACCTCTCTCCAAGCAATAAGCCAATCATGAGGACTATAAACCTGCCCTGAATATCCAATGAAGTTTCCTTCAGAAAATGCTGTGGGATCCCACTGGTATCACAGGAGTAGGCAGAAGTCCCATTCTGCTGATAAAAGTACCAATCAGAGGAAATCCAGCCTGTTAGGTCACCAGAAACTGGACAACCTTTCCACTGCAACTTCAGGAATTAGATGCAATCAAGTAAGTTGTAAAACAGTTAACAATTCATCCATTTTTTAAACTAGTTACTTTTGCTGGTTTTATTTCACCTTTAAATGGTAACCATACACTCATTACTCACCATGAGGGCATTTAATATATTGAAGCTGCTTGCCAATCTGAATCTGAAATGACTTAAATTAGGTGAAATGAAACTATCTGAACATTATCCTGAAATAACTTCAGACCTCATAGGGTTCTCAATTTGATTGAGACTCCATACCAAATATGTATATATCTAAACTATGGAAAAAAAAAAGTAGCTGTAAAAATATAACTCTAAATGAGGGATATGATTCAGCCAATTGTCATCCCATACATTTCTGTTCATAATTGTGGAATTGTTAATTAAAACAAGATGAATTGGCATGGTGGCTGTGGGTTAATGGGATACAGACTCAATCCCTGATCTTAATCTCATCGGTACTGTATGGAAAAGTTATGAGACGGAAATCAGATAGGAGTTCTCCACCAGACTGTTCTTGTATACCTCTTAGCAGTTGAAAGTAGTATTTGTACTGATAGTAGTCAGGGAGCAGGTAGCATGCTCTCCCTCACAAGCGTAGGAGGTACATGGTTCAAGATGATAGCTGAATGTAAAAGTGGAGAAAGAAAAGAGGGCCTCTAACTTCATATCTGCACTTAATTAAAATGCAACAGACTAAGATTTAAGAATATAAAAGATATATGGAAGGCTGTGGGCCCTTTTCATCAATCTTTTGCATATCTCCCAACCTAGGTTTAGACTATTTTACCTCAATCTTTTGTCCATGGAATTTTTGCAAATGCGTATCATTCCACGGGGATTGTAACTTTGGTGGAAAATCTGTGGAAAACACAGAGCCCAGAATTTCACTGGCACTGAGAGGGCAGGGTCGGAACTGGGTCGGCTAGCAAAATAGAAATGATTGACAGCGGGTCGGGAGCCTGCTGTCAACCCACCTCCACGGTCGTCTCCCATGTATCGAGAATGTCAGTGCTTAACAGACCTGACAACAAGTGCAGGAGTGGCAATTTGGATCATTAAGAAGGTGTTAAAAGCCAATTAAACACCATGTTGCCCTGTACTTACCATTTTTCCGGCTTTTTCACGAGGTTCACGGCGCTTGAGGATCACGTCAGATAAGTAGGTCGGGTGTTCCATCAGTATCCAATCTTCTGAATAGTTCACAGCTGCAAATGTGGTATAAAAGCTGCCATTTCACAGCTAGTCACTTTCCAATCTCAGAAGCTGGAGCCTTCAGGATTTGGAAGACACATTTGAAGTTGGAAATGTTTGGATTAAACTCTCTATCAACTGTCACCTCCTTGAAACTATCTCTCTCATCATTGATAGATCGTTTCTGCCATCTCAACATCACCGGACATCAATTCCATCAGCATTGGTACCCTTGAAAAAATCCTAACTTGGTCCTCAGAATCCCACTATGATCAGCCCCAACCCCAACATCACCAGGTACACCAGCATCACTAGGCACACCAGCTCTAACAACAACACTAACCTTCTCCGTAATCAACTGATGCTGCACAGAACAGAGGGCATCAGCACCTGACAACATTGAGGCTAGGGATGGCCTCACCATGGCCATATTTACTTCACATGACATTCTGACTGCCAAATGATGCACCAGGTTGGCACCAACCCACACCAGCACCAGAAAGCATCCCTACAATGCGCAAGCCATTGCTTTCACACTCTTCACTATTGCGGGGGGCGGGTACTGTTGTGTCTCACCATTCACTGCAAATCACTAAGCCACTCCCAAAGGTGCACACAGATCTATCCAAGAAGGCAAAGTGTTGAAAATAAAGATTTCAATGTTTAACAACACATCCCAGAGTACTTAAGGAGGTGGCCTTGGAAATAGCGGATGCATTGACAGTCATTTTCCAACATTCCATAGATTGTGGATCAGTTCCTATGGAGTGGAGGGTAGCCAATGTAACCCCACTTTTTAAAAAAAGGAGGGAGAAAGAAAACAGGGAATTATAGACTGGTCAGCCTGACATCGGTAGTGGGTAAAATAATGGAATCAATTATTAAGGATGTCATAGCAGTGCATTTGGAAATAGGTGACATGATAGGTCCAAGTCAGCATGGATTTGTGAAAGGGAAATCATGCTTGACAAATCTTCTGGAATTTTTTGAGGATGTTTCCAGTAGAGTGGACAAGGGAGAACCAGTTAATGTGGTGTATTTGGACTTTCAGAAGGCTTTCGACAAGGTCCCACACAAGAGATTAATGTGCAAAGTTAAAGCACATGGGACTGGGGGTAGTGTGCTGACGTGGATTGAGAACTGGTTGGCAGACAGGAAGCAAGGAGTAGGAGTAAATGGGTACTTTTCAGAATGGCAGGCAGTGACTAGTGGGGTATCGCAAGGTTCTGTGCTGGGGCCACAGCTGATTACATTGTACATTAATGATTTAGACGAGGGGATTAAATGTAGTATCTCCAAATTTGCGGATGACACTAAGTTGGGTGGCAGTGTGAACTGCGAGGAGGATGCTATGAGGCTGCAGAGTGACTTGGATAGGTTAGGTGAGTGGGCAAATGCATGGCAGATAAAGTATAATGTGGATAAATGTGAGGTTATCCACTTTGGTGGTAAAAACAGAGAGACGGACTATTATCTGAATGGTGACAGATTAGGAAAAGGGGAGCCACAACGAGACCTGGGTTTCATGGTACATCAATCATTGAAGGTTGGCATGCAGGTACAGCAGGCATTAAGAAAGCAAATGGCGTGGTGCCCTTCATAGCGAGGGGATTTGAGTACAGGGGCAGGGAGGTGTTACTACAGTTGTACAGGACCTTGGTGAGGCCTGGTGTATTGTGTACAGTTTTGGTCTCCTAACTTGAGGAAGGACATTCTTGCTGTTGAGGGAGTGCAGCGAAGGTTTACCAGACTGATTCCTGGGATGGCGGGACTGACATACCAAGAAAGACTGGATCAATTGGGCTGGTATTCACTGGAGTTCAGACGAATGAGAGGGGATCTCATAGAAACGTTTAAAATTCTGACGTGTTTAGACAGGGTAGATGCAGAAAGAATGTTCCCAATGTTGGGGAAGTCCAGGACCAGGGGTCACAGCCTAAGGATAAGGGGTAAGCCATTTAGGACAGAGATGAGGAGAAACTTCTTCGCCCAGAGAGTGGTGAACCTGTGGAATTCTCTACCACAGAAAGTTGTTGAGGCCAATTCACTAAATATATTCAAACAGGAGTTAGATGTAGTCCTTACTACAAGGGGGAGCAAGGGGTATGGCGAGAAGGCAGGAATGGGGTACTGATGTTGCATGTTCAGCCATGAACTCATTGAATGGTGGTGCAGGCTCGAAGGGCCGAATGGCCTACTCCTGCACCTATTTTCTATGTTTCTATGTTTCTATTAACAGAAACCTTACATGGACATTGGCAGAAACACCCAAATGCCTACCCTTGTGTGTTGTTCGTTGGTAAATGCTTGCACTTAGATGAAGGTGAGTGGGAGGGGTGGCTAGTGAGATGGCAATGTGATAATGTAGGTAGAGAGGGATGGGTGGAGGTGCAAAGTAAGTTGGTGTGAGTAAGGATGTGCACGAGTAGGGTAGGAAAGGCAGAGTGATGGGGATATGAGGAGTGGCACAGCAGGATAAGGTTGAGTGTGGCTTTGCAGTATGTTTTGTGATCTCCTGAGATCATTTAAAGGGTTGTGCCACTGCAGCCTGTTCCTGCTTGTGTCCTCCTGTGCAATGTGCAACCAGGCTGCGTTGGTGTCCTGGAGAGGTCTCTTTCACCAATCGGAAGGGAAGAGAAGCTCCCTGCGTACTGTGACCCATCCATAAGCATATGGAGGGAGTGATGGGAGAGCCTGGGTGCAGCCGTGTACCTTTGTGCAGTGTTTGTCATTGTTTGCTGCAGGCTGTAGAACACTGACAGCACAACTGTCAAAACCAATGTGGATATGATCTCTTTAAGAAATCCAACTGATGCCACATTAAACCCGCTTCCTTTTAATTGCCCGAGAACCTCACTGGGTGGGCTTAACAAGCCCAATCAAGGCACAAACACTTGTAGAGACCGGGATGGAACCAACAGTGGGCCAGGACCTCGTTTTAGACCCTGGCTGCCTCGCTCCCCACCCGGTGGGCAAAATCGCGGCCCGAGAAAGAATGTAAACATATGGGGATAATCTCGAACTTCTGCCCAAAATGGGCACAGAGTTAGTGGAGCAACTGTGTCACCTGACCAAATTTGGCAGTGGAAACCCTGAACCATTTTTGGTTCATAGATGTAGATGTACAATTTGGTGTAATTTCTGGGTAAGTGCAATCCTGGAAATTTGTGGTCTACATATCCCAGGTCTCAGCCAATTGTGTTATTTAATTGGCTGCTAGAGTGAAGTCTGAATTTGCACGATCACTTAAATAATTTTTCAAACTCCTCCCCAGTTCAAATGTATAATACATTTTGAAAGGCCCCACTTTGGAAGTCCAGTGCAGATTGGAAATTCAGAAGGGATTTTCTATCCATTAAATTCTCTACATGGAAAATTGAAACCAGTGTACCTGTGATTTTCCAATATGTGCTTGGCTTGATGTGTGGTCTCAATAGTGAAGTGGGCCATGCAAAACTTACCCTACGTAATTGCTACGGGAAACTTAAGTGCAGAACCATAAATTAAAAGATGAAACCCACTCTCTGCAGAATTACATTATGAATATTTTACTATTAATATTTAATACTTACAACATCCTTGGGTGATGCTCATCCAGCTTTTCTCCCTTTCAACCTTGAAGGATGTTTGACATCTGCTTGACACCTTCCTGCTGATAAGATAGTTGGATTTTTATCCATAATCTACAACTGTGCGATGCAGTGACTTGGAACATCAACATGTCGTGCTACTATACTGTCACGAGTTCCCATGTATTGATAAAACTTTGGAAAAATAAAATAACAATTCAGCATGCTATTTATATTGACCAGAGAGCCAAATTACTGTACGAATGATACCAATTAGATACAATTACATATTATATTAAATATAGGTAATTATTTGCACTAAAAATAGTAGTATGAAAAACTGGAAGGAGGAAGGGAGCATAAAGAGATGTTATTTACTGAAAATAGACCAATATAGCTGAAATCGACAAAAAGTGAATTAGAAAAAGTCTGAAATAAAACCTATGAGCACTCACGGGGCCCAAGTTTGCCCCCAGGGTTAGAACGGCGCATCTCTGTGTAGTGCGCGATGTTTTAGAACAGAAACGGTGCCTATTATTTACCTTGGTATTCTCCCCTCCGTCTGGTCGATCCAGGCCCTTGGCGCAGTGCAGCAGAATGCGTGGGGGGCGGAGCCAGGTCCTGGCACTAAAAACTGTGCCGGGACCTCTGCACATGCGCGCTAGAGTTTGTGTGCATGTGCAGTAGCTCCTCGGAGCCCGAATCTCTGCAGGCTGTGTGGGAGGGGCCTGAAGTACACCGCCCCTAGCCCTGGCCGAATGGGCTCACCGAGGTGGTGAAGGTCGGACTTGGGGCCCCATTCCTTCCGTCCCTCCTGTTCAGCTCCTGCTCCCCCCCTGCCCCATGTTCAGCTCCCGCTCCCCTTCCCCGCCCTTCTGGCTCCTGCTCTCCCCCGCCTTCCCCCTCCCGTTCAACTCCCGCTCCCGCCACCCCCGCGCCCCCGTTCAGCTCCCGCTCCCACACCCTCCCTTCCTCCCTCCCGTTTAGCCGTTTCCCCTCCTCCCACCTCCTCTCCCTCCCTCCCGCCACGTCATCATCGGCGTGGTCCGCCCGCCCGGCCTCTCGCTGGGGGTGGGCCCCACCTGAAGTCCTCCGTGGGAGCCCGGCGCCGGAGGAGGTGGCGGTGGGGCCCATTCAGCCCGCCCGTTCAGCCCCCCTCCCCCCCCATTCAGCCCCCCTCCCTCCCCCCCATTCAGCCCCTCTCCCTCCCCCCCATTCAGACCCCCTCCCTCCCCCCCCATTCAGCCCCCCTCCCTTCCCTCCCCTTCCTCCCCTCCCCCTCCTCCTCCTCTCCCTCCCCTCTCCTCTGCCCCCTCCTCTCTCCCCTCCTTCCCCTCTCCCCCCTCCTCTCCCCTCCCTCCTCTACCCCTCCTCTCCCCTCCCTCCTCTACCCCTCCTCTCCCCCCTCCTTCCCCTCTCCCCCCTCCTCTCCCCTCCATCCTCTACCCCTCCTCTCCCCTCCCTCCCCTCTCCCCCCCTCTCACCCCCCTCTTTACCCCCTCTCTCTCCCCCTCCCCTCCCTCTCCCACCACCCCCCCTCCCCCCACACCTCGCTGTCAGAAACAGAGACACTGACAGAGAGAGAGAGACACTGACAGAGACAGAGAGAGAAACACTGGGGGTGGGGGGTTGCAGCACGCTGTTGGAGGGCTCCCGGTGCTGCAATCGGTGAGTAGAAACAATTTTTTATTATTTTTTTATTTTTCATTTTTTTATGTTTTTTGATTGATTTATTGGTTGATTTATTGATTTATTTATCATTTATTATTGATGATGGCTCTTTATTTGTAAAAGTGAAGTATTTAATGTTTGTTAACCCCCCTCCACCCCCCCATCTCTCATTCCCTCTGCCTGATTTTCTAAGTGTAGGCAAGGTTTTTCTGAGCGTACAAAAATCTACACCTACTCCATTCTAAGTTAGTTTGGAGTAAGTTTTCGCTGTCTAAACTTGCAAAACAGGCATAAGTGGCTGGACACGCCCCCTTTTGAAAAAAAATCTGTTCTAAAATGGAACTATTCTAACTCACGAGAACTGGAGCAAACTAAATGCCGAGAATTACAATTTCTAAGATGCTCCATTCTAAACTAGTTGCTCCAAAAAACTAGAGCAACTCAGGCCGAAACTTGAGCTCATGGTATACAGAACTAAAGAATGTCCAACACTTGTCAGATTGCAAGCGTGTTAACACTCCAAGGTTTCAAAAAGAAAACAGTAGGTTTTTTCATGTTGTTTCTGAAGATAGAATGACTGAATTGGCAATGGACGAATCTCTTGTTCTGCAGCTCAGTATTTTGTCTCAAAGAAAGAATTTTTGTATTATTTCAGCCTAACCAAGTTTATGATCTGACACAATGTCAGATCATTATTTGGTAGCTTTTTTCTGTCTTTCCAGGATGCAGGTAGTTAAACATCTAATATGGGTTACCAATATCTTCTCTGTCTCTAAGTACTATATATGAAGGTACATCTTTATGACCACCCTTGGTCCTGTAGAAAATGTTCCTCTGCAAAACATTAGTTTGGACTCAATAATTTGAAATGCAATTACTTTGTTAGAATCAGAGCATTTTGTTTCTCTGAAATACCAATCAGTTATTTTGTTGAATTTTCTTAGTTATAACAGAAAAATTCAACAGACCTCATGTGGAATTTGATCAGAACCATCACGGAAAGTTTCAACTGTATTCTTTGGCTTGACCACTTTTAAACCTTTGTTAATTTGTTTCATGATCTAGCTGAAAATAAGATTTGCCCTGGTTAACTGTTATTAGTCTTTCTTATATCTTGTACCAAGGTCACCTGAAATAAGGAGAAATAAAGTTTCTAAAGTGATGGATTGCTGTTGGCTCTATAATGGTGAGATAAGAAAGATATTTATGCCTTGTCTATCTTCCATAGTGCAGGGGGTCAAGTGTACAAGCAAGAGAGACAGGATGACTGGAGAAAGAAATGAAGCCAGTAGTAGTAATCAATTACATTAGACATAAGCCTGGGGTGGCTTTGTACAATTACAGTTAGCAATAAATGTTTGACTATAAAAGCCAGGAGTAGTCGAAGAAGATTTTATATATCACTACTTTCTGTTCTTAAATTCTGGGAAACTCTTTCACCTGCATAGAAGAGTAGAGCCCAATAACACAAACATCTCTTATAATGTTCTTAGCTTCCTGTAAGCAAAAAGTTTTATCGGGGAACACCTTTTCCTAGCTACTGTCTTACCACTTCTAATGAAAGAAGTCTGCCAACATATAAAGGTATATTATGCAGCAAATCTGAGCAGTGACCTAATTCGGAACTCAAGTGGTATGCAACACTGTCGAAACCGAAGGTACAATTTATGGTGTCAAGTGATACTCAGTTTGAAAATATCCTGAAGGCACGCATGTGTATTAATATCTGACAATTCAGATAATTAGTGGATTAGGGCAGCGATTGAAGTGTAAATTTGGGCAGTAGCCTGAGCAGACTCGTAGGGCTGGATTTTACCAACTTCGACGGGTCTGTGGTGGGCGGCGTCAGTGGCACATCCCGGTCTCACTGCTGACTCCAGCCACTGTGTAGAATGATTTTCCCCTGATTAGGCTTGTTTAGCCCGCCCAGCATGTTTCCTGGCTAATTGAAGGAAACCGGTCTGATAGCATCATTTGATGATGCATCATCAGCTAGTTTCCTTAAAGGGACAAGTTTATCTTGATATTTGTGCTGTCTGTATTCTATAGCATTGAGGTGCTGCAACACTGACAAGCACTGCACAGAGGTGCAGGACAGCACCCAGGCTCTCCCATGACTCCCTCCATATGCTTATGGAGAGAGTCACACCACACAGGGAGCTTCTCTTCCCTTCCAATGGGCAGAAGAGACCTCTCCAAGAGACCAACACAGTCTGGTTTCACATTGTACAGGAGGACAGAAGCAGGGATGTAGTCAGGAGGACCAGGCTGCAGTGGCGCAAACCTTTCAATGATCTCAGTAGATCACAAAATATTACTGTAAAGCCACACTCAACCTTATCCTTCTGTGCCGCTCATCACATCCCCATCACTCTGCCTTCCATATCCTACTCCTGCACATCCTTATTCACGCCAACTTACCTTGCACCTCCACCCATCCCTCTGGCTCTATCTACATTATCACGTCCCCATCTCACTAGCCATCCCTCACACTCACTCTCATCCAAGTCCAATCATACCAGGGTTGGCTGACCTATCGCGGAACGGATCCCGCATTGAAAGTACCAATGGGGCACAGCTGAAAAATCGGTGTAATTTTTAAAAAAGTAATGCACCCCCCACTTTTACTACCGCCCTGCGAATGATCTGCCACCTGTCCCCTGAAGCTGTCGCAGACATTACCCAGCGTAGATTCAGGGGGCAATACCCAAATTAGTGTCCAGGGCACTAATGGGGCACTGTACACGGCGATGAAGTTGTCAACACTGGCGCAGCGGAGTCGGGCGCAACAGGTTACCGCAGGAGTTTAGCAGGAGTCGTTAGCGACATTGCAACCGGGTGAAAAGTCGTTAGTGCCCTGGGGTGCTAATGGGGCTCAAACTGGAGGCAGAAACTACCCACATTTCTAGGCCCTAATGTCTTTTTTAAGAGTATTTTAGAGAAATTTAAGTGTTTAAGCAATGAATTCTTCCAAAGTTTAAAACTTCACCCTTTGTTATTTCTGTAAATAGAATTAATGTACTGAATTTTAAAACGAAAATAACTTTACCGAATTCTTACATTCTTTGAACATTTACTTATTTAAGGTTTTGTTAATGGTTGCAGCTTCTCCATGTCTTGAATGAAATGCATTTCATTCAAGCCAAATTCTAGCTATATTTAAAACTTGTCATACTGAGCTGAATCTTAACTCTCAAAAATAGGTGGGTTGGGGTTTGTGTCTAGAACAGGAAGTGAACTTACCCAATTGCAGGAAGCGGGTTGGTCATTTAAATATTATAATGAAGCTGCATGCCTTTATTTTAACAGTGATTCTATTTTTAACCATAGGCAGCCAGCTTTCCTGGCCCTCAGGAAACCCAACAGCTGAAAGCAGACCAGAAGTGCTGAATCCATGAAGTAAGTGCCTTCACAGCACGGAGCAGGAATGCTTCCTCCAAGGCCAGCAAGCTACCCAGTAAACACCCCCTCCAATCTGTCTGCTCCCCTTCCCACCACTGGACGCCCCTCCCCTTGACCCTGACCACCATTGGAGCCCCCCCAACCCCCGACCATCAGTAGACACTCCCTCTCCCCCCCCCCGACCATCAGTGGACACCCCCCTCCCCCTGCCCCTGACCACCATTGGACCCCCCCCCCCCCACCCCCGACCACCATTAGACCCCCCCGCCCCCCTGCCCCCGACCACCATTAGACCCCCCCCTCCCCCCACTCCCGACCACTATTAGACCCGCCTCCCCCTGCCCCCGACCACCATTAGATCCCCCTCCCCCTGCCCCCGACCACCATTGGATGCTCCTCCCCCCGCCCCCGACCACCATTAGACCCCCCTCCCCCCGCCCCCGCCCACCATTAGACCCCCCCTGCCCCTGGCCCCGACCACCACTAGACCCCCCCTACCCCCACCCCCAACCACCATTAGACCCGCCTCCCCCTGCCCCGACCACCATTAGACCCACCTCCCCCTGCCCCCGACCAGCATTAGACCGCCCTCTCCCTGCCCCCGACCACCATTAGACCCCTGTCCCCCTGCCCCCGACCACCATTAGACCCCCCTCCCCCTGCTCCCGACCACCATTGGACCCCCCTCCCCCCCGGCCCCGACCACCATTAGACCCCCCTCCTCGAGACCCCGACCACCATTAGACCCCCCCTCCCCCCGCCCCCGACCACCATTAGACCCCCCTCCCCCCTGCCCCCGACCACCATTAGACCCCCCCCTCCCCCCGCCCCCGACCACTATTAGACCCGCCTCCCCCTATCCCCGAGCACCATTAGACCCCCCTCCCCCCGACCACCATTAGACCACCCCTCCCCCTGCCCCCGACCACCATTAGACCCCCCTCCCCCCGCCCCCGACCACCATTAGACCCCCCTCCCCCCTGCCCCCGACCACCATTAGACCCCCCCCTCCCCCCGCCCCCGACCACTATTAGACCCGCCTCCCCCTATCCCCGAGCACCATTAGACCCCCCTCCCCCCGACCACCATTGGACGCTCCTCCCCCCGCCCCCGACCACCATTAGACCCCCCCCCCCACCCCCGACCACCATTAGACCCCCCCGCCCCCCTGCCCCCGACCACCATTAGACCCCCCCCTCCCCCCACTCCCGACCACTATTAGACCCGCCTCCCCCTGCCCCCGACCACCATTAGATCCCCCTCCCCCTGCCCCCGACCACCATTGGATGCTCCTCCCCCCGCCCCCGACCACCATTAGACCCCCCTCCCCCCGCCCCCGCCCACCATTAGACCCCCCCTGCCCCTGGCCCCGACCACCACTAGACCCCCCCTACCCCCACCCCCAACCACCATTAGACCCGCCTCCCCCTGCCCCGACCACCATTAGACCCACCTCCCCCTGCCCCCGACCAGCATTAGACCGCCCTCTCCCTGCCCCCGACCACCATTAGACCCCTGTCCCCCTGCCCCCGACCACCATTAGACCCCCCTCCCCCTGCTCCCGACCACCATTGGACCCCCCTCCCCCTGCCCCCGACCACCATTAGACCCCCCTCCCCCTGCCCCCGACCACCATTGGACGCTCCTCCCCCTACCCCCGACCACCATTGGACCCATCTTCCCCCCGCCCCCGACCACCATTAGACCCCCCCTCCCCCTGCCCCCGACCATCATTAGACACCCCCTACCCCCGCCCCCAACCAGCATTAGACCCGCCTATCCCTGCCCCCGACCACCATTAGACCCGCCTCCCCCTGCCCCCGACCACCATTAGACCGCCCTCCCCCTGCCCCCGACCACCATTAGACCCCTGTCCTCCTGCCCCCGACCACCTTGGACCCGCCTCCCCCTGCCCCCGACCACCATTAGACCCCTGTCCCCCTGCCCCCGACCACCATTGGACCTCCCTCCCCCTGCCCCCGGCCACCATTAGACCCCCCTCCCCTTGCCCCCAACCACCATTGGACCCCCCTCCCCCTGCCCCCGACCACCATTGGATCCCGCGACCAGGATCTGGGCCCCCCTCACAATTGGGACCAACATTGGACCCCCTTGCCTGAAATCGGGACCATGATTGGTCACCCCCGCAATCAGTACCCCCCTCCTCCCCTGCCATCCAAACCCCGCACCCCAATCTCTCTCACTCCCCCAGTGCATCTACCTGCTCCTGTCGGCTTCAGCCTTGTGAAACAGAATTCCTGCCCGAGAGGCCTCCAGCATATCAATCAGGCTGCCTGTGGGCCAAAGCCTTCCTTAAAGCAGCCTTGCAGTGCAATTCTGCGGGACATTTGGGAAACCCATTCTTCCAGGTTTCCCGACCTCACAACAGCAGCATCCCACCACCCCCTGCCAGAATTTGCTCCCAGGTTAAAATGCAGGCTGATTTGTATGATTGTTGGAATATGTGGAATACTCATATGGAGTCCTAATAGAGAAGCTAGTTATAAGTTGATGTTATATAAAGCCAAGACTATATTAATTGCTTGACTTTATTAATGAAGAAAAATGACACGGACTATAGTTGAAATATATTTAGACTCAGAACTTGTACTTTGGACTAACTGACATGAAAGAACAACCTGAGTGTCAGCTTTTAATCCATTTTGCACAATGCTCCACAGGGCACTTTGATAATGTGAAGAAAATGCATCCACGGAATGTATAAATGTATGCAAATATAAATGCTTGTTCTGCTTATGAATTCTTTGCTGAAAGTGCTATCTACTGCTGCAGTTATAAGGGAACAAACATTAATTTCAATGATGTGGCTTTGGGCTATGTTGAAAGAGGGTGTTGTTAATGCTGCATGATAAAGGTGAATTCAGCTTAATCTGAATATGTAACAGATAAAACCTTTAACAATCTGTGTAAAAATACTAATATTTACAAACCAAAAATGAAAATGATACAAAATTCTAAAATTCATTATCTCATATTCTTTTCTATGACAATGATTTTGAACTTTCATTCAGAAGGATTTTTTTTTAAATTGCTGTGTATGTAATTCATAATGCAGCATATGTTCTATAGGTTACAAAAGCTGAAACCGATTTAACTTTAAAGAATTTGCTTCTTAGTCAATTATATTCTGTCTTCTTTTAAAGATTCTCCCCATTAAAGGTCAAAAGAAACATGAGTGATAAATTACTTTGTAAACCGAATTCTCGAAAAAACTGAGGCCTGGAGTCAAAGGATCTGCAGAGAGCGGACATGATAAAGTGATTCCTTGGATCTCAGCCTAGTGGAATTTCATGCCTTACTTATTTCACAGTAATCTGCTGAATGACATCCAGACATTACTTGAAGTTGAAACAGCCTCCCAGGAGAATAAAACCCTTGTACACCTGAAAGTGCCACACAAAGCATGCACAGATTAAATTGACTTTACACTGGAATTTTATAGATTATTAGACTTACTGTATTTTTTCCAGTAGTTCAGCTGCAATCAGTTATAAGCAGGTGGTAGTCTTTGATAACAGAATAGTGCTATGAAGAAATTGAATCGATTAAAAGTGTTTAGCAAAACATTTTTCTGTAATAGCTGGCAAAAAAATACAATGGCATGTTAAAACGTGAATCTGTTGTTCATATTAAATGATCAACCTGTATGACTCTGCATTAATTACTTACACGGACAGAAAAAGTTTCTTGCATGTTTGCTTTTTCTTTATTTTATTGTTTCCATGTACTTTTACCATTAACTTGAACAGCTTCCGCGTTTGATTCTCCCAACATATTTCTCTGTATTTCTTTTAAAGGTGATGCAGTGATGATTTAGTTAACCAAGCATTACCTATTTGCACAGGCATACGGCATTCCTTATTGTTTGCGAAATTCTCTGAGCTGAACATTATCATATCCTGCACACCACGGATTTGAAGAGAAATCATAATCTGTGCTTATTTAATCTGGCGCCATGGTAACGGTGAAGTGGAAGGCCCCTGGGACATGCACTTTACTCCTGCTGGGAATTGTGACAGTAGAGAACACCAATAGAGGACTTGGAAGATAGAAGTATTTGTTAAATAACTGATAAGGCATGGTGCATTGACCAGTGGAAAATGCATTGGCTGTCCTAACTCTAATCATTATTAATCCACATATCTTGTTACACAAATTGTAAATAATCAGCAGGTAAATTTGAAGGAGAAACTGGAAATGTAGGAATAATGGGGGAAGATGTCCTTCATTCTCGATTTGTAGTGAGATCATAAATGTAAGCTTTATGTTCATGTTTACGATTTTATTACAAATAACAAAGAACGGGACCTAGAAATTTAACATTGCTAAAAACCTGCCGGGGCCACCGAAGCCAGAGTTAACAGCTGCTGAAATTGATGACGCTGGCAGGACCTGTAAATTGATGCTGGTGGCTAGCAAGGCCATTCTGGTGATGTTCGTCCCGGTAGGAGGCCCCAATGTAGCATGGCCATAGCGTCTTTGCAGCAAGAGCAGCCTGCTGTTAATGCAGGGATGTCATTTCAGAAAGCAGTTCAGTCCCTTAAAGGGGAACAACCTTCTGAATTGAAAAAAAATCATGCAAAAATAGGCAGTTTTTAGCCCTTACAGCTCAACTGCCTTCTGGAAAAAATTAACATTAAAAGAATTCCCAAATGGGAGTCTTCAGCTCTTAAAGCTGAATTGCCTTCTGCAATAAAAACATGTAAAAGTGTTTCAGCACCAATAAAAATGGCTCAGCAAACAAGGGAAGTGGTGCCCAGGGTCTCGCATGCAGCACTCCTGCTTTCTGCAAGAGAAGTCATCTACGCACAGGGGTCAGGAAGTCCTTCAGAAAGGAGGACGTGGGACCAGATTGCTGAGGCCATCATGGCCAGCAGTGTTGCCCCCGTGACCTGGCTCCAATGCCCAAATAAGCTTCATGACCTCAGAGCAATGGTCAAGGTCAGTGAATGCATCTCCTACCAACTGCACCATTAGCCTACATACTTCTCAATACACGAATTCCCCCACAATCACTCACCGACCAATCACAAGGCATACCAATTCTTAGCTTCACCTCACCCCTTGGAGGAGATGGTGCTGTCCATTCTTGACAGGGGCATTGCTGACAACTTGGCCAGCAGCAGGGCTGAAAAGATACAAGATGCTGGTATCCTCGTACATGTTCCTCCTTCTCACATTCACCTCTTGCTTTCCCACACTTCCGTCATCACAACTCCACCATTGCGCACTTCTCATTTCACATACACAAGAAATGCAGCCTGCCCAGCTAGTACTTGACCAGGAAGATGGTGAGAAGAGAAAGGGGGAGTGGGGCGGGGGGGGGGGAGAAGAAGAAGGTGGGGAGGGGGAGGTGAAGAGAGAGTAATGGGGAAAGGAGGAGAGGGGAGAGGGGGGGAGTAGGAGGGGGAGGAGAAGAGAGAGAGGGAGGAAGGAGAAAGTGGAGGAGATGAGAGAGGGAGAGGGAGGAGGAGGAGTAGGAGGAGAGAGGTGGAAGGTTGAGTGGGGGGAAGGAGGAGAAGAGAGCGGGGGAAGAAGCAGGAGGAAGAGGAGAGGGAGGAGAGAGGGTGGGAAGAAGAAGGGGGAGAAGGAGAAGGGGGAGAAGAGAGGGGTTGGGAGGAGGAGGGGGAAGGAAGAGGAGAAGCAGAGGTGGGGAAGGGAGCAGGAGGAGGAGCAAAGAGAAAGGGGGGAAGGAGGAAGAGGAGGAATAGAGCGGGGGGTGCGAGAGGGGAGGAGGAGAAAACTATCACTTGATTTTACACTCCCGGCCATCAGCTCCTCAAGGTCGCCCAGCAAGGCCATTTGCAGTGTCCCTCACTAAAAGTCAGCAGCCTTCTACCAGCCTTCTGCGGCCACTGGGGTAGCAATGCATAGGATAGGCAAAGTCACACACAAGACAGTCACTAAGAGAACGCATAAGGGTGCTGAGTTGATTTCTTGATGTCATATTGGATGGATAGATGTATAAAGTTGGATTTGAAAGTTTGCTTTGTTGTGGTTTTTATTTCAGCATTGTGGCCAAGAGGACACTGCAATGGTCAGTAACAGAGGGAAGGGAAGGTGTGGGACAAATGCTGAAAGGAGAATTTGGGTCGTGGTCACTGGTACCGCGAGCGGATGATTCCATCCCTGATAACCCAGCCAGAAAGGGGCTGTCTGGGGATCCTTCCTTCTTCTTCCTTCTCTTCTGCTTCTTCCTCTTATGTGTCAAACTTCATCCCTCTGCAAGCAGATGCCATAAATGTGAAATAAAAGCAGAAAATGTTGGAAATATTCAGCAGGTCAGCCAGCATCATGACCCGAGATATGAACTCTGTTTTTCTCTCTCTACAGATACTACCTGACCTGCTGTGTACTTACAGAATTTTCTGTCTTCTCAGAGGCCTACCTTTGCCATCCGAGGCCTTGCAGGCATCCACAGCACTCCCTGCACTATCTGTACACTTTAAAAACTTTTAACATCTATTGCACTGTAATGTATTTGCTTCATGGGTGCTTTGCTTCGAATTCATAGCAACACATTGCTATTAAGTACTAGTTGGTTTATTAACAATGGTTTAACAATCACTCTACACGTTCCAAGTTAATCCACTAAGCTCACAATTGCATGCCCCATCATGGATGACCGAGACCCAACTGACTGGGATTTTATTGAGTCTTGTGACCAGCATGTGACTGACTAAGCCACTCACAAAGCAATAGCTCTCCAACGATTTTAAAATAAAACTAAAAATCAAGTGCCCCCTTTAAAAGTGGGCGTTAGAACCGACAAATTCACAAATTAAACATTTTAAACAAATAATGATCAAGTTAAAATTTGTTTGCCGGGGGTGATGATGCACTCCAGTCCCTCCAGCGCCCACCTCTTGCAGAAGGCCGCGAGTGTACCGGTGGACACCCTGTGCTCCATCTCCAGGGACACCCTGGCTCAAATGTTCCCACAGAAGAGAGGCAGGCAGTCAGGCAGAAGGACCCCCTCGATCACACGCTGCCTGGACCAGTTAATGGCCACCTTGGCCTTGCCCAGGTGCAGTCCTACGAGGAGGCCTTCTGACCAGCCCGCTTCCTTCCACACAGGGTGTCCAAAGATCAGGAGCATGGGACTGAAGTGCAACCAGAATTTGAGGAGCAGCCCCCTCAAATATTGGAAGAGGGGCTGCAACCTCACACATTGCACATACACGTGGAACACGGACTCCTGCAACAGCTCGACAACTATTTTTGGTTGCATCTGTAAATCAAATTCAGTAGAATGAGAGGTGATCTTATCGAAACGTATAAGATTATGAGGGGACTTGACAAGGTGGATGCAGAGGGGATGTTTCCACTGATAGGGGAGACTAGAACTAGAAGGCATAATCTTAGAAGAAGGGTGTCATGTATTTAACCACAATGTAACCCCACTGTATTACTGTATACACTCAACCTAGATGCACAAGGGGTGAACTTGTGGGAGACACTCCTTACCTGATCACTCAGATTTAAAAAGGGAGGTCCCATGCAGGGTCACTGTCTTTGGAGTCCTGTGAATAAAGAGTTGGGGAGGAGCTGATTAGCCGAGATGAACTGGAAATGGGGGGGATGTTCGCGCAATGTCATCTGTGGAGCGAAGTTCGATTCACGATTCCAACCTGGTGTCGGGACTTTCAAAGGCACTAAAGTAGTGATACACATTACCCCGGTCGCTAGGCCAGTGCACCACAAAGCCAGAATGACGCCGTATGTGATGCAGGAAAAGATCGAGAGCGAACTGGACCGGCTGTTGAGAGAGGGCATCATCTCACCTGTCGAATTCAGCGACTGGGCGAGCCCCATCGTTCCCGTACTAAAAGCGGATGGCTCTGTCAGGATCTGTGGTGACTACAAGGCCACCATCAATCGGGTGTCCCTACAAGATCAATACCAACTCCCAAGAGCGGAGGACCTTTTTGCCACGCTGGCAGGCAGCAAACTGTTCACCAAGTTGGACCTCACTTCAGCCTATATGACCCACGAACTGGTCGACGAATCCAAACTACTGACCACCATCGCCACACACAAGGGACTGTTTGTTTATAACAGATGCCCGTTTGGCATTCGATCAGCGGCCGCGATTTTTCAACGAAACATGGAAAGCCTGCTTAAATCCATTCCTGGAACGATCGTATTCCAGGACGACATCCTCATCACGGGTTGAGACACCGAGGAACCTCCACAACCTGGAGGAGGTGCTACGCCAACTGGACCAGGTAGGCCTGCGACTCAACAAGTCTAAATGTTTGTTCTTAGCTCCTGAGGTTGAGTTTCTGGGCAGGAGGGTTGCTGCAGATGGGATTCAGCCCACCGAATCCAAAACAGAGGCGATTCGACGAGCACCCAGGCGCTGCAACACATCGGGGTTGCGTTCATTCCTGGGACTGTTGAACTATTTTGGGAACTTTCTGCCGAACTTGAGCACGTTGTTGGAGCCGTTACACATGCTCCTGCATAAGGATTGCGATTGGTTTTGGGGGGACTGTCAGGAACGGGCTTTTGATCGGGCGCGAAACTTACTTTGTTCAAACAAGTTGTTGCCCCTGTACGACCCTATAAATGTTTAGTTCTGACTTGTGATGCATCGTCCTATGGGGTTGGGTGCGTGTTGCAGCAGGGCAATGCTGAGAGTCAACTACAACCTGTGCCTTATGCCTCCAGGTCGCTCTCTCAAGCAGAACGGGAGTATGGGATGGTCGAGAAGGAAACGCTTGCATGTGTCTACGGTGTAAAAAAAATGCATCAGTATCTATTTGGTTGGAAGTTTGAATTAGAGACGGACCACAATCCATTAACATCCCTGTTGTCAGACAGCAAGGCTGTCAATGCCAACGCATCAGCTTGCATACAGCGATGGGCTCTCACGTTGGCTGCTTATGACTACTCCATCCGGCACTGGCCCGGCACTGCAAATTGCGCTGACGCGCTCAGCAGGCTTCCACTGGCCACCACTGAGGGGGCAGTGGAGCAAAGCGCAGAGACGGTCATGGCTGTCGATGCCTTTGACAGCGCAGGCTCCCCCATCACAGCCCACCAGATCAAAATCTGGACAAACTGAGATCCTCTCCTATCCCTGATTAAGAAATGTGTCCTGACTGGGGATTGGGTGCCCGCACACGGAGCATGCCCTGAGAAGGTCAGACCGTTCTACAGACGGATGGATGAGCTCTCCATCCAAGCCGACTGCCTACTATGGGGCAGCCGGGTAGTTATGCCCCAGAAGGGCAGGGAGGCATTCATCAGGGAACTCCACAGCGAGCACCCAGGCATTGTGCTGATGAAGGCCATTGCCTGGTCACATGTTTGGTGGCCTGGAATTGATTCAGACCTGGAACACTGTGTTCGCAGGTGCATGACGTGTGCCTAGCTGGGTAATGCTCCCAGGGAGGCCCCACTCAGCCCGTGGCCCTGGCCCACCAGGCCATGGTCACGCATTTATGTTGACTGCGCGGGCCCGTTCATTGGTAAGATGTTCCTTATTGTGGTAGAAGTGTACTCGAAATGGATCGAGTGCATCATTCTGAATTCATGCACGTCATCCACCACCGTGGAAAGCATACATGCGATCTTTGCAACCCATGGCTTGCCGGACATCCTGGTTCGTGATAATGGCCCATGTTTCACAAGCTACGAATTCCGAGAGTTAATGTCGAGCAATGGCATCAACCACGTCAGGACTGTGCCGTTCAAGCCGGCCTCCAATGGCCAGGCGGAACGTGCGGTCCAAATCATTAAGCAAGGTTTGCTCAGGATTCAAGGGCCCTCCCTACAATGCCGCCTATCGCGCCTCCTACTGGCCTATAGATCCTGACCGCACTCGCTCACGGGGGTCCCGCCCGCAGAGCTACTAATGAAACGGACACTCAAAACTCGCTTGTCCCTCATTCACCCAGTCCTGACAGACATAGTTGAGGGCAAGCGCAAGTCACAAAATGAGTACCACGACCGTAATGCGAGGGGGAGATGTATAGAAATAAGTGATCCTGTATTCGTCCTCAATCACGCCATGGGGCCCAAATGGCTTGAGGGCACTGTAATTGACAAAGCGGGGAATAGGGTCATCGTGGTGAAACTCAACAATGGTCAGATATGCCATAAGCATCTGGACCAAGTAAAAAAAAGGTTCAGCATCGACACGGAGGTACCTGAAGAAGACCATGAGATGGAGCTCACCACACCGCCAGTGAATGAGCAACAAGAGCAATCAGAAGAATGCACAGTCCCTGCGGTCAGCCCGGACAGGCCGGAATCACCACAGGTGACAGACACTCACGTCAGTGTCCAACAACCAGAGCCCCAACTGCGGCGCTCCACAAAGGAGCGTAGACCACCTGAAAAGCTAAACCTATGATTCCAATAAGACTTTTTGGGGGGGAGGTGATGTCATGTATGTAACCACAATGTAACACCACTGTATTACTGTATACACTCAACCTAGATGAACACCTTGACTACAAGGGGTGAACTTGTGGGAGACACTCCTTACTTGATCACTCAGGTATAAAAAGGGAGGTCGCACACAGGGTCACTGTCTTTGGAGTCCTATGAATAAAGAGTTCAGGTCACAGAGTGACCTTATCCCCAGAATGTGCCTCATGTGGTTTCATACTGTAGAGTAAGGATTTTACAAAGGGGTCGCCCATTTAAAACTGAGATGAGGAGAAATTTCTTATCTCAGAGGGTTGTGAATCTGTGTAATAGCTGCCTCAGAGAACTGTGGAAGCTGGGACATGTAATAAATTTAAGACAGAAATAGACAGTTTCTTAAACGATAAGGGAATAAGGGGTTATGGGGCAGGGAAGTGGACCTGAGTCCATGATTGGATCAGCCATGATCATATTAAATGACGGAGCAGGCTCGAGGAGCCATATGGCCTACTCCTGCTCCTATTTCTTATGTTCTTATGTTCTTAAATCAAGTGCCCCCTGGTTAAAGGGGGGCACCGAAATCGACACATTAAACAAATTAAACTTTTGACGGTAACTTAATTCAAATTAAAATTTGTTTGCCGTGGGTGATGATGCACTCCAATCCCTCTGGCGCCCACCTCTCACGGAAGGCCGCGAGCGTACTGGTGGACACACCACATGCTCCATCTCCAGGGACACCCTGGCTCGGATGTAACCGTGGCAGAGAGACAGGCAGTGCAACAGCTCTACAAACTATTTTAGTTGCTCCTGTAAATCAAATTTGAATCAAGTGCCCCCTGATTAAAGGCAGGGCACCAAAATCAACACATTAAACAAATTAACTTTTAACAATAAACAGGAAAATTAAAATTTGGTTGCCGGGGGTGATGATGCACTCCAGTCCCTCCAGCGCCCAGCTCTCGCGGAAAGCCGCAAGCGTACCGGTGGACACCGCTTGCTCTATCTCCAGGGACACACTGGCTCGGATGTAACCGCGGAAGAGAGGCAGACAGTGCAATAGCTCTGCAACTATTTTGTGTAGAAACAATCAAGTGCCTCCTGATTAAAAGCGGGGTCACACTCCAAAATCTTTTCAAGTGCCTCCTTGTTTTTTTTTGAGGGCACAAAAACTCAAATTATACAAGTGGCCCTTGGGTAAAAGGGGGGGAGGGGGGCACTAAAAGCGACAAACTTAAACAAATTAAACTTTAGACAAGTGGTTCAAATTAAAATTTGGTTGCCGGGGGTGATGATGCACTCCAGTCCCTCCGGCGCCCACCTCTCGCGGAAGGCCATGAGCGTACCAGTGGACACCGTGTGCTCCATCTCCAGGGACAGCCTGGCTCGGATATAACCATGGAAGGCAGTTCAACAGCTCTACAACTCTTTTGGGTGGAAGACAATTAAATAATTAAATCGAGTGCCCCCTGATTAAAGCGGGGGGGGGGGGGGGGGGCGGACACTCCAAAAACTTTCAAACAAGTGCCCCCTTGTTTTTTTTTGGGGGGGGGGGCACTAAAAGCACAAATTATACAAGTGCCCCCTGGCTAAAAGGGAGCGGACACTAAAACCCGGCACAATAAACTAATTACACTTAAAACATATAAAATCAAATTAAAATTTGGTTGCAATGGGTGATGATGCACTTCAGGCCCTCCGGCGCCCACCTCTCGCAGAAGGCCACGAGTGTACAGGTGGACACTGCGTGTTCCATCTCCAGGGACACCCTGGCTCGGATGTAACCGCAGAAGAGAGGCAGGCAGTTCAACAGTTCTACAAATCTGTGAGCAAATTCACAGGTGAGTACATTACATGCACCAAGGCACTACTTCAATAACATTTTAAAAATCCAGTCTAAAAGCTTGAATACAAACTTACGTGAAAGATATGTGTGTCCATTTCAGAAGTGCTGAGAGCGCCTCTGTCAGTCTGCTCATGCTTGCTTTTCAGATGAGCTTGGGACCCAGTGCTAAGGTCGAAGTTCGCAGGGTATGACATTAAGTTGGTGTTGCACGTTGACTGATGTCACGTTCTCCATATTTTCATCTCCAGGGCCAGCACTGCTATCGGCAGCGCTATGGCCCTCGCCAAAATGGCGGCCACCAATTCCCATGCCAGAGAAGGGAATTAGGTGGCAGCTGCTATTTTTCACCAGGATTGCGGAGCTAACACGAGGCAATAAAGATAGGAAATTTCTGGGCCAGGAAATATTCCCCATATCAAGCATTGAAAATTAAACAGCAGCTGAAATGCCAACACTTTGCCAATTTCAGTGAAAAAGTAGGTAGATAAAATGTAGTGAAATGTAGGTAGAAAGCACTAACAGATTAATTGTCTATGGTTAGAACTGTGCTGATCAATCCAAAAATGCATTAACAGACATTAATGAAAAGTTAGTTTAAAAAAGCTGATTATTTTTCTCTGTTAAAGTAATTAATGAATTTGTGCAGTGATGCACAGCTACATGAGTTAAATCAGAAAGGGATTACTTTACTCCAGGTCAGACCTGAAGTTAGTGAACATAATGAATGGGAAAATGTTGCTGTATCATCTTATGTAGAGGCACAGAAGCAGGTCATAGATGCATTTGCTTGGCCAGAAGTAAGCTTTAGTGCACACTCTAGGGATGAGAAGACAAAAATAAAACTCAAATAACAAAAAATGATGTTCAAGTGAATTAGAAAATTCCTGCCTTCTCTATTTTAATGGAGCAGCTATTGGCCAGCAGTAAAGGATTAAACACCTCTGAAAGGTAACGCTAATGCTGAATGCGCAAAACTTATTTTGCTGACATATCTGTCAGCACAAGTAACTCATCATGCAAAATACTTGGAGACATCTCAATACAAAAGGCATTATGGAAATACAAGTTGTTATGTATGTGAACCTCATCTATGTGTAAGACTTGCCACTAGGGGGCACACCTGTGGAATATCTATGGGCTACCTGTGTACCTTGGAGCAAGCAGGTATAAAAGGCAGTCCACCATGCTGCTGCCTCACTTTGGCGTTATATTAAAGAGACCAAGGTCACAATAGTTTGAGCTTACAACAAAGTCTCGTGGAGTTATTCTGAACTTAACAACTGGCGACGAGTTACAGATCACGAACTTTCACATGGAAATGGCTGCCATTGGTATTCTTGAGAGATTTGTTGAGGGTGATGATTGGGAAGCCTTCGTTGAGCATCTCGACCAGTACTTGGTGACCAATGAACTGGACACGGCTGAGACGGCGATCAAGCGCAGGGCGATTCTCCTCACCGTATGTGGGTCTTCGATATATGGCCTTGTCAAAAATCTACTGGCACCGGACAAACCAATGGAAAAGACTTACACACAGCTGTGTACACTGGCTCGGGAACACCTCCAGTCGAAGGAGAACATTTTCATGGCCAGGTATCGCTTTTACACGCACCATCGCTCTGAGGGCCAGAACGTGGCGAGCTTTGTCACCGACCTAAAATGCCTCGCGGGACAGTGAGAATTTGCAGGATCTTTGGGGGAAATGTTGCGGGACTTTTTCATGCTTGGAATCAGCCACAAGGTCATTCTTCGCAAACCGCTGCCTGCCGAATCCCTAGATCTGAGCAAGGCCATCACGATAGCCCAGGCCTTCATAACCACGAGTGACAACATGAAACAGATATCTTCACAGCATCGTAGCTCACCGGCAGGTACTGTGCATAAAATAATGCCTTCAACAGGCAGAACTGTACATGGTAGGGCCTACAAGACTGCAGAGGCCAGGCCTAGGGTGACTCAGAGGCCGCTGTGGAGTGCTAATGCGAATCCATTAACACCATGTTGGCGCTGCGGGGGCAGTCATAGAGCCCATCAATGTCGATTCAAGCACTATGTGTGCAAGGGCTGTGGAACAATGGGACATCTCCAGCGAATGTGCAAATGATCTCTGACTCACCATGTGGCAGAGTCAGCAGAGGACGACCGATCCAGTAAGGATCACACTGAACGAGCAGGAGAGGCAACTTAACCTGAGGATGAAGAGAAAGTGTATGGGTTACACACCTTCACCACCAAAAGCCCTTCGATAATGTTGAAAGTTGAACTCAACGGCACTCCAGTCTCCATGGAATTAGACACAGGGACGAGTCAATCAAGTATGAGCCAGAAGGCTTTTGCGAAACTGTGGGACAACACGGCACAGAGGCCAAAACTGAGGCCGATTCACACAACGCTGCAATACTTTGTGGCCAACTAGCTGGAAGGAGAAGCGAACGCTGCTATACGAAGGGCGATTCTCCTCACCATTTGTGGGGCACCAACGTATGGCCTCATGAAAAATCTGCTTGCTCTAGCAAACTCACAGAGAAATCATACGATGATTTGTGCACAATAGTCTGGGAGCATCTGATCCCAAAGGAAAGCATTCTGATGGTGAGGTACCGGTTCGACACAAACAACAGGTCTGAAGGCCAGGAAGTGGCGAGCTATGTCGCTGAGCTAAGACGCCTTGCAGGACATTGCGAATTTGAAGGACATTTGGAGCACATGCTCAGGGACTTCTTTGTACTTGGCATTGGCCACGAAGTGATACTTCGCAAACTTTTTACTGTATAGACCCCAACCTTGGGTAAAGCCATAGCGATATCCCAGGCATTCATTGCCACCAGTGACAATACCAAGCAAATCTCTCAGCACACGAGTGCTGCTGAGGCATGTGAACAAAGTGTTGTTGTTTTCAAATCGCATCATACAGGGCAGGCCTCACATGCCTGCAGCTGCACATCCACAGATGTTTCGGAGTCCACCATCAAGGGTGCTGAATGCAAGGCCATTAACACCTTGTTGGCACTGCGGGGGTGATCATCGCTTCCATTCATGCCGCTTCAAAGGGTACGTTCGCAAGGGCTATGGAACAATAGGACACCTCCAACATATGTGCCGGCGAGCTGTAAACCCTGCTAATCCTGCAAACCACAATGTTGCAGAGGAGGACAGATCCACGGCGGATCACAATGAACCAGAGCCTCAGACTGAGGAGGCAGAGGTATATGGGGTGCAAACATTTACCACAAAGTTTCCTCCGATAATGCTGAATGTTGAATTAAATGGACTCCCGGTGTCAATGGAGCTTGACACGGGCACGAGCCAGTCCATTATGAGCAAAAAGACTTTTGATAAATTGTGGTGCAGCAAGACCTCAAGGCCAGTCCTGACTCCCCATTCACACTAAACTGAGAAATTACACAAAGGAACTGATTCCCATAATCGGCAGTGCTACTTTAAAGGTCTCCTACGATGGAGCAGTGCACAAGCTACCACTCTGGGTGGTACCGGGCGATGGTCCCACACTGCTCGGCAGGAGCTGGCTGAAAAAATACGCTGGAACTGGGACAACGTCCGAGTGCTCCCGTCCGTTGACGACACTTCGTGTGCCCAGGTCTTAAACAAGTTCCCCTTGCTGTTCGAACCAAGCATCGGGAAGTTCCAAGGAGAAAAAGTGCAGATCCATCTAATTCTGGGGGTGCGACTCATCCATCACAAGGTGAGAGCAGTACCGTACATGATGAGAGAGAGAGGGTGGAGATTGAGCTGGACTAGCTGCAATGAGAGGGCATCATTTCGCCGATCGAATTCAACGAGTGGGCCAGTCCAATTGCTCCAGTCCTCAAGGGAGACGGCACCGTCAGAATCTGTGGTGATTACAAAGTAATTATCAATCGTTTCTCCCTGCAGGATCAATACCCGCTACCAAAGGCAGACGACCTTTTTGTGACGCTGGCAGGAGGAAAGACGTTCACGAAACTGGACTTGACCTCGGCCTACATGACGCAGGAGCTGAAGGAATCATCAAAGGACCTCACCTGCATCAACACACACAAAGGTCTCTTCATTTACAACAGATGGGTATTTGAAATTTGATCAGCCGCGGTGATATTCCAGAGAAACATATGAAGCTTACTGAAGTCGGTCCCGTGCACGGTGGTCTTCCAGGACAACATGTTGATTACAGGTCAGGACACATTCGAGCATCTGCAGAACCTGGAGGAGGTTTTTAGTCGACTCAACCATGTGGGGCTCAGGTTAAAACGCTCGAAGTGCGTTTTCCTGGTGCGTGAAGTGGAGTTCCTGGGGAGAAGAATCACGGCGGACAGCATCAGGCCCACCGATTCCAAGACAGAGGCAATCGAAAATGCACCGAGGCCACAGAACGTAACGGAGCTGCGGTCGTTTCTAGGACTCCTGAACTACTTTGGTAGCTTCTTAACAGGCCTCAGCACATTGCTAGAACCACTGCCAGCCTTAGTGCATAAAGGAGATGAATAGGTTTGGGGTAAAAGCCAAGAAAATGCCTTTGTAAAATCTAGAAAACTGTTATGCTCGACCAAATTGCTTGTGTTGTATGATCCATGCAAGCGTTTGGTACTAGCATGTGATGCGTTGTCATATGGGGTCGGCTGTGTATTGCAACAAGTTAATGAATCTGGGAAATTGCAACCAGTTGCTCATACATCCAGAAGACTGTCTAAGGCTGAGAGGGCATACAGCATGATCGAAAAAGAAGCATTAGCGTGTATTTATAGGGTAAAGAAAATGCATCAATATCTGTTTGGGCTCAAATTTGAATTGGAAACCGACCATAAGCCACTGAGATCCCTCTTTTCTGAAAGTAGGGGGATAAATACGAATGCATCGGCCTGCATCCAGGGATGGGCACTCACGTTGTCCGCATACAACTACGCCATCCGCCACATGCCAGGCACAGAAAACTGCCGAGGCTCTCAGTAGGCTGCCATTGCCCACCACGGGGTTGGAAATAGCACAGCCCGCAGATTTAGTCATGGTTATGGAAGCATTCGAGAGTGAGCAATCATCCGTCATAGCCCGACAGATTAGAACCTGATGAGCCAGGACCCCTTCCTGTCCTTAGGAAAAAATGATGTGCTTCATGGGAGCTGGTCCACTGTCCGATTGGAAATTCAGGAAGAGATAAAGCCGTACCAGCGGCGCAAAGATGAAATGTCTAATCAGGCAGACTGCCTTCTGTGGGGTAATCGGGTAGTGGTCCCCAAGAAGGGCAGGGACACTTTCATCAGTGACCTCCACAGTACTCACCCAGGCATCATAATGATGAAAGTGATAGCCAGATCCCACGTGTGGTAGCCCGGTATCGATGCGGACTTAGAATCCTGCATGCACAAATGCAACACATGCTCACAGTTACTCAATGTACCCAGGGAGGCGCCACTAAGTTTATGATCTTGGCCCTCCAAACCGTGGGCCAGGGTCCATGTCGACTATGCAGGCCCGTTCTTACGTAAAATGTTCCTAGTGGTTGTAGATGCGTACTCCAAATGGATTGAATGTGAGATAATGTCGGCAAGCACGTCTGCTGTCACCACTGAAAGCCTGCGGGCCAGGTTTGCCACCCACGGCCTGCCTGATGTCCTTGTAAGTGACAACGGGCCATGTTTCACCAGTGCCGAGTTCAAAGAGTTCATGACCCGCAATGGGATCAATCATGTCATATTTGCCCCATTCAAACCAGCATCCAATGGTCAGGCAGAGAGAGCAGTGCAAACTATCAAGCAGAGCTTGAAGAGGGTAATTGAAGGCTCACTGCAGACTTGCCTATCCCGAGTCCTGCTTAGCTACCGCACGAGACCCCACTCGCTCACTGGGATTCCACTTGCTGAACTGTACTTAAGACAAGGCTCTCGTTAGTCCACCCTGATCTACATGAACAGGTAGAGAACAGGTGGCTTCAACAAAATACATATCATGATAGCGCAAATGTGTCACACGAAATTGAAGTCAATGATCCTGTATTTGTGTTGAACTCCCGGAACTGTTGTGGCCAAAGAGGGGAGCAGGGTGTTTCGGGTCAAACTTTCAAATGGACTCATCGACCGGAAACACTTGGGCCAAACCAAACTCAGATTCACGGACTATCCCGAACAACCCATATTGGACCCTACCTTCTTTTTCCCCCCAACACACACACCAGTGGCAACCGGCACTGCGTTGACCACGAAGCAGAATCCATCACCCGCAGCAGCCCTGCAGGACTCACCACACCAGGCAGCCCAGCAAGACCAGCTGCACAGCAGCCCAGCGAGGGCCCAACAAACGATTCACCAAAACCAGCATTTGCACCGAGACGATCAACCAGGGAAAGAAAGACCCCAGATCGACTCACCTTGTAAATAGTTACACTATTGACTTTGGTGGGGAGGGAGTGTTGTTATATATGTAAACCTGTAAATACCTTGTGTAGCCACCAGAGGGCTTATCCTCTGGAGTCCCAAGGGATCCCACAATCCCTTGGGAGCACCTGTACTTAAGGAGGCCTCACAGGCTGGAGAGGCACTCTGGAGACCTGCAATAAAAGATGAAGGTCACATTTTACTTTGATCTCACAGTATCTAGTCAGACTCTTTATTAATACATGACAACATCAAAGCACTATCTTCGGTGGATGACGTCCCGTGCGCCCAGGTGCTAAATAAATTCCTGGCATTATTCGAGCTAGGCATCGACAACTTCACAGGCACCAAGGTGCAGATCCATCTTGTTCCTGGGGCACGATCCGTTCATCACAAGACCCGAGCAGTCTCATATATGATGCAAGAGAAAGTCAAGATCGAGCTGAACAGACTTTAATGAGAGAGAATCATATCGCCAGTCGAGTTCAACGAGTGGGCCAGTCCACTCAAGTTGATTAAAAGTTTAAAAGTAGATTAAAAGTAAATTAAAACTTGGTTAAAAGTCCAAAATATAAGTCAGTAGTCTACAGCCCAGTCAGTGTTCACCACTAATAACCTAGGGCAGGTACAGACCATCATTGGGCCGGGTCGGCTAGTTGGCTGGCTGGCTGGCTGAAGAGACCCAGAGTGCAAGGCTGGGTCGGGCCCTCTGACTGAAGGGACCTGGAGTGCAAGGCTGGGTCAGACCGGCTGGCTGAAGGGACCCAGAGTACATCGTTGGGCTGGGCCGGCTGGCCGAAGGGACCCGGAGTGCGTCGTTGGGTCAGGCCCTCCGGCCGAAGGGACCCGGAGTGCGTCGTTGGGTCAGGCCCTCTGGCTGAATGGACCTGGAGTGCGTCGCTTCACACACATGCAAAAAGCCTATTGAACACAACAGCAATCTATTAGTATCCTATGGACTCTACTTAATTACAACAGATACAACGATGTTACAAGAAAAAAAAAGGTATAAAAAGGTATACTTTACTTCCCTCTGGCAAAGCACAAGCACATGGCGTTCATCCTTACCTCTGCTGTGGAGGGAGGTTCCTGCTTTGCCATGTCTAAAAAGAAGAGACCCAGCAATCTTTGACTTTTTATATCCCTTAAGGCCATTCTTTCTCAAAAAACCTCAGGATTGGGTATTGTTTCCAGAGCCATTCCTGATTGGCTTCTCCGCATACATGTGTCTGTCTGGAGAGCCGGTGCCATTCCTTGATTAGGTTAATGGCTTTCCAATTAACATATTTTCTAGTTTGGTGAGTTTCAAAGCCATGCTTCCTTTGCAACTTGAGCTCTGCCCAGCCAGGAGACATGAACTTGGAGAAGGTATCCATTTTGTCTCTTCAAACTTGTCTTTTCGTATAATAATATCTATATATATACAGAATCAATGTTATCATTACTAAACATTTTTATTATTAGAGACTCCCCACCTTGATAGGGAAATATCTTAATGACTCCTCATATGATTTATCTCCTCATGGTTCGTATATCATAAACATTGAGAGGGTTCTGATAGCTCTGCTGTTTATGTTTCTGTGAGGTGGATGACCGCTGTATAATGGGTTTGACACTTAGAGAGAGAAAAGTGGATGGCCTGACTTGGTCCCCACCTCATAAGGTGTATGCTGCACGTAGGGGATTTACTATAGTACAATAACATCTCCAGCGGAGACCCTCCCCTTCCCATATCTTCAGTGCACCGTCGCTTCTCGAAGCACATTGATGATTGATGATGTTCGTGAGTCATGTTGCAGCTCCCGCTTCTCCATCTTCCCTCGGCTTCAGTCGTGACTAGTATCATCCTGACAATCATAATCCATATCATGGTCTATGGGAAACAAGATCAGTGTAGTATTTACTCTTTGGTACTTTTTAACTGATTAATGCGAAACTATTTCTTGTTCTTCACGTCCTTTTTCCCCGGTTACTGAATCAAATAAACCACGGGGTACAATCGGTCTATAATCGTAGGCGGTCCCCACCACCTGGGCTCAAAGGCATGCTTTTTTTTTCCCATAATTTGGAATCATTAATGAGTCTCCCACCTGATAATCAAAGGGACGTACTTTCACAATTCCACACTTCCACAATTTGGTGGCCACAAATCGATTGATCTGATCGGTGTGATCTATCACTTGTTCCAGCCACTTGGAACCACATGGTTTCATTGTCAGGGGACTCATCCCTGATAGTGTTAGCACGTATGTACTAACACTGCAGCAAGCAGGTAGGGCAGGAAAAGTCTTTTAAAATTGCAGCCATTCTTTTGTGAAAAATCATCAGGGCATTCTGAAACCCCTGAGGCAAGCATGTCCAGGTGAAGCTCTGGTCCTCAAATGTGAACGCAAATTTGTACTGGTCTTCCCTTTTAACAGGGATATTCCAAAATCTATTGGCGATGTCGAGGGTCGATAAGTATTTGGAACCAGCAGGAATTTGAGATAATATGATGGGAGTTTCTCTTACTACCGGTGAGCAGGCTGGTGTTACAGAATTTAACTTTCTGTAACCAATAGTCAGTCAACAGCTGCTATCAGGCTTTTTAACCGGCCATGTGGGTGAATTGGCCATGAAAGTGTCTGTCCTAAGAACACCCTGCTTGACTAGGGATTTTATGGTGTCTCAGATGTAAGGGTGACTCTCCCTTGGGATGGGGTACTGTTTAGTGAATGAGTGGGGGGGAGGGGGTCCCTCAATAGATTCCTCGTCTGCCATTTTTCCACAGTCATGCTTGCATGTGGAAACACCGCTAGGTGTTCCCGAATTAGTTTTGCCAAAGTTCATTTTCACTCCCTGGAGGGACATACTCAGATGGCTTTTTAACAGCAAAAACTGAGTGAGCATCTGAAATTTCTATCACTTCTGCCTTATCTCTTAATCCCATCGAAACACAGTCCCGATTGTAATCTATCACCGCGCCATACTGTTCCAACACTTCAATCCCTACAATTTCCCTTCCGTCAGGAGTGGTCATCAGCATCGGTGCTGGGATCTTACAGGTGAGACCTCCCAACTGAAGTTCAGTGGCCTTCCCTGTATACGCGGTGGTTGTATCACCATTAAACCCTTTAAGGATCATACAAACCTTGCCCGTCACTGCGTGGTGTTCAGGGTATGGTGTGTGGATGATGGTAACAGCTGAGCCAGTATCGATAAGCATAATCTGCTGCTGGCCCCCTTTTAAGACAACAAGGACTACTGGCCTCCCGCTACCATCACGTCAGAACCCCACTTCCAATCAATCTTTGGGGGCCGAACCCCGTCATAGGGTGGCTCCTTGAAGGGGTCTCTCTAATGAGTATGGTTCGGAGATTGTATGTACCGGTAAATGATTTTGCATCCCCTGTGGCAATTTGGGTTTGTATGACGGTTATCAACTGGTCCCAGAGAGCTTGGATTCATCCCTCGGGTGGTATCTATGCATTGCACCGTGGTCCGGTGCCTATCTGGGTTTTCTGCAGTCTTTTGCTAGGTGGCCTACCTTCTTACAATTAAAGCACTACCCCTTAAAGGGGTAACACCTCGATCCCTCGACCGTTGACACTGGTTTATTTGTGGTGGGTGGTGATTGCATCTTTAACTGGCCTTTTACCACCTCCCTCTCTATTTGAGCGTAGGTCTCTATATCTGTCCACTGATTGGTGGGCCTCATGGCTATGCCCGGGGTGGTTTTAACTAAAGAGTGGAGTTGGGTCAGGAACATCGATTTAACTTGTTCCTGATTCTTTCCTACTGTAGCATTTGCGGGTGACTGGTTCTGGGTACGTTGATGATATCGTACAGGTGATTACTGAAGGCTCGAGCGGTCTCTTCAGGGTGCTGCTTTGTCTGATTAAGCAGAGCCACTAAGTTTAAGTTTTGGATCTCTAAATGGTTTAGGATCTCGGTCATGAGTACATTGGCAGCTGTGCCAGGCTGGAGGACCGCGTCTGGAAAATTATCTTTTAGGGACATGGAACAGGCCAAGAGGAGGACTCGTGTTAAGTCTCTCTTCTAACTCAGGGTGAATTCTCCTAAAACTTGCCCACCTCCTTTTAACTCCCAGTGGGTCATCCCCATCATTAATGGGCCCTAACTCGTGATTACTTGCCATGGCGTCAGCACCAGATATGGGCCATGAGTCAGTATGGTTACTGGTGTTGTGACCATGCACATTACGTCGTAAAGAAATGGTTACAACTGCTATGGTTGGCCCTCATATCCCATCCTTCACCACCCTCCTGGGGATTATACTGACTGCCTTCTTCTTCCCAATCTCTCTCCCACTTGTCCCCTTCTGCTGTCTCTATTATGGCTTCCCGTGTTACTGCACATACCAGGGCCTGCTGCTCCCCTAACTTACTTTTTAGCCTCACTATTTCTAGTTGGCACCGGGAGTGGTTTGCCTCCCTATGTGGCTTCTTAATTACTTCCCTTAATGCTCCCCTAGCATCTTCTACCTTTTGATGGAGCCTCAAGTTTTCCAATTTATATTTTTTTAACTCTAATTTATTTTCATTCGCTTCAATGATGGCTGCTATGGCATTTAAATTTGAAAGGCTAATTGCCTAATACTGTGGTTTAATTGATCAATTTCTTGTCTCAAATGCTGTATTTCTCCCTCCTTTAAATGACGAATAAGTTGGAGGCTTTCTTCCGTTTGCTCTTTTATATTTTGAATCTCTTTTTTGTTTAGTCAAACCTCTTTTACTTACGATTCTTTAGAATCTTGTATCCCTTTCCTTAAATTTTGAAATTTTTGCATCTTGCCTCATTAATTCCTCACCTCTCTGAGCTCAGTAATGTGCGATGTATGCCAAGAAACCATTTGACCATTTTGGCCTTAGCTCTCCTTGATTTACTTTCTCCTGGATAACTGCCACAAGCTCCGCAAAGGACGCACATTGGCCCTTACAGAAGTATGGTGCCTGTGTCTGTAACTCTTCCATATCCTTTAAGGGTACCTTTTTGTACACTTTTTTCTTATAGACTATCTGTATAACTTTTGCTGTTTTTTTTCTACATGACCGATTCCTTCATCCTGTGTCTTTTGAATTTAACTACTGGTGGGTCCCCACTTAAACAGTTCCAACTATCGAGACGACTGCTCTTTAAGACGCAACTTCTCCCGATCCATCTAAAAGTTTACAGTTTACACTTCACAACACAGGTTAGAATTGCAAATCCCGAGATTTCCAATGGTTCAAAAGAATTTTCAAAAGCTGTCTCGCCAGGTACCCCCAATTTTGTAAGATTTCTAAATCTCTGGCATTAAATTGACAGCAAGACCGATTCTTTTAAAACAATTTGGAATAAGTTTATTAAACACACACACACATGCAAATAGCCTATCGAATACAACAGCAGTCTATTAGTATCCTATGGACTCTACTTAAGTACAACGGATACAACGATGTTACAATAAAAAAAGGTACAAAAAGGTATACTTTACTTCCCTCTGGCAAAGCACAAGCACATGGCATTCGTTCTTACCTCTGCTGTGGAGGGAGGTTCCTGCTTTGCCATGTGCTAAGGAGAAGAGACCCAGCAATCTTTGGCTTGACTTTTTATATCCCTTAAAGCCATTCTTTCTCAGAAAGCCCCAGGATTGGGTATTTATTCCAGAGCCATTCCTGATTGGCTTCTCCTCATACATGTGTCTGTCTGGAGAGCTGGTGCCATTCCTTAATTAGGTTCATGGCTTTCCAATTAACATATTTTCTAGTTTGGTGAGTTTCAAAGCCATGCTTCCTTTGTTCCTTGAGCTCTGCCCAGCCAGAGGACATGAACTTGGGGAAGGTATCCATTTTGTCTTTTCAAACTTGTCTTTTCGTATAATCTACACTTTTAACATTTATATATATACAGAATCAATTTTATCATTACTAAACACTTTTATTCTTGTAAGCAACAGGAGACATCTCCAACATCTCCCAGTTTAGCGTCCATTGCTCCATCCGCCAGATCATTGCTCCATCTGCCAGATCCCATGACCAGAGAGAAGCAGTACGAGCGTGCATATGGCTTTGCCAGAATAGGGGGCTTCCCCAAGGTACAGGATGCCATTGACTGCACCTATGTTGCTTTGCAGGCACTGCATCACAATCCTGAGGTCTTCCGTAACTGCAAAGGCTTCCACTCATTGAATGTACTGCTAGTCTGTGACCACACATGCAGAATCCTCACCGTCAATGCTCGCTATACTGGCAGCAGTTACAATGCCTTAATCCTGCACCAGACTGGTGTCCCAACTCTGTTCCAGCCATCATATCAAGCTCGTGGCTGGCTAATCGGAGACAAGGGCGATCCGCTCTTGTGATATCTCCAAAGAGCACAGCACACACAGCTTCCTTACATGCAGGCTGCTCTCTCAGAACTCTCCGGAAAACTGCCTGTTGTTCAATGATTAACTATGCAATTGCAGTACACAATACGTCCACATCCACAGTCTGGAGCTACAAGCATTACAAGCTTACAGACATTACACTTCTCCCTCCTTAATGAAAAAGCCATCATAATAAACATCATAAATAACTTTCATTTTTATACATATTTACAAATTTAACTTTACCACTTGTTTACTGTTTCGAAGAGGATATCTTTGCTCTCAAACAGAACCTTCCATACATGGTGTTGATTTCACACTCATTTGAGGCTCATCCTGAGGAACATTTTCCTCCATGGAATTTCCTTGATTTTCATTTGAACTCACTCTAACTTCAGGCTCTTTGTTTTCTTGACTCGGACTCAGACTTTCATTCTGATACTCTCCTGGATTTGGCCATCCATTTGCAATATACTGATACCCCTTTGACATCACTGGGTCACATTTGGTTGCTCTACCAATCTCTTCAGCTGTGACTGGCAGTTCATCAATGTATGAAAAATAAAACACTTCTTCCCTACCGGGTGTAACCTGTGATGGGGAAGGCAATCTAGATATAGCATCAACATTACTGTGATCAGCTGATCATCTGTATTCAATATCATATGTATATGCTGACAAAATCAAAGCCCATCTCTGCATTCAGGCTGCAGCTAATGTTGGAACTGGGGACTTTGGATGGATGATTGCTGTTAGGGGCTTATAGTCCGTAACAATGGTAAATTTACAACCGTACAAGTATTTGTGAAACTTCTTGACCCCAAAAATTAATGCCAAAGCTTTCCTTTCAATTTGAGCATAATTTCTCTCACTAGCACTGAGAGTGCGTGAAGCAAAAGCAATTGGTCTCTCCTCCCCACTACTTAATACATGAGAGATTACTGCCCCAACTCCATACGGAGAGGCATCACATGCTAGCTTAATCTCCTTAGATATGTCATAGTGAACTAACATGGTGCTCTCTACCAATTTGCTTTTACACTCCTTGAATGCTGTTTCGCATTCTTTTGACCACTTCCACTGGACCTGTTTTTTCAATAGTTCATTCAGTGGATGTAATACTGTAGCCAAATTTGGTAGGAACTTCCCATAATAGTTCAAAAGACCCAAGAATGAACGAAGTTCAGTTACATTCCTGGGAGTGGGTGCATTTCGAATTGCATCCAATTTTTTCATGGTTGGATGTAACCCATCTTTGTCTACGCTGTACCCTAAGTAATCTACTGCGTTTTTAAATAACTCACACTTACGAGCAGACACTCGTACTCTGTGCTTCTCTAGCCGTTTGAGGACTTCATTCAATATTTTATTATGATTTTGCCTATTTGGTGCTGAAATTAGTATGTCATCCAAATAACATACTACACCTTCAATACCTTGCAAAATCTGGTTCATCACCCCTTGGAATATGGCAGGGGCGGAAGACACTCCAAACGGTAGCCTAATAAACTGATATAGACCTAGTTGAGTATTTATAGTCGAACATGACTTGGACTCCTCATCTAGTTCAAGCTGTAAGTAGGCATTCGTAAGATCCAGTTTTGTGAAGATCTGACCACCTGTCAGTGTTGTGAACAAATCTTCTATATTCGGAAATGTATTGGGGACATTACCCTCTAGAACCTGGTTTACGGTTACCTTATAATCACCACACAATCTTACTTTATCATCAGACTTAGGTACAACAACAATGGATGTAGCCCAATTACATCGATCCATCTTACAAATAATGTTCTGAGTCCCTAGTCTTTTGAGTTCTTGCTCAACTTTCTCCTTGAGTGTATATGGTACAGAACGTGGCTTGTAGTAAACTGATCTAGCGTCCTTCTGTACCCTGATACGCGCCTTGAAGCCTTCGATCGACTGCCCGTTTCGCAGAACATCTTTGGATACTGCTTGATAACCTCATCCGTTGACGAAAATCTCACTTCCACACAGAAAATCTTACTCCAATCCAGCTTCAGTGAGCTCAACCAATTTCTTCCTAGTAAGGCAGTCTTGTCTCCTTTCACTACTATTAGAGGCAAGTTCTGAAATTGATCTTTATATTTCACCGGTACGGTGATACGTCCTACCACAGGAATTTTCTCTCCCGAGTAGCCTCACAGCTCTATCTTGGCTTTCTCCAGTTGGAAATCACGCAATTTGTCGCGGTACAGTGACTCCGGTATTACACTCACAGAGGCACCCGTGTCAATTTCCATTGATATCTTGAAACCCGCAACATCTCTGTGGATTTTGATGCTTTCCAAATCGTTGTCCATTAACCACGTGCTCCTGATGACGTGTATCTCTAACATCTCCTCATCCTGTTGTTCTTCTTCCATGCTATGAAGTTTCTTTGGATTTCTACACATAGCTTTGAACGCTGGACTCATAGCTTTAAAACCTGGTTTATCATTTAGTCGGCATGCCTTCGCAAGATGTCCAGTCTTTCTGCAGAAGAAACACTCTGCCTTCACGTATGGACAACTTTTAGCAATGTGTTGTCCCAGGCACCTATAGCACGACTTCGACGCTCTGGCAGAATTTCCAGTTTCTGAGACTTTCGGCCATGCCCGTCTTTTATTTTGAACCTGCAGATGATTTACCTCGGTTGACTGACGACCGTAATCATTATTTAATTCTCGGGAATATTGTTCAGCCATGCTCATTGACCTCACTGTCTGACAAGCAATCTCAAAAGTTAAGTCATCTGTCGTCAATAACTTCCTTCTGATCGCATCATTTTTCACCCTACCAACAAAACGATCCCGTAATGCTTGGTTTTGAAAGTTTCCAAAATTACAGTGCATCGATAGCTTTTTTAATGCCATGATGTAATCAGTGATACTTTCATCCACCTTTTGATTCCGAATCCCGAAACAATAGCTTTCAGCAATTTCTAACGGTTTAGGGTTATAGTGCTGTTCCAGCTTTGTTAAAATCTTTTTAAGCATTGTGTCCTTTGGCTCATCAGGCACAAGCAGATTTACAAGGGTTTCATATAATGCCAGACCTGCCACTGTTAAGAAGATTGCTTTCTTACATTCCAACACAGCCTGGTTCTGACTGCATTGTCTGGAACTTCGATTATGTTGTTTGCAGTGAAATACATTTCTAGCCGATCCACATATGCTTTAAAATGTTCCCGGTCGTGTCTATATTCACCCACCATGGAGCCCATCATAACCAGTTTACGATGGTGGATATCCTTACAGGATGCCCTCAACCAACTCTGGGCCTGGAAGACCCACCTCAGGCTGGGCGTCAGAAGTCTGGGCTGGCTGGGTGATGGCCAGCGACAAGTGCAATGGCGGAGTGGCAGTGGTGGGCTCAGGAATGCTATCAGCCTGAAAGAGGACAGCAGGTTCCTGCTCCACTGACCCACTGCCACTCCCCCAGGGCAGCACCTCAGCATCCCCACCAATCTGCTGGAGCACAATTTGGTGTGCTCTCGCGACCCCGTGAGATACCCGGTGGACTGTGGAGGACCCAGCAGCAATGGCAGCAGTCAGAGCACACGTGACATCCAGCTGAGACTGCATGAGAGCATTCTGAGACTGGATGTCAGCAGTCATTTGACAGCATGACACTGTCAGACCATGTGTGGCATCAAGCTGAGACTGTGTGGGAGCAGTCTGAGACGCAATGCCAGCACTCACTGACTGCATGACAGCACCAAGGCATTGCATGGCTTCAACCTGAGACTGCATGAGAGCAGTCTGAGCTTTGATGCCACCAACCACTGTCTGCATTACTAAGACGTTGAGTTGCTTCCACCTGTGCTGCAATGGAAGCTGCCACATTGTCCATGACACGGGTCTTGAGGGCTGGATCTGCACGTTCTTTCTGGGAGTCCACCATCGTAAACTGGTTATGATGGGCTCCATGGTGTGCACAGAGCTCTCTACAATGCTGGAGGCGAACTCCTCCATGCTCCGTACTACTGCCGAGAGGCTCTCGGGCACCCTTGCCATTATGCACCTATGATGTCAGAGTGCATGGCTATCACCCTTTATGTGAATGCCTCCCCCTCGCTCTCCAGGAAGATGGTTCCCGAGGTTCGCTTTCTCCTTGGCCTTGCTGCAGCCTGCTAGGCCCCAGTGCATCACCCAGCGCTGACCCCTCTACTTGTCTAACCTCTAAAGAATGCGTAGTGCCAGTACCTAAGATGGTGCCTGCGGGTGAGAGGTGTAATGACACAGTGCTTGGCTCCTCCTCCTCCTGCTCTTCCTCCTCTTCCTCTCCATCCAGAATGTCTTAGGGTTGCTCAGATGCAGGATCGACAGCTTCTACCTGGTTATCTGAAAGCATAAATAACACAAGACTCGCATTAAACTGAGGGCAGTGGGGCAGGAATGGAGCCAGGAATGCAGACAGTACCAGGAGCTGGAAAGTGATAAATCCTTCTGGTATGTGTCGGGGGGGGGTGGGGAGGTAGTATAAGAGACAAAGAGGGGATTAGGAAGAGATACAGCATTCTGGTGTGGGGGGAAAGTGGTATGGGAAAAGGAGAGGTGATAGTGTATCCATTGTTGCCCCCAGCAGGATCAATGTCTCCGCCAGCCACGGTGCCCACCACCACCAATGAGGCCCAGCACTCGCTTCTCAAGATTGGAGAGGGGTCACCACTTAGGTTCCCCTCCTCCCGTCCTTTGCTGCTCTGATCTGTTATGTGCTATCTCGGCCTGCAAAAGAAAGGAATTTGTGTGAGTAAGAGTCCAGCAATGTATGTGAAAGATATGCCTGCTGTGGTTAAATAGCTGTGAATGTAGGCAAGGTGAGATGAGAATGTGAGTGTGAGTGTCTGCAGATGCTTGGTGGTTGAGTGGTGTGGAAGTGGTGCTTTGCACAGTGTGCGCAGACAGAGGTTGAGAGGCTGGTATGGAGGAGGTGTGGAAGCTTGTACTCACCTTCACTACACGACATAAGTCATTGAATTTTTGCGGCACTGCATAATCGCCGTGGTCTGCTGCATGCCGCACAACCTGGCCATCATGAGGGGACAGCCGCTGGAGGTCGAGACAGCAGTGCCACCTGAGGAGGAGGAGGCACAGGAGGAGGAGGATCCCCGTCGCCCCAGAGCTCGGAGGCGTCGTACCATTGTCACCCTGGAAGAACCGGGTGCAGACTGGCCAGCACCCTCCTGGGAGGGTACGTCCTCACATATATGGAGGTGCCTAACACCTCACCTTCAATCTCCCTCCATGCATTATGTACTGGCGGTCTGCCAGGTCTCCCCACGTCAGGAGATGGTATACTTCTTCTGTCCTCCACATCGTCCATCAGTGTCTCCAGCTCCATATCAGTGAACCTGTTGGCTCTCCTTGCACCTCTTACAGCAGCCATCCTTCCAAAATCCTTCCCCCCTCAGGGCCTTGCTGCAAACCCTGGTCTTTAAAAAGGCCAGCCAGCTGGCTCATTAGAAACCCTTAGCTGCACGCTGAATTTCTCAGTGATGATTACGCTCAAATTAAGACAGTCACACCGCTGAAAAATCCACTTTGGAAGGGTTCATTAGTGCTGGAACCAAATTGTTCACTTTTGGAGCTGAATATGGGATGGCCCAGCCACTCAAAAATTTTGCCGCTAATGGCCCCAAAAAGGTGGTGGGAGCACCAGCTTTCCAGCGGTACTGAATTTTGGGCCCTATGAGAGGCCAGCCAGGAGTGCATTGGAATAATCAAGTCTAGAGGCAACAAAGACAAGGATGAGGGTTTCAACAGTAGATGAGCTGAGGCAAGGATGGAGACGGGCGATGTTGCAGAGGTGCAAATAGGCGGTCTTAATTATAGCGTCGCTATATTGTCGGAAGCTCATTTCAGGGTCAAATATGATGCCAAGGTTGCAAACAGTCTGGTTCAACCTCAGGCAGAAACTAGGGAGAGGGATGGAGTCGTTGGTTAGGGAACGGAGTTTGTTGTGGCTTGTAGCATAATGGCTTCGGTCTTTCCAATATTTAATTGGAGAAAATTTCTGCTTAACCAATACTGTATGTCGGACAAGCTGTCTGACAATTTAGAAACCGTGGAGGGGTTGAGCGAAGTGGTGGTGAGGTAGAGCTGGGTATCGTCAGTGTACATGTGGAACCTGACGCTGTGTTTTCGGATGATGTCGCCGAGGGGCAACATGTAGATGAGAAATAGGAGGGGGCCAAGGATAGATCCTTGGGGGACACCAGAGGTAACGACGGGGGGGCGGGAAGAGAAGCCATTACAGGTGATTCTCTGGCCACGATTAGGTAGATAAAACTGGAACCAGGAGAGCGCTGTCCCACCCAGCTGGACGCTGGTGGAGAGGCGTTGGAGGAAGATGGAGTGGTCAACCATGCAAAGGCTGCAGACTGGTTGAGAAGGATGACATTAGGTTGGGTCTCCACCATTTTTATGTTGCTAGGGGGTTTCGGGGCTTCTGTGATGGGTGAGGGCAGAGTAATGACGAAAGTGCAAGCAGGGTGAGCCCATGCAAATAAAGTAAGAGGGTTTCCCCAGGTGCCTGTGAAATCGGAGGGTGCCTGAAGAATAATAGAGACACTCTTGGGGCTGGAGTCCTGCAGCTAATGGCCATTACTGTTACTTCAGTCCTCTGAGGCCTGCAGAAGCAGCTTAATCTCTGTGAATAGTCTACGCACAGGCCGCTCCCAAGGCTGGACTTGCATTGGGGACACGTCTGGGCCATGCCAGGCATAGTTTTGGATAACTGACAGTTTGGTTACTACGCCATAAAAGAATGATAGACTGCACGATACAATGAAAGTGAAAAAATGTTGTAACTTTGTGTGCTTGTAGTTTTGTATTTGTTTAAAATGGTCTGCTGATGCACTTGGTTGTGCTTTATATACTTTTCTTTAATAGTTGCACATTTTCTCTACCACTGTGTGACCAGTTGAACGAGTAACAGCAATGGCCAGCTGGATATCCAACTGTTTAGCTGAAGTGGATGTAGAAAGTTGCTCATCTGTACCTGCAATGAACTCTGATAGGCCTGCTTTAGTGACAGGGTATAATTTCCTGCAATTGCTGTGGGCTCATTCATTTCGAAGACGATCACTTGTGCGAATCTGACATGAGCACTGCTGTGCTATTTCACACAGGCCAGTGCACCGAGATATATTTTCACTGATCTGTGCGAGTGCAAGTCTCTTTAATTGTTGCTTGTATGTGTTCCCGAAGAGAATTGAAGCTGCCCATGACTGCATCCTAGAGTTTGGACCTCAAAGCTTCTACAACATCAATGGGTGCTCACAAGAGAGATGCACCTTCTGTGTCTATGCCATGCTTAATTTATGTATCCATTACCGATGCTGCTGTTTGTGCCATATGCTCAATGGCACATTGATTGCAGTACAGCCAACTACTACTGGTGTGGGAGTTGGCACTGCACATCAGGTGTTAAACTCATCCAAACAGTCCAAACCAACTCGCACTGTCATATGCACAGGTAAGTGACAGCTCAGTAGGCTCATAACAGTCATGCTTGCAGATTGCATTTCACCCTGCACAAGTAAAGTTTGTGGGGGTAAAATTCCATTGCGTCCCACTTGGGGATGGTAACATCCGCGAGGTGCAACTTTTTGCACCAGGCGCGGAAGTCCGGCCCCGCTCTCGAAGTTGGAATTACTGCCCCCGACAGGAAGTAGAGCACAAAGGAACATGCACAACTTCCTCTCTGGCCCGCTAACGGGACAGAAGCAGAGCGAATGGGATGCAGTGCTACATAGAAACAATGGGCCCAAGTTTCGGGCTGCACCTAGAACGGCGCAGCCCCGACCTGGACGGCCATTTTTCGCGCAACAAAGTGTGCCTAAAAAAATTTACAGATTCTCTGGTTCCGTACTGGTCCTCTGGAGCTGGGCGCGGTGCAGCATGAGCAGTGGGGAGCGGAACCAGGTCCCTGTGCTGAAAACAGTGCCGGGACCTCTGCACATGCGCGCTACAGTGGCCGCGCATGTGCAGTAGCTCCAGGTGCCCAAAACTGTGTGGGAGGGGCCCGAAGCACACAGCCCTTAGCCCTGGCCGAGTGGCCTCACTGGGGCTGCGTGCATAAGGCTGCCTCCCATGCCCAGCTCCTGCTTCCTCCCGATCCGACTCGACTCCCGCTTCCCCTCCCCCCCCGCCCCCGGCCCCCGGACTGGACCGACCCTGACACCGACCTGACTCCCGCTTCCCCCCCCCACTGCCCCCGGACTGGACCGGACCAGACCCGACCCCCCGGACCGGACCCGACCTGACCCGTCCTCCCTCCGCCCCCCCGACCCGACCCGCGCTCCCGACCCCAACTCGCGCTCCCCCCGGCCCAACCCGCGCTCCCGACCCCAAACCCCGGACCCGACCCGACCCCAAACCCCGGACCCGACCCGACCCAACGCCACCTATCTGTAAATCTGGTGCTGGGGACGGGCCCTGCCTGAAGTCTTGGGCCCAACCGGGCCCGGCCCGTTCAGCCTCCCTCCCCCTCCCCCTCCCCCTCCCCCTCCCCCTTCTCTTTCCACCCCCTTCTCCTTTCCCTCCCTTCTCCTTTCCCCCCTTCTCCTTTCACCCCTTCTCCTTTCCCCCCCTTCTCCTTCCCCCCCTTCTCCTTTCCTTTCGCCCCCCTCTCCTTCCCCTTCTCTTTTCACTTCTCCTCTTCCCCCCCTTTCCCCTTCTCCTCCCCCCTCCTCACCCCGCCTTCTCCTCCCCCCCTTCTCCTCCCCCCTCCTCACCTCCCCTTCTCCTCCCCCCCTCCCCTTCCCTCCCCCCCCTCTGCCTCCTTCCCTCCCCTACCCTGCACCCCCCTCTCTCCCTCTACACCCCTCCTCCCTCTCCCCTCGCAGTCAGAAACACAGACACTGACAGACAGAGAGATAGAGACACTGACAGAGACACACTGGGGGGGGGGGGGGGGTTTCATCCCAGCACGCTGTTGGAGGGCTCCCGGTGCTGCAGTCGGTAAGTAGAAAATGTTTTATTTATTGATTTTAAAAACATTATTTCTTATTAATTTTTTTTGATTGATTTATTGTTTGATTTATTGATTTTTTAATCATTTATTATTGATGATGGCTCTTCATTTGTAAAACTGAAGTGTTTATTGTTTGTAAACTTCCCTTTAAATCTCTCCTCATACGACAGTCCTGCCATCCCAGGAATAAGTCTGGATAACGCGCACTGCACTCCATCTATAGCAAGTATATCCTTTCTTAGGTAAGGAGACCAAAATTGCACACAATACTCTAGGTGCAGTCTCACCAAGGCCCTGTATAACTGTAGCAAGACATCCTTGCTCCTGTACTCAAATCATCTTGCAATGAAGGCCAACATACCATTTGCCTTCCTAACTGCTTGCTGCACCTGCATGCTGCTTTTAATCACTGGTGTCCAAGAACACCCAGGTCCCTTTGTACATCGACATTTCCAAGACTATCACCATTTAAATAATAATTTGTCTTTAAGTTTTTCCTATCAAAGTGAATAACTTCACATTTATCCATGTTATACTGCATCTGCCATGTGTTTGACCACTCACTCAACCTATCTAAATCGCCTTGCAGCGTCTTTGCATCCTTCTCAGAAATCACAATCCCACCTAGTTTTGTGTTGTCAGCAAACTTGGAAATATTACATTTGGTTCCCTCATCCAAATCATTTATATATATTGTGAATAGCTGGGGCTCAAGCACTGATCCCTGTGGTACCCCACTAGTCACTGCCTACCACCCCGAAAAAGACCCGTTTATTCCTACTCTCTGTTTCCTGTCAGTTAACCAATTTTCAATCCTATGTGCTTTAATCTTGCACACTAACCTCTGATGTGGGACTTTATCAACGGCCTTCTGAAATTCCAAATACACTACATCCATTGGTTCTCCCTTATCTATTCTATCAGTCACATCCTCAAAAAACTCCAGTAGGTTTGTCAAACATGTTTTTCCTTTCATAAATCTATGTTGACTTTGTTTAATCCCATTGGTATTATCTAAGTGTGCTGTGATCACATCCGTTTTAATAGACTCTAGCATTTTCCCTACTACTGATGTCAGGCTAACTGGTCTGTAGTTCCCTGTTTTCTCTCTCCCTCCTTTTTGAACTAGTGAGGTTACATTTGCCACCCTCCAATCTGCAAGAACTGTTCCATGATGTTAAGAATTTTGGAAGATGATAACTAATGCATCTACTATTTCCATGGCTACCTCTTTTAGTACTCTGGGATGCAGATCATCAGGCCCTTGGAATTTATCAGCCTTCAGTCCCATTAGTTTCTCCAGCACTATTTTCTTACTAATAATCATTTTCTTTCATTCCTCTTGCTCACTAGACCCTTAGTTCCCTCGCATTTCTGGGACGTTATTTGTGCCCTCTTCCGTGAAGACAGAAGCGAAGTACTTATTTAATTGTTCTGCCATTTCCTTATTCCCCATTATAAATTCTCCTGTTTCTGTCTGTAAAGGAACTACATTTGGCTTCATTAATCTTTTTATTTTTACGTACTTGTAGAAACTTTTGCAGTCGTTTTTTATGTTCCTTGCAAGTTTATTCTCATAATCTATTTTTCCCCTCTTAATCAATCGCTTGGTCCTTTTTTGCTGAATTCTAAACTGCTCCCAACCCTCAGGCTTGCTACTTTTTCTCACAACTTTGTATAACTCCTCTTTGAATCTAATATTATCCTTAATCCACGGCCAGATCAGCCATGATCTTGTTGAGTGGCGGAGCAGGCTCGAGGGGCTTGATGGCCTACTCCTGTTCCTAATTCTTACGTTCTTATTAATTTCTTTTGTTAGCCATGATTAGGCCTATTGTGTATGGAGGCACTCTGTTAATGACTCCACGAGGCAGGGATATGGCACTTGAACTCTATAGACTGTAGTCCTTTATCGCAGCTCCTAGAGTGAGGACACCAAGAGGTGAGCTCCCTTTTATGCTGGGTTACCTGCAGTCTACAGGTGACCCATAGGTCTCCAGCAGCAGCACCCTCTGGTGTACAGGTAAGGTATATGCAGAGTGAAGGTACATTCAGGTCGAATATTCAGTACATCATTACATCATTGGCATGCATACATAACAACACTCTCCCCTAAGCCTTTTCCAAGTCCTTATGGCTATGACCTGTGGAGGTGGTCAGTAGTGGGCTGTGGGAGGTTGTGGTGAGAGTTGTGTTGGTGCCAGGTGTGATCCCTGTGCTTGAGGCTGGCCCCATATATTTTCCCCCTTCACACACAGACCATATGGGTGTCACTGTTGGAGGATTCCTCAGTAGTGGAGCCAGTACTATGGGTAAGGTACATACACTGTAGATTGGGTAAGTGGTGGTGTTTGGTGGTGGGCAGGGCCACAGGACTGTGTGGGCTCCTTGTCCTCCATTGGTGGAAGTCTGGTCATCCCAGGGTCCAGCAGGAAAGCTGGAGGGTACTGGCCTCTCGCTCCTGGTGCTGGCTCTGGTGGCCAGAGGGTGTAGGGCCGATCTGGGGCAGGTTGCCAGTGGTGTTGGCTGTGCTGCCCATTGACCACTGTCCCTGCAGTGGGTCTGCTCCCACTGGGTGTGTGTGAGCCCTTCCTGGGCCATCACATTTGTCCCAAAAGTCCAGGCTACATGGTCAGGTAGCCCGCTGGACCTGTGGGTCTCCCACGGGGGGATACCTCTGGCATTTACATCGTACCTGTAGAACCCGGTGTCCTTTAACAGTCTACTTTCTGCATACATGACACATTGGCTCTGATCACAAATAGTCAATTCTACACTGTTAGCTCTCTTTACAGTATTACTTTTAGCACTTACATCACTTACTTGTGTATTGGTGTCTCCATACAGGGTTACATTTGTCATATTAACATTTCTAACATCATCATTTAACAGTACAAACTTGTTCTTAACATCATTTTTACAAGCATTCATTAGATTTTTTTCATCAGTTACTCCGTGATCACAATTCAACGTTACATTAACATACCTGCATTCGCTTACTGCACTTGTAACTTTAAAGTCCATGGCATTGCTGTGCCGAGAGTGAAACTGTCCCTTTAATTTCTTTGGGTTACCAGTCCCCTTTAAGGGAGCCTTCCAATCCGGTTCAGCGCTCGGTGCCACGTGTCGCACCTCCAACGCTGTCCCTCGTGGTCTGGTCATGCCATTTTGATTTTAGGTTCTTCGCCTCGTGGTGCAGCCACCATCTTCTCGCTCTCCTCGAGGTAGGCTGTGGTGATCTTTTACTTCTCAGGTTCGGCCACAGACTTTGGGAGTCCACATTTTTCGCCGATCTTCTTCCCTCAGAGTCCTGCCACGGCCCGGAAGGTGAGGTCTGGATGTTTGGTTCGGGTGATCTCGCCACGCTGTTGTGCAGTCATCCCCATGCAGTCGAGTTGGATGGTCGGATTTCTAGGTGCAGCGATAGATCCAAGTTCGGGGCTGCAATGGGATGTCGATCGCTGGAGCCCGGAGGCCGTCGTTGCTTCGACCGACTTGGACCTGCTTCATCCAACTTCTTCCAGCAGCATTGGACCATCGCCGGCAACAGCGGGAGCTTGTTCATTGTGCTGCCCCGGGACACCTGGACGTCCACGCTGCCAACAACTGGGATGGTGCCTTTGGTATAGGTGAGCAGTTTTGCCTGGACAGGAGACAGTTTTGGTCGTTTTGTGGGATTGATCCAAAGTTTTTCAAAGGTCGTCTGGCTGATTAAAGACTGGCTAACCCCTGTGTCGCTCTCCATCGAATCTGGAACTCCGTTGATGTCTACTTCCATCTTCCATGGGGAACTCTTGGTGGAGCAGGTATAAATTCCATACTCTTCTTCCAGGAGTTGAGCAGCTCGTCTTCATCAGTGTCGGAGCCCAGGTGATCAGCCAACTCTTCAGTGACACGGTGACTAAAGCTTTTTCTGCACATTCTCTGAAGGTGATCTTTCGCATTGCAGCCTTTGCAGGTATAGTCTTTGTAGCGGCACTGGTGGGCCCTGTGGTTTCCTCCACAGCGCCAGCACGGAGCTAGCTGGTTGGCCCCATGTGATGGATTCAGGATTGCGGGACTCGGGGCAGCATTTCTGCCTTTGAATGTTGCCATTCTGATCACTGGGCTCGTCAGTTTAGAATCCTGGGTGTGGATCATCATTTGCTTGGAGTCGCCGACTGAAATCATGTAGGCCTGGCTCAATTTAATTGCCTTCTGCAGGGTGACTGTGATGTCTGCAGAGAACAGTTTGTGGAGGAGGTCCTCGTGGCTGATTCCAATAACGAATATGTCCCTTAGTGCTTCGGTGAGGTGGTCACCAAGATCACACGGTGCAGTCAACCTTCTTAAATCTGCAGCATACTTAGCAATTTCTTGGCCTTCGGGTCGCCAGTGAGTGTAAAATCGGTGCCTGGCTGTGAGGATATTTTTTTTTTTGTTTCCGTTGCTCTTGTATTAAGGTTACGAGTTCCCATAGCTCTTAATTGTTGTCTTCGCTGGGGCTAGCAATTCCCTGACGAGGCCATGGATAGTGGGCCCACAACTGCTAAGCAGAATGGCCCAGCGCTTGTTCGCCAGTGTGCCTGGTGAGTCCCCATTCAGGTCGTTGGCAAAGAAGAAGTGTTCTAACCTTTCCACGAAGGCATCCCAATCTTCCCCATCGGTAATTGTTGGAAGTTGCTGAGATTAGACATGTTGTGCATGGGATTCGTGACCTGGTCGCCAGTTATTGTGTATGTAGGCACTCTGTTAATGACTCCACGAGGCAGGGGTATGGTACTTGAACTGTATAGGCTGTAGTCCTTTATTGCAGCTCCTACAGCGAGGACACCAAGAGGTGAGCTCCCTTTTATACAGGATTACCTGCAGTGTACAGGTGACCCTTAGGTCTCCAGCAGCAGCATCCTCTGGTGTACAGGTAAGGTATTTACAGGGTGAAGGTACATTCAGGTCCAGTGTTCAGTACATCATTACATCATTGGCATGCATACATAACAGGGCCACTATTCCTTTTGTGTTTTTATGCAAGAAAGGAATGTATAACTGTTGCAATTCATGCATTTGTTCCTTAAATGTTAGCCATTGCCTATTCACCGTCATGCCTTTTAATGAATCTTCCCAATCTATCATAGCCAATTCATTCCTCATACCATCGTAGTTTCCTTTGTTTAGATTTAGGACCCTAGTTTCGGATTGGACTACTTCACTTTCCATCTTAATAAAGAAGTCAATCATTTTATGGTCACTCTTCCCGAAAGGACCCTGCACAACAAGACTGTTAATTAACCCCTTCTCTTTACACAATACCAAATCTAGGATAGCCTGTTCCCTAGTAGGCTCCTCAACATACTGGTCTAAAAAAACATCTTGTACACACTCCAGGAATTCATCTTCCACAGTATTATTACTAATTTGGTTTGGCCAGTCTATATGTAGATTAAAGTCACTAAGATTACTGTAGTACCCTTGTTACATGCATCTCTAATTTCCTATATGATGCCGTCCCCTACACTACCACTACTGTTTGGAGGCCTATAGACAACTCCCACCAATGTTTTCTGCACCTTGGTGCTTCTTAGCTCCACCCAGACTGAATCTACAACTTCATTTTCTGAGCCAATATCCTTTCTTACTATTGCTCTGATTTCATCCTTAACTAACAACGCCACACCACCCCCTTTTCCTTTTTGCCTGTCCTTCCTAAATATCGAATATCCTTGGATATTCAGTTCCCAACCCTGGTCATCCTGCAACCATGTCTCCGTAATTGCAACTATATCGTATCTGTTTACATCTATTTGCGCTGTTAATTCATCTACCTTATTACAGATGCTTCGTGCACTTAGATACAACGCTTTTAGATTTGTCTTTTTAACATTATTCGACATCTTAACATTATTTTGGACTATAGCCCTATTTGTCTTATCGGTATTTTTTCTTACCCAGACCCTATTTGTTAGTGCACTCTTTTGTTTGTATGCTCTGTCCCTTCCTGACATAATCCGGTTATCCTTACCACAATCACTTTCCTGCATTGTTTCCTTTTCTTTTCTCTTTAGCATTCTAAATTTCTCTCCACTGCGACCCTCTTCCCCCTCCCACCCCCACCACCGCCTTATTTAATTTAAAGCCCTGTCTACTTCCCTAGTTATTCGGTAGAACTCTGGTCCCAGCATAGTTCAGGTGTAGTCCGTCCCCACGGAACAGCTCTCTCTTTCCCGAGTACTGGTGCCAGTGCCCCACAAATCGAAACCCACTTCTCCCACTCCAACCTCTGAGCCATGCATTCATCTCCCTGATTCTATTGACCCTATGCCAATTTGCTTGGGGCTCAGGTAATAATGCAGAGATTCTTACCTTTGTGGTTCTGCTTTTCAATTTAGTCTCTCAGCAGAACCTCTTTCTTAGTCCTACCGATGTCATTGGTACCTACGTGTACCACATCAACTGGATCCTCCCCCTCCCACTCCAAGTTCTTCTCCAGCCCGGAGGAGATGTCCTTTACCTTGGCACTGGTTAGGCAACACAGCCTTCGGAACGCATGCTCTAGGCTGCAGGGAACCCTATCTATCTCCCTAACTATACTGTCCCCTACTACAACCACCTGCCTCTTTACTCCCCCGACTTTAATGGCTTTCTGCACCACGGTGCCTTGGTCAGTCTGCTCGTCCACCCCGCAGTCTGCACACTTGTCCACAAGGATTGCAAGAACCTCAAATCTATTGGACAAGTGCAGGGACTGAGGCTCCTGCAATACTACCTCCTGGATCCCCTTACCTGCTTCACTCACAATCACACCCTCCTGTCCCTGACCACGTGTCAATTCTAAAGTATTTAATCTAGAGGGTGTGGCTGCCTCCTGGAGCAAGAGGTCCAGGTAACTTTCTCCCTCCCTGATGTCTCGCAGTGTCTGCAGCTCGAACTCCAGTTCCTCAACTCGGAGTCGAAGTTCATCGAGTCGCAGACACTTATCGCAGATGTAGTCACCCTGGACCATAATGTCTAGAAGCTCCCACATATCGCAGCAGCAACATATCTCCTGTTTTCCCATTATATTATTTAATTAATTAGTTCAGCGTTAATCAAGTATTTACCCTATATAGTTTATTAAATTAATTAAACAAATCAAGGTTAGTTTTTAGAATTTAGTTATATGCTATATGTTAAATTAAAAGAAAAACTTAGCCCACAATCACTACCAATCACTTACCTGCCTTACCTGTGATGTCACACAGCAGATTTCTCCCCTCGTGGAGTCGTGCGATCTCCTGGGAGAGGCAAAAAAACAGATAAAAACCCAGGCCGATTGGGGAAAAAATCTGGGGAAATTCCTCTCCGACCCAACCAGGTGATTGAAATTAGTCCAGGAGATCCCACTGGCTGTATGCTATGGTCTGGTGTGGCTTTTCTCCTCACTCTCGGGCCTCAGTCTGCTTCCGCTCAGGTACGCCTCCGCTCTGCTGAAAAAATTAGGAAAAACAAGGCAAAGCAACACCTCCCTCCCCCACTTCACCAAACTCCTCCACTTACCTAGCTCTGTTTTCCCACTCTGAGCTGCTGCACTGCATGCTAACAGCACCAGCCCTCAGTTTTTAAATTGCTTGTGGCTCAGATGAGTCACCACCAGTCAGCTGTTCAAAGAACCGGTTTTAACTAGTTTTATCGAACTGGCTATTTAGCAAACTACTGGAGAGCTAGCTAGTTTGTCTCTACTTAAGCCTGAAAGAATCCTAACTATTTAACTGTTAATCTGGGCTGCATAGTGCTGACGCATAGGAGGGGCTCTCCCTTTCATTAAAGGGGAGGGCCCAAGCTGCCAACTCTGTGGGTTCTACCTGGACTACCGGGGAACAGGGTGCCATACAACCAGTCCGGCGCTCAAGCTGTCAGAATGCGGATTGGACCCTGCATTCAAAACTCCAATGGGGTACTCGGAAAAATTACGACATTAATTTCCAAGATGGCTGACACCTCGGCGCAGCTTCAGGGGACGTGGGCTAATTTTTGTTCTGGGATGAAAATGGGGTGCTGTGTACAATGATGGCGTCGTCATCGGTGGCGGAGCGGTGTGGGGCGCTACCAGTTACCGCCGCCGGTAAACTCCCGTGGAATTTAGTGGGAGTCGTTAGTGGTGCCAGGCCCAGGGGCGTTAACGAGAGGTGCAAACATCCCCAATTCCTCCCTCTGTATCTACGTATGACTCAGTATCTAGACCACCAACTTGCATTAGTTGGTGCCTGATCAACTATAATTATTTTGTTGCAACATTAATACAAGTGCCCCCTGATTAAAGGGGGGCGGGGGCACTAAAACCGACACAATAAACAAATTAACTTTTGGCAGTAAGCTTAATTCAAATCAAAATTTGGTTGCCGGGGGTGATGATGCATTCCAGTCCCTCCGGCGCCCACCCCTCGCAGAAGGGCGCTAGCGTACCGGTGGACACCATGTGATCCATCTCCAGGGACACCTTGGCTCGGATGTAATCACGGAAGAGAGGCAGACAGTCGGGTTGAACGACCCCCTCGACCGCCCGCTGCATGGATCGGTCAATGGCGCCCTTCGCCGTGCCCAGGAGCAGTCCTACGAGGAGGCCTTCTGACCTGCCCACTCCCCTCCGCACAGGGTGCTTTAAGATCAGGAATGTGGGACTGAAGTGCAACCAGAATTTGAGGAGCAGCCCCTTCAAATATTGGAAGAAGGGCTGCAACCTCACACATTCAACATAAATATGAAACACAGACTCCTCTAGGCCGCAGAAATTGCAGGCGGCCTGGGAGCCCGTGAACCGACTTAAAAACTTATTGTACTGTAGGCGAGGACGAAAACCCCCTCATTTTACCCAGAAGGAAAAGGGCTGTGGGATCAGTCTGTGCTGTGAATTGAAACCGATGGAAGGAAAACTTTGGGACACAAATGGAGACCCCCCCCCCCCCCAGTGTTTGGACTCATAGGAAAGGGAATTTAATTTGGAACTATCTACCAGAAAGTTTGAAATCCTAAAGTGCACATGGAAGAAACTACGAACTTTAATCGAATTTGGGATTTTTTTAAAGGTCTGCAAGAAAAGGGGTGGAGTCAATATCAAAAGGGCCAGTTTGGACATTGGAACTAATCAAATTGTCTGGGAACTGTATACCCTCGAAACTTGCCCCTTGAAAACATTAGCATTTAAACAATGCCACATACATATTCCAACACCTTTTTCATCAGGCATAGAAATATCTGGCTCAGGCCAGACTAGCACAATGGCTACAGGAGGCCAATGCAATCAACACCCACTCAAACCTTGAGTAGGTTAAGATCAGTGGGGAAAAAAACCTAAAAACCTCAAACTGTTGCATTTTTCAAAATCAAAAGTCCACCAATGAGAAGAATCGACTTCAGCTGGAGAGGCGGACTGGATAATCTGGCTATAAAAAAGGGGTTTCTGACGTAGTGAAGAATAGAGGAGTGATGATTTTCCCTGCCCTGGTGATTCAACAACCACAACCACAGGCCTCTCGACACTGAAGGAAAACCAGCGTCCGAAGACACCAAAGATAGAAGAAACAAACCACCAGACTGCGGAAGGCACAGTAGTGAGTATAACCTCTGGTCCCCAGAACTCCCAACTCAGTTAGGCCAGGAAAGGTGGGAGGTTGGGCATTGTACTGCTAAACTGGTGTAAAGATTTTCGTTGTGTCCGTTTAGTGGGATTTAGGGGGATTGTTTTGTTGGTTGAGTTACACCTTGCCAAATAAATTGGAAGCCTAAAGTTCCTCTTGGAATGACCTTGTCTCAGTTCTATTGTATTACATCTCCTGATCGTGAGTCTTATGTCAGAACCGTGTAAGGGAAGCTAGGAGCGCCTCGAAAACGCTCAACTGTGTGTCACAGGCTAGGGAAGAAGGGGTTAGGAGTGTTTGACATTCACAGGTGCCTCACAGGCTAGGCATAAGCTGTGGGGACGCACGAGTCTCAAAACCCCCTTCATAAGCTGTGGACACAGTCTCTCCAGGGGTGCTCTTGCAGCACTCAGGGTACCTCACAGGCCAGGCATAAGCTGTGAGGGCAGAAGCCCAGAGAGAGACACCCAAGGCACAACAACAACCCTGTGAAAACCCCTTACAGTACAGGACTGCTCCATGCAACACCCTCCGGATCAAGTCCCCAATAAATAGAGGGATGACCTCTGCATAGAGAGCACTCCATTGGGGACCCCCGCCTCCTCCGGACAGAAAGATGGTGCACCATGGCATTTCTGGATGGCAGACGAGGATGGCAACGTGGAGAGTGTACAAGAGCAGCCCATACAGGAAACCCCTCCGCATAGAACTGAAGGCATGGAGGGCATTTCCCCGAGGAGGCTGAAATTGGTGAGGCGCCGACTCCCGAGGGAGGTTTCGGGGCTTGCCGCCGATGAGGAATTCTGTCCGGAATGGGGTCAGTTCCTGATCAACTACAATCACTGCTACCTTTCCATGTCAATTATTCAATGTTTATCCTGTATTTCAATTACATTGAATTATGTAGAAATTACAGCATAAAACAAGCCATTCAGCCCAACCAGCCAGTGTTGTTCTTTCTTTCTTTCTTTCTTTCTTTCTTTCTTTCTTTCTTTCTTTCTTTCTTTCTTTCTTTCTTTCTTTCTTTCTTTCTTTCTTTCTTTCTTTCTTTCTTTCTTTCTTTCTTTCTTTCTTTCTTTCTTTCTTTTCTTTCTTTCTTTCTTTCTTTCTTTCTTCTTCTTTCTTTCTTTCTTTCTTTCTTTCTTT